>NC_138369.1:59222785-59288478 GCF_054177405.1 Leptonychotes weddellii
GCTGTGCTGTTAAATTGTCTGGCAATGTTCTGGTAAGTCTGATAAGTTCTGGTAAGTCTATACATTGACAACTAATCTTGTCCACATGCATACAAAGGCCAGCTTTTTCTTGGGTTTCCAACAACATAGGGTCCTGGCTTTACTAGGTAACTAGGTAGGAAAAAAGTTCAAACACTGTTATTTAGGTCTGTCCCTTAAATCCAGTTCTCTTTGCAACCTTTGGCTCTCTTTACCCTTGAAATGAACACCTCCTGCTCTTGTTGCTTTCTGTTCAGAAGTTGGTGACTGAATGAGTTTTCAGAGAAGTGTAGAGGGGGTGTGGGGGACACAGGAAGAGAAGTCAACATCCATGGACCCACTACTAGGTTCTAGATGCTGTGCCAGATGATTTTATAGAACTGTGCTGTACAACACAGTAGTCACTAGCCACATGTAACTATTTAAATGTCTAATTTTCATTAATTAAAATTAATTGAAATTTAAAATTTATTTCTTCAGTTGCTCTGGTCACATTTCAAATGCTGAACAGCCATGTGGGTAGTGGCTACTGTATTGGAGAGCGTAGATATAGAACATCCACCATCACAGAAATTTTCACTGGATATCCCTGCATATAGACTCTTTCCCCCTTAATCCTTACAATAGTCCCCTGAAATATTTATCAGTTAGAATGCATTGGACTGTCTGTAACAGAGAACTAGGCTCGAAATGACATTAAAAATAAATATAATTTTATTTATCTTTTAAATAATAATTTTAAAATAAATAATAAATTTATTTCTACCTGGAGACCAGAAGAAGGGTGTTTCCAGGCACAGCCCAATCAATGAGGTTATCAAGGACCCAGGCTCCTTCTGTCTCAATGCTTTGCCATTCTCACTACTGCTTTCACATCAACCTAGTTCCTCATGTGGCTAGAAGATAACAGCCAGTCGCCTTTGCGCAAAATGTGCTTCTTTGTTCATACACACCAAGAGAAAGTTAAAATACGTCTCCTCCAATCGGATTGGACCCACAAGAACATGCGCCCTTCCCTGGACCAATAACATTCGTCAGGGAGGGACTGCTGGGACTGCTTGGGGTAAATCGAGATTCCTCTATGGAATTCGGGGTTGGGAAACCTGAACAAAATCAGGGTTCTGTTGGAAAGGAGGAGGAAGGGAAATGGGGAATGGATAACCATTAAATGCTACACTGGTTATTGCCATGCCCATTCACAAACAAGGAGACTGAAGCTCAAAGACGTTAAGCGAATTACCCACGGTTACAGACACATATGCGACAGGACGGAGGATCAGCCTAGGGTCTGTGCCACTGCCCGCACACCACCCTGACACACAACACTGGATATATTTCGTCATTCAATGCCACTCGAGTGGTTATCACCTCACTTCTGATTAGTAGCAACATGATGATTAGCTAATAAGGCAAAGCAGTAATGAACTTGCTCTGATCATCTTTCTGTGTAAGCAACTTCTGGTTATCTGTTGAACAGAACACATTATGCTGCTTTCCTCTCCCAACCTTTCCTTTTATGTTAAATATATGATTTTTATCCTCAGAAGGGGGATTATCTCAGAGCAGAATTGGCAAGGTTAAACACTATCTATAAAACACATTCAGCTATGCCATGAAATGAATTACATAATATATCAGTCATCTACCTGGCTTTCAAAAACCTGCAAATTCATTTCTGTTCGGTATGGGTGAGTATTTTATATTTTGCCTCCCTTCCCATGAAGGTAAAAATGACCTTGGTTCTTAGGAAGTGAAGATATATTGAACGGGTTAGGATCAACACAGTTCCATTTCATTTAGTCTCCACTAAAATTGCAAGGAGTGAAAATAGAGCTGGAATTTATTTTACTATATATTGCCTCATTTGAACTTTAGTAAGGCATTAGCTTCTAAGGAAAACCCTCCCCCTTCCATAATCTCTTATTGATGGCATGTTAAGGAAATTGCCTTGACTTTATTGATTCTGAGCTATGAGGTACAATGTACCCGGTGGTGTGTTAAACTGAGAAAAGTGTGCTGGGCTGGCTACCGCTTCAGAGATGGACCCAGCTGACAGCCGGCACTTTCGCCCTACCCAACACGCATGGCCATTTTCCCCAAAGAGCAAATTAATGGGTGCCAGCCACGTTGGAGCCTTGCCTCCATGACCTGGCTTTGAAAGAGGGAGCCCTGGGGCACCTGGGTGGCTCAGTCAGTTACGCATCTGCCTTCAGCTCAGGTCATGATCTCAGGGTCCTGGGATCAAGTCCCACATCAGGCTTCCTGCTCGGCAGGGAGTCTGCTTCTCCCTCTCCCACTCCCACTCCCCCTGCTCATTCTCTCTCTCTCTCAAATAAATAAAACCTTTAAAAGATAAAAATAAAAGAGGGAGCCCTGGAAGGAGAGGAGCCTCATGTCCTGAAGAGGGAACAACAGGGCAGGTCACCCTACCCCTACCCATGCCAGCCAAGGCCAGGCCCTCTGAGTCTCCAGCTTCCTGGGGGCCAAGAACCATGGGGACCAGCAGGTGTGTGTCTGGCCAGGTTGCTTATCTTCTGCGAGTCTTGGAGGCTTCAACTGCAAAATAGTCTTGGCATGGTGAAAAAAGTTGCTCTTTTGACTGGCACCAGCATCCCTTTACTGAATTTGTTCGGGAAACTATTGTGATGGGCCACTTTGGGTGAGGGAGAGGCACCTGGAGAATAGTCTACAGGGAGACAGTGAAACAAGGAGGTAGCTAACACGCTCTGCACAAAGAAAGGTACCAGAAACGTGTGGGGCTGGGAGAGAATCAGACGAGCAGGTAGAGATGAGAAGCGGAGATGTGAGGAGAAGAATGTGGGGCTGGTCTGGTGAAGATAGGGTTGTTACGATCAGGAATATCCAGTATTATTTTAAATTGTTTGTAATAAAATAAAAACAAAAAAAATCATCTGCTGCCACCAGACTTTGATAAAGTCCACAACTCATACAAAAAGTAGTTCAGGGTAGAATAGGAGGGAGGCCAGGCCTGGGCCAAGGAGGAAGGTCAGCACGGAGCAGAGGGAGGAAGCAGCCCTGGGAAGCCAGTGGGGTTGACACAGTTCAGAAGTGACCATCCACACCCCAGCCCGGGGCCTCATTGGTTTCTCAGAGCCCAGCCCAGTGTTGGACACAGAAAAGATAGTCACCTGTCCGTGGCCATCCCAGCTGCTGAATGAACTTGTCCACCTCTGATGACCCCCAAGCTGTAGATAAAAACCCTCTCAAGGCTAACAGAAGGGCAGTGTCCCTTCTTTTCTGAACATGATAATAAGTTTATTTTCTCAACAGTGAGGTCAGAGAATAGTGTAGGTGAAACAAAGAAACCTTTTTTCTTTTGTTGGTATTAACTGACTTGTATGGCTGCCTTCTGGGTATTATGCTAACCAAGTCTTTCCTTTTTTTTCCCCATCTTAGCAAAAAAGTTCAGGTAGCTGAGGATGGGTGTGTCTGTGCTGGGGGTGGGAGGCAATGGGAAGGGTCAGGGAGAAGAGGCTATAAGGACAGCAGAAAGCCCATCCTATCCGGTAAGTGGTCAGCAAATGCATGTGGAATGAGTTTCAGCCCGAGATGACACTAGACATTATATAGGTCACGGGCCAACAGCTCAAATACCTCCAGACAGGACTGAGTGAAGAGAGATGGGTAATGAGGGTCCGCAGCTCCCAGGAGGGCTGGTGGGCTTTCTAAGAGCACTAGCCTCTTCTCAGCTCCAGATAATTATTGCCAAGCAGGGATGTGAGTCCCCTGTGGCTAGATCTTCTGATTTTTTTCCCCCAAGAAAAGCTAGAAATGTGGATTTTCATATAAAAATACCCATTTGAAACACTGGAAACCAGTTCAAACAATTTCAAACGCTCCTCCAGTCAATAAAAATGCATCCGCAGGCTGGATCCGGTGCCCTCGTTAGATACAGAATAGTGGTTCTCAGACAGAAGTAGGCATCGCAGTCTGCCACAGACCTTAGGAAAACAGGTATACTGATCTCCACCCCCAGAATCTCTGAGCCAGCAGTGGTCAGGTGGAGGCCAGACCGGTGGCTATCTAGCAAGTTCCCAGAGATGCTGATGCAGCTGGCCCCGGACGACCCGGGAGATCCACTACTGTTGTTGACCATCAGGCTCTCCAGCCTCTCTCTCTGCCCGGTTGGGGACTGCTGGGATCTGCCCTCTCCTTCAGGGCCTCCTGTGAATAAAGTTTTGTGTGTGCCCGCTCTCTATTTAGAGCCTGCCTTTGGGGCATATTTTAAAATAGAAGCACAAGGCTCTAATTCTTGGGCTCTTTCATTTCCTGATAATATGTTCCTGGCAAGGTCTGGGCCCCAAGCATCACATTGTCTTCTCTGAGTCCCAAACCAGAAGATTCTCTCTTGGAGAATCAGGTGCCCCAGTGCCCAACTGCATTTGAACATGTTAATATTAGAAGAAATCCAATAAAATCCTCCGGGTGTCAGGGGTTCTGCAAGGTTGCTCTAATTGCCGAAAGCTTAAAACACATGTTTAACCTCTTCTGCATTCAAAGTCAGTTCCAACAAGGCCAGGGGAGATGTCTACACCCTTCGGGTTCTCATTAGGGCAGGAGGGCATAGTTCTAGTAACTCAGGGAGGTCGGAAGAAGTAGCACATACTTATCGTTCCCACAGAACTATGCTCACCCAGGATTTCCACTGTGACTTGTGTCTTTTCAAACCCGGAATTACAGAGCTGACCAGATCTTGTCCCTAACATGGGCCCTGACTAGGAAGCAGTAAACCCCCTTCCTCCAATGTCCACAGAGAATGGTGCAGAGATTGCTAAAGACCAAGTTTGTAGGGTGGCTCAGAAAGCTAGAGATACAGGACTCTGGCAGTCCTAAAAGACTTACTGCTAGGGGCCCAGGGTGACCACGCACATATACCTGCCATGATGATGGATCCAAAAACTTAATCCCAAAAGTCCCAAATGCCTGCCTGTCTTGGCCTTGAAATCTCCCAACACTTCCTCACTGATGAGATATAAAACTAGCAGGCAAACCTTATAGTAACCATTCATGTTACTGTTTGGCTTCTGGGAAAGGCCACCACTTAGGTCAGGATGTCACAGAGCAAGGGAGCTCAAGCAACTGGAAACAAGATGGTGACAAGGCCAGGGCTCTGAATCTGGAGGGTTCCACTGGAGAAGCTTCTCACTCAGCTCCTCTGGCTGAAGAGCGAGGTTCCTGGCCTGGACCTTCACGGGTGAAATCTAGTCTGGGAGGCTTGCCAAGATCCTGCTCTAGGAAACCTGCCACTGGAGCCCAGGCTTCCCAAATCTGTCACCTCTCCCCTCCCCCACTGTCTCTGGCCTGAGGTCTTTATCCCCTTTGACTGGGGTCTGGGGCTGTGTTTCTGCCACTGTGCACTGTGCTGAGTGCCCCCTGCTGCAGCTTAGGCCCACCTCCCCTGTCTGAAATTGGGAATCCTGGACTGGGTAGACCCTAAGGAGTCCTGGGTCCCATCTCTAAAATATGTGTAATGATAACTGAGAACCAAATTGGACAGTAGCCTCGAACTTCTTGGCAACCATGAGCACCTACCCATCAGAAGGTGGTGTCTATGGACTCGCTCTTTGTCTCCTTTCACCCAAGTGTTCTGGTTCCCTTCAGAGTATGCAGCAAAATCTAGGCACGGTTCCCTCCAGCAACGATGTGCCCAGGGAAGATAAAAGAAACTGGGTAAAGGTAAAACAAACAAACAAAAACAGACACAAAACAAAACAAAAACACCCACATTTTTGAAAGGAATCAGCTCTGAGTGCAGGAATCAGTTTGGAGGCAGTCAGAGTCTCCCCCCTCCCCACGCTCTGTCCCCTCTCCCTTGGGCCTTCTCAGAGCCCACACAGCTTTACCTGTATGGATGGCCCAAGGGCAGGGCCACAGAGAAGCCCAGCTCCAAAGGCTCCTGCCATGTCCTACTCATACTGAGGCCTCACTGGGAGGCACCAGACAAGAGGTCAAAGGCTGACTATAAAGAGGCGCTGGCAGTGGGCCCAAGGGCAAAAGCACATGAGCACACACCTAAATGCCAGTCCTGGCCCCACTCTTACCAGCTGCAGGTATTCAGCCAGCGACTTCTCTCTGAGCCTCAGTTTGTTCATTTGTCAAATTGGGACAAGGACCCTCAATTCATGTTGTCTTTGTGAGGACAGCAGGATCCACCTGCATGAGCTTCTGCCTTAGAAGACGTTCCCCAGAGGCAGAAGCAGAGCCTGAGACAGGGATTTGGGTATATGTGGTTTATTAGAGGAATGCCCTCAGGAGAAGAGGAACAAGGGAAACAGGATGGGCTAGGGGATTCTACTAAGCCAGGAAGCGGTCCCAGCTTTAGTTTTAACCCTGAGGAGTTCTGGAGCATTAATTGCACCACAGCCTTGGCCCCTCTTAGAGGCCAAGGGCAATGGGCTTTTGTATCTTCATCAGTCAGTTGTCTACAGGCTATCCATCAGTAGAGAGGGAAGGGAAGCATGATAGGGTAGCTTTCTGGGAGAGTCAGCTCCCATTCTGCCAAGGGCAATGCTCTGGAGGAGGCAGCTGTGAGCACCTTGCAAACAGTATGTATAGCCACTGGGGATGGGCACCCCTTGGTGAAGGAGATTCAGGTGGGTACCACCAGCATCCACCAGAGCTGCCTTACTTCTTTTCAGTACTTCCAGCAAGGAAGCACCTTGCTCAGTTGGCTCAGAGGCACACCTGCCTCATCCTGAATTTTGTGCCATCCTGAGCTGCATCACAGCAAGACTCTAATGGGTACCCCATACCCATGGGCTCATCACAGTGCCATGTGTGTACATGACCCATTCTCCTGACCTCTGAGGACAATGGCAAACAGAGGGCAGAGTTCCTTTGCCAGGAATAGTGGTGGATTCACATGGACCAGCCACACCCCTGTCTTTCCACAATTCCTAACAAGTGACTCTTCTCAAAAGGTTGAGATCATGGGATAGAGCCTTGTTTCCCAAAGTGTGGCAGACAGAGCAGCAGCATGGGCATCCCCTGGGCATTTCGTCAGAATGTGGACCTTGGAGCCCCGCCCCAGAGCTGCTGACCCAGAACCCAGTCTGACAACCTCCCGAGGTGATCCATGTGCACACTGAAGCACAAGACGACTGGGGTGGACACTTCTTTTCCCCCTCCCCGACACCTCCCACCACACCAATGGCTCCCCTCCACTGGAATGCTTATTGCCTTTGCTGCAATTTTCACACTTGACTTTTTGTGTCCAAAAAACCAGTGATGGGATGAAGTCAACAAGGAGTCTGGAGACCTACAGATTGGGGTTTGAAACCCAGCTTTGTCTCTGGGTAGCAAGTCGCTCACCACTCTTGAGCATTTATTTCTCCCCAGGTAAAATGGAGAGGATACTTTCTACCACACAAAGTGGTTAAAACATCTAACTCTGTCCCAAGCACACAGTAGGCAGGACAAAAAAATCCCTGAGGCTTAGCTTAGTGCTTGTCATGTGGTAATATTGAGGAAATTTAATTGAAGTGAACTGAATGGAAGCAGGCTGACTTTCAGCCTCCAACGAAACAGAATGTCTGCAAGGAGGGGGAGGGTTTCAGAAACTTTGATCTCTCTGCTTGCTCTTGTTTCTCTTGCCCTTGATGGTTTTCACATCGTGTCTTCAGCTGTTGACACGCAGAAGTATTTGTCCCTGCCTTGCAGTATTCAAGAGGATGGATGGAGATTCATGGGGACAGAGAGGAGGGCCAGAGGCCAGGTGGCCTTAACATTTGGAGCTCACAAGCTGACCTCCAGAACTTCAAAGCAAATGTAGCAAACTGATGGCATGCCAAATTCAACCCTGGCTTCTATTTTGTTTGGTCTATACCACTTTTAATTTTTCTTAATTACTGGAAGACTTTTAAAAATCAAAAGAATTTAGGGAACAAAAATCATGTGGCTTTCTGGCTTTTCTTTTAAGTCATACCAACATCACTCAACGCCCCCCCCGCCCCCCCCACTGCCTAGCAACCACTGGCTGGAGCTGAGAGCAGCTGCTGTCTTGGGCAGGGCCTATCCTTTCTGCATTGCCACAGTCCACACCTTTCCCTCTTGTCACCCTCTGTCACCACACATGTTCTCTGTTTGGCCTCAACCCACCTGTCTTTCTGGCCTCTCCTTGACTGACACTTGGAAAAAGCAGAAGACCCCAGGGAATTTGAGAAAGACTTGGGCCTTCTATAATCCATGGAATGAGGCTTTGGATGAATTGTGTCATCCTTTGAAGCAGAGAGGCCTCTCAAGATCCAATATTTTATGTTTCTCACTATTTGAGCACTTAGGGTATGCCAAGATTGTTGTCTAACTTTCATATTTTATCCTTATGGTGGTTCTGTGAGGTGGGTTCAGTTTTATGGATGAGAACAGAAGTGCTGAGAGAGGTAAATATGTCGCCCATAATCACACCAGGGGCCAGCAGGAGAGCCAGGATTTGTGGAAGAGTGGATCTGGCAGACCCCTGTGTCCCTAAGCCCTTGCCTATGGGCTTAGCTTCATATACGTGCACATACCAGGTTGCAAGAAGATAAAACCCCATGGAATAAGAAAAAAAATGAACCAACTAATTCCACTATCAATTATTTATAAGTTTTGAAACCAGTTTGAAACCAGAAGGGAAAGAAAATCAATCAGTAACAAATGTTGATAGATGCTTACTCTGTCATACACCCTTTAATTTGTAATCGACTCTCTTGAGCAAACTCCCCTCCTGATGTGTATGCAGAGGTAAGAACATGCCTCCTCTAGGGCCTACTGCACACCTGTCAGCAAGCAAAGAGTTGACTGGGGCTGTGAGCTGCTTACACCTTCACATGGGTTTTGCTGCTAGTGACCAGCTTCCCCCACCTAGTCTTACTCAGCCATGGAATCTATGGGCCCCCCTGTCACCCAACTCTGATGCCATTTGACATTCTCTTCATTGACACTCAGAATTCCTCCCCTACCTCCCCCAGCCTGGAATGTTCCAGGAGTGTGGAGTAACTGGGACCAGCTAGGCCCCAAATCAGCCCTTTAGTCATAGTTTTATATTGCATTATCACCCTCAAATTGTGGAGCCTCTTTAGGAAACACTTCTCAGCTTTCCATCTGCTGTGGGGTCTTGCTGCTTTTACACACTGACAGAATGTTAACAGTGGAAAAGTTTCTATTTCTGCATTCATATAGACCCATCTCCTCCCACGGGGATTCCTTCTTCAGTACCCCTGACAGAATGGTGATGCAGCTTATCCATATACTTTTGGAAATATGAAACATATTACCTCAGGGGGGCATTCTATTCTATATTTCAGAGCTCTGAGTTTTAATAAACCCTCTTTCAACCTTCCTGAAATCTACTTCATTTTATACCATTCATCCATCAGCAAACCTATGTTAGTATAGATTCATTTTGTATGACATAATTTTACAAGTGACAGAAACCCCAATCAAACTGACCTACCCCCAAAAAGGCATTTAAAAAAACAGTTTCAAGTGAAGCTTATCCCAGAGTTTAAAAATGCTGAAAAGGACCTGGTGGTGCTCCCATTTCAATTTGTCTGCCATGTTATTGCCCCATGTATCCTCAAGCAATCCTGGTAGCTCCTGGGTTATCCTTCGTATTAGCAAAATGGTTGCTATGGTTCCAGGCCTCTTATCTCATCCTCCAGAAGAATCCGGAGCAACTCTTTTGTTAGCTTTCTCAAAGTCCTAAGACTCACTCTTTACTGGCTCAAATTGAGTCATGTATGGATGTTAACTAGATTTATTGTGGCGATCATTTCACAATGTACAAATATTGAATCACTATGTTATACACCTGAAACTAATATAATGTTGTATGTCAGTTATACTTGAATAAAAAATTTTTTTAACTGAGACAGTTACCCTTCTCTTGAACCAATCACTGCAGCCAGAGGGATGAGATATGGAGTTGGGGTGGGAAAGGGGTATTGTCCATCTGACCCAAACCAAAAAACCTGAAATGACAGAGGAATAAATTCTCTAAAGGAAAGTGAGGATGCTGTTGGCAGGAGAGGGGGGGAATGGATCCTGAGGAGGAAGCAACAAATGTCTCCCATAAGCTTCTGCTTTGTGACAGCCAACATGTTGGTTACTGAGGATGGCAAGTTGAATAAAACCCAATCTAAGGAAGCTAATAGCTTGGTAGCATCACTCATTATGACTTATGGAGTTCTGTGCCCCATTCTGGAGTAGAGAGAACATATCCTCCTTTTATAAGGCACCTTCTAGGCATTTGAAGACACCTTGCCCACCTCTTCAAAATCTTCCCCGAGTTAAACATCCCCGGTTAGTCTGGTTCTAAGCCCTCTGACTAGGTGTGCAAGACTCAGATCATGAAAGTCCCCTCCTGTGGATGACATGAACACAGGGTACAGAATTGAACCTGAACTCCAGAAACGATGGCATCCCCTTAGGAGGAACTCCGTCCTCCTCGAAGCAGTAGATTCTGAGACTAGGACTGGAGTGCATGGAGTTTATCTGGGAGGTGGTCTCAAGAGATACCAGTAGGAAGGTAAGAAAGACAGCCAATGCAGAGTGGCCACAGATTATCACTGTGGGCAACCAAAAGCCCAATCCTCCCAGGGAATTCTGGGAGACCACATAAGGAATGCTGTCAGCAGTCCCTCAAGGACAGGAGGCTTGGAAGCTATCCCCCAACTCCCACTTGGTCATGGGGTGAGACCTCTCTGAGTGTCCTCTTCCAAAGTGTCAAGGTCTTGAAAAACAAGACTGAAAAACTGTCACAGATTGGAGAAAACTGAGGACACATGACAGCTAAATGCAACATAGTGGTCTAGATTAGATCTTGGAACAGAAAAAGAGCCTTAGCGGAAAAGCGATAAAATTTGAATGAAGTGGATAGTGTAATAAGTAAGATTGTGTGGATGCTGATTGATTTCTTGGCTTTGATAAATATGCCATGGCTATATAGAATGCTTACATCCAGGGAAACTTGTGTGAAAGGTATACTAGAACTCTCTGCACTATATTTGCAACTTTTCTGTAAATCTAAATTTATTTCAAAATAAAAAGTCTTTAAAAAAAAATAAATGCTGGAGATCTTTCCAGTGCAATAGAGGTCTACAATAACATTTTTGAGGACTGCCTAACATTTCATTGTATAGAAATACCAAATTTTACTTAATCAATGTCTAGTTTTCCCCCCTAGTTTTTCTGTTTTAACCACATTGAAATAATAATTCTCTTAAATTCATTTTTGTGTACTTGTTCTTAGGATAAATTCCTAATCCAAGAGCAGAGTGAAATGGGAAAACAAGGGAAAAGCTGAACAGCCATCACCTCAGACTACCACTCTTCTGCAGGAGCTGCAGATGGACATCAACTCCTCCGCCTGACTTTGAAGAGAAGAGAGTGATGTTTCCCCTGACAGAAAAGCTGTCCTTCCCGCTTTTTAGGGTGACCAATTCATCCTGATTCGCCAGGACCTTTCCAATTTTCACATTGAAAATCCCATGTCCCAGGAAACACCTCAGTCCCGACAAACTTGGATGGTTAGTCACCCCAAGTGGCCTAGAGAGAACCCTGGGCTCTAACTCAGAAACCTCCCTCCCCAACCATGTGGCTAAAACAAGTTCCAGACTCTGAGGTGTTAGAGGAGGAGTCCAAGATGCTCCCTGAGTCCTCAATCTGATTCCTCTTCCATAACGCCCCTCTTCCCGCTCCCAGCTCCTTCCTCCTCCTGGGCAGCCTGCCTCAGCCCTCCAGCTGCCTTCTGATACCAGCCAACTCTTATTCAAATATCAAAATTCAGTGTCACTATCGCCTCCTTCAGGTAGACTTCCTTCCCTCTCCACAGGCTGGTTGAGATGACAATACCTCATGTTCCCTGTGTCGGGGCACTCAATCCCTCACTGGGAGAGTCGGCTTGGCATGAAGGTTACAGAGGAACCCCCCCAGCCACAGACGCCCGCCTCACCAAAGTCCTGCTCTCCCACTTAGCAGCCATGTGACTCTGGGCAAGTAATTTAACCTCCCTAATCCTTCCTTGCTCCATCTATAAAATGGGTTTAATAATGCTGCTTGCCTCATAAAGGGAGTACTGGATTAGATGAACTCACCACATAGTAGATGTTCATTGAATGTTCTTTGAATGAATGAATGCATGACTATGTAGAGTTGAAAAATTCAACTCAGAGCCAAAAGCTAGCCACCTGGGCAATACTTTGTTCTTCTTTCCCTATCTCTCTAGACTTGGCAACTTCCTTGACCACAGGTATTCTCAACCTTCCCAGTGCTGTGGACCCCGCTGGCAGCCCGGTCCCATAGGCCCCTTCTCAGAGTAATGTTTGTAGGTGAATTAAATAAAATAATAGATTATAAAGAAAGCTAATTACATTGAAGTCATTCTTAAAATATAAAATATAATTTGTGGCACAGCACTGTATAGCTTCTATATTAACACATTAAATAAAGTCTAGCAGCAGGTCTAATCACTATTATGTGAAGTAACAGTGAACTTAATATCTCAAGAGAACTTCAAAAACATTAATGGGGTAGAAAAACATCCATGATTTTTCTCAGTGAGAGCCCTGCTAATACTACACTTTGTTGCCTATGTTGATAATTGATAGAAATGCTAAATTTTACCTAGAGTTTAGTAGAAATAAAGATGTAATGGTTCACCTAGCCAAGTTCACAGACGCACTGACTTCTACCCTTGGGCTCTTAAGGGGTGGTGTCTATGGAGCCTAGGTTAAGAACCGCTGCTGTCCATGTCATCAACCCTGGGACACCACCCTGTGAGCTGCTTCCCTCCAGCCTGGGGCACAGTTGGATGTTGGGGGTATGTTCAATATTCCCCTGCTTCTAGAACATGATATTGTTCTCATGCTAGCCCTTAGGAACATTCCTTACACACCAGGAACATTGCTGTGTAGGCATCTCCTGGGCTCCAGAGGGCATTCTGTAGGGATGGTCTTTCCGTGGCTAGAGTGGCTGTCAGAGGCCATAGTCAGTGGTGGCTCTGAATCCCCAGATAGATTCCTCTGGAAAACTCATGGTGGAGGGATGCAGGCAGTGCCTCATTCTGGTGGACTCTGCTGCCTGAAGGCCAACAGTCAGACCAGACCCATGTGCTGTGCGGGGCCTAAGACTCACACAACTCAGGGACCTCTCTTTAGGAAACAACACAAAATTACTAATACAAAATTAGGCATGACAATGAATACAAAAAATGAGAAAAGAAATGACAACAAATTATAAATATTGAAAGCTGACAACACAAACATCACAAAATCCAGAAAAATAGCATTTTATTTTTATTAAATAACTACCTGACTCCTGCCTAAAATGTTTTCCCCTGCATGTATTTATCTGCTTTCTCTCTGATTGCTTCATGACATGACACTAATTTTATAATATTTTTCTACAGAGCCAATAGAAAGATCTTTAAGTTTTTTTCTCTAACACGGTTGAGCAGATTTTTTTTTTTATTATCAACAGTTTATCACGTTTTCTTGTAGCTTCACAACCCATTACTGATAAGATCACAGACATTTTCAGGATGATTGTCAAACTTGGGGAATATTTTCTAAGCTGGAAATTCTGCCAGGGTGTCTCAAGTTTTCTTTTGGGGAGGGAGGGGTTGTTTTTTAAATATTTTATTATTTATTTATTTATTTATTTATGAGAGATTGAGAGAGAGAGAGAGAGTGCATGCTCACAGGTGGGAGGGTGGAGGCAGAGGCAGAGAGAGAAGCAGACTCTCTGCCAGGACCCTGAGATCATGACCTGAGCCCAAGGCAGATGCTTAACCGACTGAGCCACCCAGGCGCCCCCCTCAATTTTCTTACGTAATGGCTCATTTTTATGCTCTGAGTCAGAGGCGCTCATTCATGAGTCTGTCACCCACACTGTCACCAGAGTGCCCTCCTGGGAGGTTGATGCCACCACATCTGATGGAGAGAACTGTTTTGATGAGGCATTGCAGATAACTGAGTCACTCACTCACACTTACACATATCTGGCAAGTGGAAGGAGTTTCCTCAGACTACATTTCACATCTTCTTCCTCCTCCACCCTCCACGTGGTTCTGGGCTGTGTACTGTGGTCCGTGTTTCACATGTGTGACCATCTGAGGCCCTGCACCTTTGAGATTCGGTGCCCCTGGTGAGTCAGCTCTATGGGTGATAAGAGAATTCTTGGAAGTCATTCCCGATGATCCAGCATGACTTAAGCTAAACCCCAAAGTGACCATGAACCCTGCCCTTCTACACCCAACAGCATGAGCGACCGTCTCCTATCTCCCTGGGCTGTATCCTCAAACTGCCTTTGGCTGTCTCAACTGCACCCCACCCCCGGGCAGTGTAGGGGACGCGGGTGCGCGAAGAGGTATGTTCTGATGGATGGTGGTTGAACTATCATGACTTTGCAAATTTTACAAAAACATGTCACCCGCAAGCACTTTGTGAGGTCCTCCCCCGGCCTTGGAAGAGGCGTGTGTAAGTAAAACAACCTTAATAAACATAAAGCTTATGTTTCTTCAGCTTACAGAGATCAGCCTTGCTTCCAGCTGCAGGTAACAGAAAACTCAGCTTATTGGAGCTTCCAGAAGCAGAATTCTCGCTAGTGCATGTACTGGAAGTCAGAAGTGGACAGACAACTTGAGGGATTGATCTGGTATTTCCCCAAGGACCCAAGCTCTCTCTGCCTTTCCTCTCTGCCCTCTACGGAGCCAGCTTCATCTTATACCTGCATCCTCTGTTTTCAAGATGGCTGTCAGAGGCCACTGGCCATCAGCCTCCTCTGAGAACTGTCTCAGCACCTCCAGCCACTCCCTCCTTGAGTTTCATTGGCCCAAAATGGGGTGCCCATCAGCCCTAAGCCAATCACAGGCCAGGTCATTGGAATGACTTTCCACCCAATCAAGTCTGCCCCTAGAGCTGAAGTCAAGGCCCCAACCTTGCTGCTGCCTCTCCATGAGGGTAGAAGAACCAGTCTTTTGTAGTCTCACAGGGGTCAGAGGTCAGCTCTGGTCAGTGGCCTACTGGGAACACATTTTCAACATTGTTTCTGTAGAAAGATGCCTTCAGAGCTCCAAGCCATCCATTCATTCTTTGGTTTATTCAGTAAGCTTGCTAGGATGCCTACTGGGGCCTGGCCCAGGCTAGGAACTGGGGAGTTAAGAGGGGACTTGCACGCTGTCCTCATCCTCCAGTGCTTGGGCCCACTGAGGAGAAATGGAAGTGAGCAGACCACCAAAATGGACAATGAGATGACCTTAAAGACAGGAGGAGTCAGGACAGTCCTGGAGGCAAGACTGCCAGGTTCATTCTCAAGGGGGAAGGTGAGGGAGAGGTTGGTGCAGAGAGAATGATCCAAGGGTCAGAGGCCCCAGGGAGGGGAGGGGCGGGTTGCTCCAGTGGCTGGGGAGCAGGGGAGCACTGGGTCAGAACTGCCTTGGCCTGCTGGCAGGCAGTGGGCGCCTGGCCAGGTCTTCATGCTGGCTTCAGGCCTGAGCTGCACCCTGAAGGTGATAATGCAGGTTCCTGAGAGACAGCAACATGGTTAAATTCAGGTTTAGAAAAGACTGCTTCAGTAGGTATGGGGCAGTGATGGGAGGGATGCCAGCCAACAGCTGAGCAGAAATTACTTCAAATTCTGTGTATTTGGCTGGCATGGCATTCCCTCTGAAACAGCCCCTGACACACACACACACACACACACACACACACACACACACAGAGCTTTACCAGCAAGTCCTGAGAGAACCCAGAAAGTCACCAAAACAGCTTGCATTCCAGTTTGGGGCCACTGTCTGCTTCTCTGTGTGTGTGTGTGCATGTTATGTATATGTGTGCATTTGCATATGTGCATGTGTGTTCGTGTGTGTTTGTATATATGTGTGTGTGTTCATGTATGTGTGTGTGCTTGTGTGTGTGTTGGGTGCGGGGACTGGTCAGACACCAGGTTTTCCCCCTCTCTACTTGATGGTCAAACACTTTGCAGAGATCTAGAGTCACGTATGAAAGAGAGAACTAAGTTCAGTGTCCCTGAGAAGCCCCTCTTCCCTTGAAAAGCCTGAAATAGAGAAGGAAGTGCTGGCCAGAGAGAGAACATGAGCTCTGCACTGACTCAGGATATGATCGTGGGACAGATATTTTATGTTCCCAGGTCTCCATCTCCTCCCGTGTAAAACAGGGAGGAGAATTCCCAGTTCTGCCTACTTCCCGGGAGGTACAGTGGAATGGAGAGCATACATTTTGTGAATATAAGACTTCCTTTTAGTGGGGCGCCTCGGTTGCTCATTCAGTTAAGCATCAGACTCTTGACTTTGGTCATGATCTGGTCATGATCTCAGGGTCGTGGGATCAAGCCCTGCGTCAGGCTCCGCACTCAGCGGGGAGTCTGCTTAAGAATTCTCTCTCTCTCCTTCTTCCTCTACCTCTGCCCCTTACCCCACTCATGCGCTTGCTCTTTCTTTCTCTCTCTCTCATAAATAAATAAATCTTTAAAAAAAAATGAGTTCCTTTTAGGATCATCTGTATGGAATAGTGTTACCACACTGGACTGTCAGCTGATGTAGACTTAGTCTTGTGATGGATCAGTGCTCCCAAATTCATACTGGAATGGCATAGGCCTTACCCACACTCTGGGGAAAGACAAGAGGTCCCCAAGTATCACATACATACTTGGAGGAGACGAAGACTTAACAGGATCTGACTGTGGAAGATGCAGAGTAACTTCCAAACAGAAAACATATTCTTATCTTCAAGTAATTGCTGGAGTGAAGAATAGAAAGCAGAGGGCACAGGCAATGCTCACGTCCCTCTGAGGACAACAATGCAGGATAACGAGGCAGTTGACAAGTGTATTGGGGGAAATATGCAAACAGATCCAGATCAGCCTGAGGTAAGTAATCAATCAGTAAACATTTACTGAATACTTACTATACACCTGGATGAATATCATTCCACCAGTCCCTTGTTTTGTTTTGTTTTGTTTACTATGGTTAAATATACCTAACACAAAATATACCATTTTAACCATTTTTTTAAAGATTTTATTTATTTATTTGACAGAGAGACATAGAGAGAGAGGGAGCACAAGCAGGGGGAGTGGGAGAGGGAGAAGCAGGCTTCCCGCCGAGCAGGGAGCCCGATGTGGGGCTTGATCCCAAGACGCCGGGATAATGACCTGAGCCGAAGGCAGATGCTTAACAACTGAGCTACGCAGGCACCCCCCATTTTAACCATTTTTAAGTGTACAGTTCCGTGGCATTAAATATATTCACACCAATGTGCAGCCATCACCATGCCCAGAACCCCTTCATCCTCCCCAACTGAATGTCCCCATTAAACATGAATTCCATATATATGAGTACCTACAATAGTCAGATTCACCAATTCCTTTAAGCAGATGCCATTTTTTTACATTTAATTTTTTAAAAGATTTTATTTATTTATTTGTGAGAGAGAACATGAGGGCGGAGGGTCAGAGGGAGAAGCAGACTCCCTGCTGAGCAGGGAGCCCGACTCGGGACTCGATCCTGGGACTCCAAGATCATGACCTGAGCCAAAGGCAGCTGCCCAACCAACTGAGCCACCCAGGTGCCCTTACATTTAATTTCTTAAATAATAGGGAAATGGGTACAGAATTGACACTTGGATTCAATGATTCACTCCCGTATTGAATTGAGCTAGTGTGCCTGAGTGTGAACTTCAGAATAGTTGTCCTCTGTCACTTGATACGAACTAGAGAGAGACAGGAAAAACATAAAAACGCCTCAGTGACTTCTGAGCTGCATTTTTCAGAGGGTTGTGGGAGAGCTGGTAACAAGGAGAAAGGATGTATTTTTGAAAGGATAAAGCCCCCTTATTATAGCATTACACAAAATTCCTGCTGCTACAGTTTCCTTCAGGAAAACTCCAGGCGCGGCCAGTACCGGTGTGTGTGAAACAATGAAGACATTCTGAAGCTCTGTTTTCAAAGCCAAGAACAAGCTTCAGGAGTGCAAGTAAATGTCACCACAAAGTCTGGGGAGATGGAAGCACCCTGCAGACCACAGTGATTCAGCTTTTCTCTGCATTATTGTTCCCTGGTACACCTTGCCTTGCTCTCCCTGAGTGTGGAAGGCAGCCTTGCAAGGGGAAAGCCTTTTGCTAGTTATTTCTTAAGCTCTAATGGCTGTTTGACTCTAGGTGACTGATAGCATTAAGGGTCAGGCATGTGTATTACATCTTTTGTGTGTGTGTGTGTGTGTGTGTGTGTGTGTGTGTGTGTGTGTGAAGCAGAGAAGCCCATGTCCGTCCTCTGATATTCTCCCAAGGAAGATGGAGCTGTGTGGTTGCCCCATTTGCTTACGTGAGATCTAGGGTAAATTCTCTCCACCTCTGCACTGTTCACATCTGGGGCCAGATACTTCTTTGTGGCGGGGGGAGAGGGGAGGCTGTGGTGTGTCGTGTAGAAAGTTTAGCAACATCCCTGGTCTCTACCCACTAAAGTCTAGGAGCACTACCCCCCTGACACACAGGTTGTGGTTAGAACAACCCAAAATGCCTCCAGTCATTTCCAGGTGTCCTCTGGGAGTAGGCTTGCCAGATTTAGAAGATAAAAAATTAAAAAGATGCCTAGTTAAATTTGAATTTCAGATAAGCAAGGGATCGGTTTATTATATTTGGGACATACTTATACCAAAAATATTCATTTTGGGGGGCAAAGTCACCTCCACCTTGGGAGCAAAATTACCCCCAGTTGAGAACCACGGATCTAGGGTGACCAACCATCCCAGTTTGCCCAGAACTATCCTGGTGTTAGTGGTAAAAGTCCAGCACCTCAGGAAACCCTTGAGTCCCAAGTGACCTGGGACAGTTGGCCACTCTAGAAGATCTACCCTCAATCCTTCATGCTGGTTTCAGCTTTCGGTCTCCCTACAGGCTCCGCACGGCCCTTGGGAGGTGCTGGCACTTTCAGTGCTTGGTGAGGCTTCTTTGCAAGATTGACAGATAGTGCCTCCATGAGAACTACTAAATGGTCTTATTTTTTGCTGAATTGATTTGCAAACAACCAAAACATTACCAATAATGGCTTGAGTCAGCTTTCAAAGTGGCCTATTGATTTTGAAGGCCTTAGAGTAGATTATTCTTCCCAGAAAAAACATCCATATCCCAGATATTTCACCTTAAATAGTCCAATACCAGAGCTAATAGGACTTCCCCACCAACAATGAGACTATAAGTATGCTTTGGTTTTCCTATAAATCCTCAAGATGGATTTTTTTGTGGGTTGTTGCTGCCTTAATTCAGAATTGTATTGACTGGTCTCCCCCTGCATCCTGGGCTGTTACTAAGCAACAGAGGTGGATTTTTTTTTTTTTCCTGTCATTTTATACTGGGCAGAACAGCAAAGTGAAGTGGAGTGGGGGACGGGGATTCCAGAAGCTTCTTCCGTACTAATGTTGCTATTGCTACCCATGGTATTAGTCCACTACAGACCCCATTCCCCACTCTTTACAATTTTTTTTCCAATAGAACTTGACTTGTCAACATGAAAAGGAAATCTATCTTGGGTGTCTTGAGCCCATCAAGTTTCCAGTCACTTAATGGCTACCTTACGCCTGTATTAGTTGGTAGTGTATGGGGGTAAAAATAAAATGTTCTCCAAGAACTTGGAAATGAGGCTTTTCCCCAAGAATTAAACTGAAAAATTTCACATACGATGGTTGTGACTAATTTGGTAAATGTGTTACTGAGAAGTCTGGGGACACCACATAATTCCCTTAGGGTATTGGGACATTATCACAGCAGAGTGCCAGGCCTGCTCACACCTGTTCTTTGCACCGCTGTACACACCTTTTCCCACTGGTAGCTTGAAATCAGTCTTGGTGGGTGTATTTACACCATGGAACTTAGCAAATACTATGAAATCAGGGTTTCTTTTGTTATGTTTTGTTTTTGTTGTTTTTGTTTTGTTTTGTTTTTATTTGAGAAAAAGCATTTACTAGTCCACCATTGAATAGACATGACCAGTTGAGTTTGACCTTGTCTGGAAAAGGACTGTATAAACAGCCTGGCATTGAAACAGGAGCCCTGAGACTTGGCATTCTCCTATTATAGCTAGCCAGGGAGACAAGGCCCAGCCCTTGCAGACACTTGGCCCCATCTGGGTGTCAGGGGTGTCCTGTGTGTTGATCTGCTTCAGGCTCCCTCAGGGACCTTCTGAATATAACTTAGCTTCCCAAACTTTGGATTATAATGCTGGCCAGTTCTGTTTCTCATCACGCATTAGTAAACCAGCAGTCCAGGCTTACATATCCATCTTGGGAGGATGACTATAGTAGTTACTGGCCCAGGTGTTGGAAGGAGTCACATCCCGGGTTTGGACCTCAGCCCTGCTATTTTCCAGCAGTGTAAACTGGAGCACATTGCTGTTAGTGCCCTCACCTTCATTCTTCTCCCTGATTAAGACCCAGCTCAGCTCTCCCCATCTCCGCAAAGCTTTAGCTACTCTAGCATGCACTGATCATGTCCTTCTCTAAACCATTTGTTTTGTTTTATTTCTAGTCTTGTCTCCACCAACTAAATTTTATGATGCTTGAAGACAAGGACGGTGCTTTATATGACTCCTTTATTCCCAGAAAGTCCTGTCCTATACCGTCCATGTGGCAGGTGCCTGTTACAAGCTCAGAGAGTTAGTTAATTAATACAGATTCTTGGGGATGTTCCAGGTGGAGTACAAGGTGTGTTTCACACCAACCTATTAAAAGTGTCAAGCCCCCCCTGCCCATTATGTGCTCTTCCCTTATTTCTTATCTTAGTGGGTGCTTTTGTCTCAAGGACATGACCCTAACTGTATCAGTTAGGTGCTTTTGGGTATAAAGAACAGAGAATTCCAATGCAAGGTTGGCTTCAACAATAAGCAAGTCCAGAGGCAATATAATCTGAAGGTAGATACAGATCAGCAGCCAGGTGATACAGCCCTTAGAGACCTAGGAATTTTCCATTCTACCACTCAACCATCTTTGATGCTGGCCTGTCCTGTGGATGATAGCAAGATGACACAGCAATACCAGGCATTCATGGCAAAGTCCACAGGAACTCTCTGAGTCTCCTTAGGAGAGCATAAACCTTCCTGGCACACTTCCTCTTCCACCTCACACAGGCTTTCCTTTGTGTCTTACTGGCCATGAAAGGACCACATACCCTTTACTTAACCAATCACTGGGCACAAATGACCCTCCCACCAAATATCGTTACTCCTCCTCCATGCTCTGCTGGCTGTCCCATCAAAATGGGGCAATAACTTTCCCCTCTTCTGTAAATCTGATAAAGTGGTACAAAAATTCCTTTAAATTTTTAGTGAAAAGAATTGTAGCAGAGGCGGTCAGTGCCCTGTCAGTATTCCTTGGACTTTATTATTACAGTATGCAACAACCAACTTCAAACCCAAGTGTTTATATCTCTGAGCTTGAGGCCTTTATCCAGAACCTGGAAAAGCTGCTTTGTCCCCCAGAAAGCAGGCCAGAAGTGCCAGGGCATTATCATCCAAGGCCCCAGAAATCCTCAACCCATGATTCTCTGAGATGTTGTATAAATACCTCAGCTCCTGCACACCTGGAGTAGGGGGAGGTGGAGGGGGACAACTAACCCTGAGGTGTGTGTTCTACAGTGTTTCTCAGATTTCCCCATATGTTTAAACTCCAGGCACCCCCTGGCTCACTTCTCCACCACCCTACCTCCCCAGAATCCCCTCACCTTCCAGAATCCTCATCTTAGGGTCTGCTTTTGAAGGAACACTTCCAGTTAAACCTACATCCTGTCTCCCTTTGTAGCCCAGACATGAGGGGACTAAACGATCTGGAGGAGAGACACCAAGTTTGTGTCCCAAACATCCTCTCTGCCCACTCCTTCACATGCATTGGCTCCTCCTCCTTCTTGTCCCCAGAATCACATTCTTAGTAGAAGCAGAACTACAAGCAGAGCAAGGTGACCTCTCATTTTAATTTGGGCTTGCAATTTCTCTTTGATTACCTAAGAAGCTTTATCATCATTTAATTTAGGGGAGCTGCTCTCTTACAAACAAAAACAAATAGAGGGAAAGTTCAGAGATGGTCCAAAGAAAAGGGGAACAAGGAAAGACAAAGACCCCAAAATATTATCTACAAAAGGCCCTGGTCATTCTGAGGGGGTTTCAGCCATTGAAGGGGATGCTGAGCTAATGGGTATAGATTACAGAAAGCATGTTTTTCTTATCTTTTAATGGAGGGGCTGTCAGTATAACTGTTCTTCAGAAGTCCTGGCACTGTAATTATACCAAAGAACCTAGTGATATTTAACTCAGGCTACAGCTAACCCTGTTCCCTGCATGATCACCTCTCCCAGGGCATAGCCTTACCTGGGACAATCCTGACAGAGGCCTCAGTCTCTTGTCCCAAACCTTGGGGGCCAACTGCATTTCAGAATGTAGAATGTATTTTAGAAAGGTGGATTTGGTGCACATCCCACATCTTATACAACACCCCCAGTGGGCTTTGGGACCTCTCCTACTCAATGGCATTAATATTTTTGCAGCAATGTGTATGCATATTCACACCAAGAGAGATCAATAAAGGCTATAAATAGCCTCCCCTTAGTGCAGGTCAGATATTTCTGGCAAATGAGATAAGTCAGATCCGATTTTGCTGCTTTTTAGATTACAACTAACTTCTGGTTTTCAGAGCTTTTTGGATCTTGAGATTGTGGCTAAGGCATTAAGGAAAAATAGAGGCATGTTTTCATACCAATATATTAACATTTCAAAAAATAAGTGAATTCTGGCTCTCATCCTACGTGAGACCTTACCAGTACCCATTTGTGAGAGCCCAGGTGGGGCTAGAGAAAGCCCCAGGCCCCCAGTGCCTGGGCTAGGCTAGAGTCCTATGACCACTTACGTTATATATCATAGAGTTGAGTTGAGGTGATCCCCTGTGAAGCTAGAGACTGTTCGAACCCCAGGATCCAGCCAGCAAGAAGATGGCCAAGGTGGTCCTCAAAGAGCCATATCAAGTGTCACATCTTAGAGACAGGTATGGGCACGGCATGGTCAAGGCTTAGGTTAGGAACAAGGCGGGAGTAGGAGGACCAGACATTCCTATTTGGCACTGGCATAGGCAGGTCAGCTGGCCTGGACAGATAAACAATGGCTGAGCTGGACTTACCTCCAAAGTCTCCAGTGGAAAGGTGCACTCATTGCCTGGACACAGAGGCTCTGGTCCTCCCCCATGTGAAAGGATTAGGTCATCAGATTAGTGAGGGAATGTCAGGCCTCAGGGGATAGCAGAGTGGTTTCTTTTCTCTGAACCACTTAGTAGCATATCTAGAAGGTGTGTTTTTGAACATGCTACAATCTCTTATACAGCAATTATTAAAAAGCTAAGTGACTTTGGTCTCCAGTAGTCTTCTCTTCCCAGCAGGGTATAATTCAGAAAGTGGACAACATAGGTTTGATTGTTTCACATCTGGGACTCAAACTTTAGCTCTCAAACCTTTGTTTGGATCCTGAGCACAGGGCACACAGTGGAACAGAGATACAAACAAGATTAACAGGTGGACAGAGCCATGTCACCTGCCCATCCCCAAAAAACCCATTGACATGGGGCCCAAGAACCTCCTGGCAAAAGACTTGAACAATGTCAGTAATCAGAGTTCTGACACATAAACAAGACATGTTTTGTGAACTGAAGGTAAGTCCCATGAGGACATACCCACAAGGCCTAGAGAAGCACCAGGCATGTTGCAGTCATTATAACATAACCTTATAGGAGCGGGTATTATTCTAGGTATTTTACATAAATTAACTCACTTAATCATAACAACCTCATGGGGAAGCATAGCTTGTGTTTTGGGTCCCACATCTTGGCCCCTCATCTCACCCTTGATTTCAATCCAGCTGCAATGGGGAGCTTCCTTCCTGGGACAGGGCCCCCAGGCATGTGCCACAGCTTGCCTCTTGAGCTCACAGACTCACTGAAGCTGCAGAAGCTAGCTCAGTCCTCTGAAGGAAGGGTAGGTAACCCCTGGTGCCCGGCCCCCACTCCAGGCAGCTCTCCATCAGGCAGAGCTGGGAGCTGTGAATAAGTGCTCCTGCCACTTTTCTTCACAAGGACAATCCTGGGCGAGGGGGGGCGGGGGGAGGCGGCTCTGCACACTTTTCTGAGGTCCCAGCATAACTGGGCTTCCACTGCAGCAGCATTGACCTTGATAAGGTGCCCTGGTGCTGGTGCTTCCCTCCTTCCATGCTCCTCTCCCTGCTCTCTCTTGTCTTAACTCTGCTTGCCAGAGACCCAAACCAAGACAGACAGATACTATTACTACATAGATCTTTTTATTTTACAGATAACTGGTCCACAATGAATATTTGCTGCTGACCGAGTAAGTTAATGAATATGAAGTTGGGGTGGGAGAATGGTTTGAGCCAAATATCAAAAAGGGAAGGTGGGGTCTTCAGTGGGGAGCAGCAGAGGGGAGATGTCACACCAGGTGGTTTGCGCCCTTGGGACGGAGGGTGTCCTGACATCACTGTGCAGACATCTGTGAGGACCCCAGGGCAGAATGAGTGTAGCTTGTAAGAGCAACTAAACTTGCCTCCTACTGAAATCTGAGGCTCCTGGGAGCCCAAGTAGCCTTGCCAAACTTGTCCCATCACAGACTGTAGTCAAGAGGAGCTCATCCTCTTCTGCCCTCACAGTAAGCTGCAGAGACCTGCTCCTGAAGACTTAGCCTGGATGAGAACCAGCAGTCCCAGAGGGTCTCTGGCTTGTTGGGAAGTTGTGGCAGACTCGGGGGACATAGTAACAGCAGGTAGCTCAGTCTGGAAGATGGGAAAAGAGTTGGGGGGCACCCCCAGTGCCACCAAAAAGGGCTGCAGGAGAGTGTCTGCCCACTAGCAGCCCAGCAACCCAAGCTGGAGTTTCTCAGCATGGCCAGCAGCTCCCATAGCAAGCCTGGGCTGGGCAGGGGATGGTGACAACACAGTGGCCACCAATAACTTACTTGCTCTGACTCAGAAGCCCACATAAGCTGTTCTTGGAGACTCCCAGATGTACCTTGAGATGGGGCTTGCAAAAGACTGGAGTTCCTATGAACAATTAATGCAATATAATTTGTCCCCGTGAATGGTGAGACTTAGAGACAGTGGGTTACAATGCTGTAACTTAGAGAAATATACCTAGAGTTCCTCACCCAGCCTCACTCATGGAAGTGTGACCACGGTTTCTGAAGACAGGCTGCCTAAGCTAGAATATCAGCTTGGCCACCTACTAGCTGTGTATCTAGGACATGTCTATAACACATTTGCCTTTTCTGTAAAATGAGTACAATATTAGTAATTGGCAGGGGATCTGTCAGGAGGATTAAATGAGATTCTGCATTTATACCACTTAGCACATAGAGTAATTGCTCAAAACCCATTAGAGAACGTTATTACCGTCAGCACCCTGACCCTGCATGCAGCTTCTCAATTCTCAACTAAGGCTACAACTGTGAATATTGATCATTTTATTTGGCTCTCCCATTACCTGAACCCCTGTTGTATTAGGAGAACTCCCCACTTTATGAGGCTTCATGATCTTCAGTGTCAACCTGCCATTGTAGATGCTGACAATGACAGAAACTTGCATTCCCAGCAGCCTCTGCAGCCAGGGCACAGGCCATCTCCAGGACCCACCAACCCTGTGCCCATGCTGGGCTTTGACCCAGAAGCTGGAAGCAGGAATGGTGGACTTCTTTCCCTCTGCTGCAGGTTCAAGTTTTCGCATGGAGGTGGAAGCAATGCCACTGAGGGTTCAATGGCCACAGGAATGGAAGTTTCACCAGACCCCTCTGCCACGTGACTTTGAGTGTTGCTGCAGGCTGCTATCTTCCAGCTCTGTCATCTGTCTCTCTATTGATTTTCTAGGCACCCAGTGTCCTTTTCATCAGACTCTCTTCTGCCTCAATTAGCAAAGGTTGGCTTCTGAAGCCTATAACTAAGAACTATGACTGATACGACCACATGGCAATGGAACTAAGCCATGGCTTGGAGCTCACAGGTCTCTCCCTGTGAATGCCTCCTGGAGTCACCTGCAGTCCTGTATTTCTAAATCTGAGGCCACTGCAAGCCATGACTCATGAGGCCCTCATGGTTTCTTGCCTGCATTACTGTGACGCCTTCCCCCAAGCCCACACTAGTCAGAGCAACACTGGTAGAACACGTGTTGGATCCACCACCCACTTCACTGCTCCTCCAAGTCTTCAAAACACTAGGTGCATGCAATACATCTATGCTACATTATGACCACTTCTTAGTTGCATCTCCTTTCCCCACCCAGCCTCTGTCCCCAACACATAAACACCTACTGTACAGACACACCATGTCCCATTGCTTGTAGCTCACAGGACATGCCAAGTACTAGGGTCTACTCATCCTTTGTCCATCAAGACTTAATTCAGAGGTCACACCCTCCAGGGAACCTCTTCTTCCTCATATGGATTAGGTATTAGAGTCCACCGAGCATGCATCTATTGTCAAATTTTTCTAACTCTTTGATAATGGTCTGTGTCTGTGTAAGCCTACACTGTGATTCCCTAATGACAAGGATGTGTCTTTTATATCTATTTCCCCAGCAACTAGAGAAGAGTAAGAGTTTGGTCAATGTCTGCTGCATTACTGAAGGAGCAATGTCATACTGATCCCTTTCCTCCCTCAGATCCCCTCAGACTTTTGTTAAGACCTCTTTCTGAGTCTTTATGCTGTTCTGCAATGCCAGATGGTTACTGGTGAGCATGTCTTGTCTATCTTGGGCATTACAGCCTAGGATCATGTATGCAGTGCTTATGAACGTGGTTTAATCTGAGCCAACAAAGTGAGATGGAATCCTATGTAAGCTCATGCTTACCATACAACAGAATTATTGAAAGCCTGTCCAAACCCCTGTGGGGATTCTCCCACTCTTTTTCTTCCCCAGGTAAGTGGGCCCTGCCAGCCCCTACCCACAAAGACTCCTTAGCACATGAGCCTGGGACTATCTGACCATCTTCAGACTAAGAGAGGGTGGGACCAAACTGCCGGAATGCCCAAGAGGGGCCAGTGTATGACAGGACTGGGACAGGTATAGGTGGCCCTGGGCCAGAGACCCAGAGCTCTGGACCCTCGTCCTGATTTAGTGGGATCCAGTCTAATCAGTTCTTTTTCTGAAGTTACCTGAATACATCCAGAGCCATTTTAGAGACATATCCAGCTCTGCCATCCCCAAGGAAATGAAAGAATGCCACATAACAACCTACAGGTGATATGTGTTTAGAAGAGGTGTAGATGTGTGTAGACTCATTTATGTCTGTTCTCCAGGGCCTTTGTTTCAAAGCAACCTAGGAAAAAACTGCCTACTCCTCTTCTTACCCTTCCTCCCCACCTACTGCATCTTGTGTCACCTCGAGTACAGCCTGGTGGGCCCCAGAAACTTTGTTCCCAGCCTCCAATTTATTCCATCCCAAGAGCAGTTTTATTTTCTATCCCCTTCCCTTTCTCCTTCTAGCCTCTTCTGTAGGCAGTGAAGTGAGGCAGACTTGGGTCCCCCACATTGTTACCCTCAGCTTCAGCACATTCATCTGTGAAATGGTACCAATAATATCTATTTTGAAAAGTTGGTAATGAGATAACCATGTTAGTACTCTAAAAGATATTCCCTAAATATTGGTCCTATTCTTGACTCTGACCCTGGCAGCCTAAGGCTCACAGTACTGAGAGCCGCTCCTGGCTGTAGCCTAGGAAGAGGCAGCCCTAGTATGTAAGAGAGGAGGGAGAGAGGAGCCAGTAGACCAGTGAGGATGCCAGGGATGAGAAATGATTAAACTGTTTTATAGCAGTGGATAATGCTCCCAGGCTTGGAGGAGTGGTCCCTGGGCCACACCTGTCATAAAGCATCAGGAAACATCCAGCAGTCAATTCCTTAGTCTCTGAATGTTTAAATCATGAGCACAATCAATACTGGGCTCTGGATGTTGGGTACTTCATCCTGAACTGACAGAGGGACCACAAACAAAACAGGTTGCCAGCCAGCTCCTGCAGATGGACTATGCTGGTCACTCCTTGAGACATCCAATTGCATTCTGGGTGTCAAGGGCCAAAACTATGCACCCACTAGTAATATCTCCATCTCTATGCTGATTTTGCATAAAAGGGTAGCAGAGCCTAACTAGAGCCATGTGAGTCTATGCACAAGTGGAACTGGATTTCCACCTTCTTAGGTCAGATTCCCTAGAGGCAGAGACTTCCAGCTCCCTAGATGTGTCCATACCCTCCATAATGCTTTCCATTTCTAAAATGCTTACTGTTTGTCATCTAAATCCTACAAAATGATCCTGTGAAGTGGGCAGAACAAGAATGCTTTTCCTCATTTGAAAAAGTACAGAACAAGCCTCAGAAGAGCAAGTAGCATTCAGCTAGTAACCCGAAGTGCCAGGCTCTTTAAGACTCTAAAACCAGGTCTCTCCATTCTCTCTGCTCATAGTCAATGTTTTAAATTTCCACCACTAGGTCTCTCCACCCCTTGAACACTTAAATAGTCCTGCTTCTCTGATACCCTGCACATAGAGTTCTCAGTTTGCTTATCAGTCCCACCACCTAGACTGACACCTTATCTAGTTCATCTTTATAGCACCAGGTGTCTAGTATAGTCCTGCTTTCTACAAGAACTCCATCACCTAGAAGCGATGGTAAATGCAGCTGGAGAGCGAGCCAAAAGAAGCCATACGTGGCCTCAAACGCTAGGCACAGGAAACTACATGTAATCCTAGACTGGAGATGCAGAAGGTCTTAGATGGGGCTGTAGCATAATCAGGTTTGCATACCAGAATGGGCGTGGGTCTGTGTGGAACAGTGTCAGTATTAGGGTAAATTCTAGATCTGTAAGTTAGTCCACTCCCTGACTAAATGCTGATGAGCTTGCATCAGTTTTGAGGACATTTCTTGGGACTAGTGGTAGAGCTTTTGGTGTAACCAAGGAAGGCCAAAGCACTAAGCCTTAGAAGCCCAGAATGACCAGCTGCTCTATCTGTCCAGAGTTTAATTGGAGATTGTTCAACACAGAAAAATAATGAAATGGAGGTTTCCGCAAGTTTCTCTTGTTAGACTATGAAGACAGATATCCAGGAAACTCATGTCCCCTTGGTCCTTATTCTCTCAGGTGGGAGCTGGGCACCTTCTTGAGAGGCAGAGAAAAAGAGATGGTGCCAAATCACATTCCCATCAGCAGTGTTTGAAAGCATCAGGTGCTCTATATCCTCGCCAACTCTTGACATTTTCTGGATTTTGTGTGTGTGTTTTGCTTGTCCCTTGAATTCCTCATCACTTTTATACCTCCATCCCTGGAGCACATATGGACTATCAGCCCTGCAGGAACTCTGGGAACTGCAGCTTTCTCCATTATGTTACACTTTAGTGATGGCTTAGTGTCTTAGCACCTTCTGTAGACTGTCATTCTGGTCTAACATGCCCAATGGACCACTCCTTCCTTATCGAGCTCTAGAAAACACTCATAGAGATAGCCAGATGACATTCCCATTGGGCTGGCTTTAATTCTCTGCCTCTCAAGAAAGCATACCAGGGCAAGTAACAATGGGGTTTCATAGGAATTACATCTGTCCTACTTTTTAGTGAAGCATTTATAAGCTTCAGTCCCTTAATAATTACTAGTAGCAACTTTCTTGGTCACACCTCACTGACACCACAGGTTTGCCAACAACCAGCTGTGTGATCCTAAACAATTTCTTTCCCCTAGCACCACACTCAGATCTGGGCAAGTGGAGCCCCTACTCTAATCCCTGTGCCTTGGCACCCCCAGTCTGCTCCCCTTGCATTGGAATATCTTCCTCAAGGCATTCCTAAGAACACTTAGGTACTTGAAACCAGCCAGCGCCAACACTACTATTTCAGTGGAGTGTCTTGAGCACAGACTGGGATCCATGTGGTCCCCATCCCCATTTCTCACTTTCAGAATGCTCTCTGACCTTCTATCCCAATGGATAGTGTTGACTTAATGCCCTGAGGGGCTTCAGGACTCATGCTTATGAAGTTGTCCTGATAAGCAGACTGCCCCCACTGGCTGGTGTGGTATTTCTGTTAAGGGATTGCATGAGATTGGGCTGCCAGAATGGTGCTGATGTGCTGATTTGGTGACTCTCACATCAGACACAGGATGAGGTTAGGGCTCTGGACTTACAATAGTTCACCATCAACTCTTGGCCCTGAGCCCCGTGCATGCACCCCGGGGTTGGCTCTCACTCAACTATGTTCTGTCCACAGTGCCACGTCCAGTCTATAGTTCCTGAGGGCAGCAGGGATATTTTACTCTGTGAAACCCCTGCTGTGGGCACATAGGGCAGTTACCCCATCCCCTCTGCAGGATCTGCTCCCTCTAGAGTTGGCTGCAGCCATCTCCTCCAAGAGTTTCAAGAGGAAATTTTGCCTGTGAACAGCAGCTCATGCCTGAGAGTTCCAGCCCACCTTCCCAACAGCCTGCCCTATGGAGTTCGGACTTGCCTATCCAGCTCTCACAATTGCATAACCAACTCCTGACAATAAATTTCTTAATATATACATATCCTACTGATTCTGTTTCTCTGGTTGTGCCTGACTGATACAGTGGTCATCATCAATGAAGCACAGTCACAATCTTTGCAAGAGTCACTGGACGCCATTATTCATAAGTGGTGCAGAACACGATGCAGCGCCATGAATAATGGTAAGGCCAGCATTAAATAGATGGCATTAGGGAACTGCAGAGGCTAAGAAGATCTATTCTGTTTCAATACAAAGAGGTTCCAAGGAACCATGGCACTACGAGTGTCGCGATATTTTTCTCATAGCAGGAGATATTAAATTACCCAGGTGTATTTCACAATAAAAAACATGAAGGGACTCCTGGGTGGCTCAGTCGGTTAAGCATCTGCTTTTGGTTCAGGTCATGATCCCAGAGTCCTGAGATGGAGTCCCTGGTGCTCCACCTGCTTGTGTGCTCACTCTTTCTATCTCTCAAATAAAGAAATATAATCTTTAAAAAAAAAAAAGAACAGGAAGAGATGGTTCATGGGCCAAAAAAGGAAGACACAATACATAGAATCCACAAATAGTATTCACATGACAGGACAATAAACAAACACATATGTGCCTCTTCTCTACTCATTATTCTAAATCGTCACCAATAAATTGCCTTACATGGGCCCATGAATTTTATAATATACTTATTAGAAAATTATTGTAATTCCTGCTTATAATTTTATTATTTATTATAACATTTATTATATTATTTTAAATTTATAATTTCTTATTATTGTTTCAAATTATTTATATAAACAGGGACCCTGAAAAAACTATTTTCCCAGAACCCACATGCTGTAAGTGTGATCACGCCTTCCACTTCTGCACCTGTTTCCCCATTGGTAATGAGGAATTTGACTGGTTATTCTCCAGAGTTCTTTCCAGCTCTAATATTCTGATTCTTTTCCCAAGGTATTCAAAGCACCTTTCATCTAGAGTCAGGACAAATTTTAACCCAGTGGGGGTGGGGTTTTCAATTTGGCTTAAAGAAAATTCTCCCTTCACTTGTCCACTCAGAACCTCTTGCTCCATTCAGAGAGAAGACTCCACTGCTCCATTCTCAGAACAAGGATATCCTCCTTAGGATATCTCCCACCTGGACTCTCACAGCAGATAAATAGCCCGAGCCAAGTGGGGGTTGTGTTAGAATACCAGGCTCACATCTTCACTCCCTCATACAGCGGCACTTAGCCAGGAGGCCTCACAAGCACATTCTGTCTGGTCCTCCTCTGCCAGCTGGACATAGTCACACTGCCAAGACTTGACCTTAAAGCAATGCAAACCATTGCTACAAGCATTTCCATTCATGATGCTTTGACTCCTGTCTAGCACACACGCTTGTGCATGGATGAGTCTGTAGTGAAAGGGATGCTGGACAAGAAGTCGGGGGGGCCCAGGTCTGGTTCTCCCAACGGTTATGTGAAACTGAGAAGACTCTTTCTCTCTGGACCTCAGTTTTTTTTTTTTTAATCTATAAAATATCTTCCTTTTTTGGCCCATGAACCATCTCTTCATGTTCTTTTTTTTTTTTTTAAGATTGTATTTACTTATTTTAGAGAGAGAAAGAGTGAGCACACAAGCAGGTGGAGCACCAGGGACCCCATCTCAGGATTCTGGGATCATGACCTGAACCAAAGGCAGATGCTTAACTGACTGAGCCACCTGGAGTCCCTTCATAAAATGGGTAAGTTAGATTAAAGCACTAAGATTGCTTTCAGTTCTCACATGCTGTATTTTCTTTTAATATGTAAAAGGAATTTGAAGGGAAAGTATAAATAATAATGTAACATTCATCATAATCCTTCCACTCAATATATATATATATATATATATATATATATGCACATGCATATATTTGCATGTGTGCATATATAGTTTTTAATTTGTGTATGTAATATATTAATTCTCCTTTTAAAAGAAATGAAATCAAACATTATATAATGCCTTTGATGCTTAGAGGGACATCTGAATTAGCAGTCCTGAAATGGCAGTCCTTGGTTCTGGTTGGTTCACAGACATATTTGGCTTGGCCAGCAATGCTTTTAAAAATGTGAATGCTGATGTCTTCTGATGGGGGGGTGTCCTGGTTCCATTATAGCTCTGTCCCCCAAATCCCTATGCACCACACTTCACTCACATTTACATATCCCACCAGGCCGCCAAAGGCATTTGAGTTTGTGAACATCAGTTGATTATGCTTACCTGAGAACAGAAATAATAAGAGTGTTTCCTGTCCTGTCCCATTTCACTTCCACTGTATCTCCCAAGAGATATCACACAGGCAGCTAGACCACTAAGAAGTCTGTCCTTTCTGCTATGGATTAATTACATCCTGATACACACAGGGAGAACTTGGGCTTGGAATGAACAGACTTGGGCTCAGATTCCATCTCCACCCTTGGCTTCTTTATCCAGAGCTTTCAATTCTTCATTTACCTTCCAGAGATTTTGCGGTGTTCAGCAAAATCATCTGGTGCAGAAGAGCACATAGCAGGAGCTCAATAAATACTAATTCTTTCTCTCATCCTGTTGCAGAGTCAGCACGAAACTCTCTCTAATTTCTTATCCAGGGAAAAGGTCTCTTGGGCCCACCCAAGCTGGGTTGTGGCATGCAACTCCTCATTAAGAGATGCGAAGATCCTGGAAATCAAAAAGCTGGAGTAGAAGACAGAATGGGGTTGCCTATTTTGTTTCTTTTGCAATCACACATGACCACAGGGAACAGCATCCTAAAGAGGGCCAATGTTAGCGTGGCATAGATCAAATGCACCTGCCCTTCCCAAATGCCTAAGGCAGCACAGCTTCTGGCAGCCCCCTTTTTTTTCTAATCACGGCAAAGATTTCTCAAAAAAAAAAGTTCACATAACAAAGGAAGCCAAAGGAATGTTGGTGCCTGTCCCTAGAAGCCACATATCTCTATTTTTGGTTCCCGGTAAAGCCCAGTACACTGTAATTACTATAATAACATGCTCTCTTCCATAAAGACAGATGACACAGTTGACCCCGGTCCTCATCTGGGCACAAGACGTGTGCTGTGGGTTGTTTTGTCAGCTGTGGACTTGGATTATTTGTTGGTACCCTTTCATCTAGTTTGGACCAGGACCAGGCATTTGCAGGAAGATGGGGAAAGATGAGTGTGGGGTCAGCTTGGCCTCAGAGGGAAGAATGGGTAGTTGATGTGGAGTGTGGGAGCATCGTGGGCGAGATTAGTAAGGAATTTAGCTCCTGCAGTCACTTCTGTCAAGACCAACTCGTCCTGACCTCCTTTGGGAATCAAATCCTTCACGCTCATCTTTTCACCTGAGGCTCAGTGGACTCAGTGCAGGCCCTTTACCTGACCACTTCTAGTCTTGAAAGCTGACTTGCCCTTGGGGATACCTTCTAGTACACTCCAAAATCCAGCCTCCTGGTAAGATGTCAAATGTATGCTCTTAAGCCAGCCTCCCTGAACACAGCAAAACCCAATTACCCATAGATATGCGGCCACAAGAACTGCACATTGCCTATGGAAAGAAAAGTGAGGACACATGAAGAAGAAACAGCATCAGGTCAGTTCAGGTGTAAAACTTCCTGAATACCCTGCCTTACAGACAGCACTGTCCAGACTCCTAAAACTGTCCCTTCTTGCTCCCCCTGCCATCGTGATTGTCCCTCTGGTTCCAGTCTGCTCCCCTCCTAATCTGGACTGAGTTCCTCCTGCAGATGATCCAAGCTTTCTAACTTACACTTACATGTTACAACTCTTTTGGTCCCTGCCTACCTTTGAGTCATTAGTCTGTAAGCCTCACTGCCATTTTGCTGACCCTGGGGAAAGTAACAAAGAAATCTCTCACCAAACTTTTCAGTTCTCATTTGTAAAGTGTGGTGATCTCTTAGGCCTCTTCCAGTCCAGAAATCCTAATCCCAAGAACAGCTTGTCCAACTGTGAGCAACCTGATAAAAGCCTATCAACATCGGATGTGTGTGTGTGTATGTGTGTGTGTGTGGTATATAGACATGTAGAGACAGGTATGTATCTATATGTAACAGCCATCTTCTATAAAAGCCATCACAACCTACAATTACAAAGACCTTAGTCATGCAGATTGTAGGATTCAATCTTTATAATAAACTTAATATGGACAGGGTAAGTGTTGCTACTCACATCCAGACCTTCTGACTTTGGAGCAGTGCTATCTTTGCGACCCCACACTGCATTCCTGGTAAGCAGACATGCTAAGAGTGTATGTGTCTCAGAAAGAACAGGTAAATGGGACACTCTTCCCCTGAGTTCTCCAAGCCAGTATAATACTCTGGCATTCAGTGGCTGTGCAATCTTGATCAGGTTCCTTAAATTCTCTAAGCCTCAGTTTTACCCTGGAGGGAATTCATATATCACAATGTAGCTACAAGGATTAAATGAGTTTGTCCATGGAAGTGCTTAGCATAGATCTGGCCCATGGAAACCAATAAATAATATTATTCTTATTTAGATTAATATTGATATTAACACATAAATGATCCCCCAAATATTTCTTACCAATAAGGTTCAGAATAGTTTTAGTTTTTAAAATCCAGTAGCAATACACCATTCCTAGTGAAAAGCATGAATCCGAAGTGAGGTTAGATGAACAAGTTCCAAGAGGATATTTGAGACACCTGATGGAAGGAAAGGCACCACCTCTTGTAAAATTCTGTGGTCTTCTAGATTGTAGCAATGCCCATGATTCATGCATAACTAACACAGAGCAAATCATGTATCAATAAACAGAGCTGCCCACAAGGATTAGCTAACAGGTCTCTTTAAAGGAGCACCAATCCCATAAAAGGCCATAAATAAGAATGAACAATAGCAAGAACCTCAGCTTTCAACACAAGACATATTTCCTGCATGGGGCCGGCTCTAAATGCTGAAGGATCCAGCTGGAAATAGCACCAGGCAGAAGCAGGGTCTGCAACCAGGTCAGTCCCAGCTACCTTCCATGGTGAGAGCCCACCTCCTTTGCAGTCAGGAGGTTTGGGGTGAATCCTCTTCCACATCCCAGATAACCAGCTGCTCTTAGGCATGACTCCTGGGGAAAAACTTTCTGGAGCCCAGGGTGAGTGAAACATGTGTCCTCCCATGAGGGGTTCAACCACAAAGTTTCCAAAGTCAGATAGAATGGAACCCACCTCTCCAACCAGCCCATAGAAAGAGCTTCACTCCACCGTGTTTGCCTTGTATATGACTGTTGAACAAACATCCTGAAGTTCTGGAAGCATGCTCTCTGAGATATCTTGTCCTTCCAAACCTATTCCATCTTTTAGATGTAAATGGGAGTGGAGGTTTAAGCATTTTAGGAGGAAATCCAGGGAGAGACAGAATGGACTTAAGTAATGAGCTCTAGCCCAAGACTTGGGAGCCCCGAGTTCTGGCTCTGCCCCAAGTGATCTCTGTAACCCGTGGCTGGGGGTTTCAAGCAAATCTAACTCTCCATCTGTGGATGGGCTCAGGGGAGATGCCAGCTTCCAAGGTGGAGAGAGAGAGAGGACCATGAAGCCCTTGATAGGCCGAGGTTCTGCTTCCTTTCCTTTCCCTGGGTTTAGTCTATAAAACGTGGATCCTGAGCTGGCCTCTCTAGGCCATGCCTTCTCAACAGGAGTGGTTTTGCCCCTAAGGGACAAAAATTGCTTCAGTGAAAAATGCTTAATCTTTACATATAAAGCACAAATATCCATGTAGTACATAACGTAAGTGTTAATACCACACTCACAGCCTGTCTCACTGTTTGGGGTTCCACAATGGGTGGATAAAAGAGGTTGTCCCTCCTTGTAAAGTTCCGGGTCTTCTTGAATCCAAGGGGTCACCAGACATCCTGTTTCTCCAGCCTAGCTCTGGCCTTAAGCCAATTCTTTACTCACTTTTTTTTTTTTTTTAATGTGCCCTTGTCACTGAATGCCCTGATGTTCAGCCCTGGAGCAGGGAGTAGAATCTGTCCATTGCACCGCCCAGTGGAAACCATCCACCATCAGAAAAATGGGTTAAGTCTGGGAAGGCATGCTGAGCACATTAATCATGTCTAGTGTCTCCTGCCCAGAACCCTGACTGTCTAACCATTTCTGAAGTACAGCCTTATACTTGGAGTGACCGAATGGCTTATCATCCAAACAAGGACATTTCTGAGAGGAAAGGAGTGCTATGAATAAGTACATCTTATTGGAAGACCACAAGAGTAACTGGGACTGCCCCCAGGTAAAGGAGGATGTGTGATCTCCATACTCAAACATATCTAGGAAGGAGAGTCCATAATGATAGATGGCCCAGTTTGGCCACACCCAGGGTCAGTTTGGGTTGTCACATTGACCTGGGGACACCCCTAGCCTTGAGTCAGTGGAAGTCAGAGATGCTAAGTGTCTTGCAATGTAAAAAAAGACAGAGCCAGAAAACAGGGAATTGTCTGGCCCCCAATGCCAGTTACTACTGAGAAATAATGATTGATATGATGAAATACTAATAATCATAAATAATGATATAAAACTTGGGATGGCAATCAAACACTCTCAGGGCCAGTCAGGGATTGAAGGATACATGCCCCTCTCTAAGACATTCTAATTCAGCTATTTAAAAGATACTGTCAAACAAGACCCCCCTCCCATGGCACCAGGTTGTCATCTTTTACTAAAGGTTTACTGATCAGAAAAGATGTTTATGGTATGTTAAGTGAAAACAAGAGGCCACTAATCAGTATGATCCCATTTTACATATATACATGTATGTATGTGTGTGCATACAAGCATACAGGTATTGTCTCTTCATATGTACACACATACATGTCTTTGGAGAGATACATACATATATGAATGTACTCGTGTATATCGATGAGTGTGTGTGTGTACAAAAATTCTGGAAGAATATGCAATGTGATGGGGTGACAAAAAAAGTAGATGACCCAAAGCTTGAATGTTTTCTCCTTTAGAGTTTTCTAGGGCTATGGGGAAATACTAAGCTGTTGAGCAGAGATTGGCAACTGCTTAAGATAGAAGGCCCCTGGGGAAGTCCGTGAAAAGAAACAGTAGGGCACAACTGTAGGCTCTGGGCTTGTGATTGTCATCACATCTCAGATGATTCTTGCTAACCCTCAATCAGACTTCTGATGGACATAAATCCATACCCGTGGGCCCAGTCTGCTGACCCACAGGAATTGGAGCAATGCTGATGGGTGGAGGTGTGGACTTGGGGGAGCAGGAGGGAACTGGCTGCAAATGAGCAAACCATTCCCACTCCCATGTTCTCCTGTGAGGAAAACACGTGCCCTGGCCACCAACACAATCATTTCTGGGCTCAAAAACAGGAAGAAATTCACTAAACACTACATCGCTAGCACAAAGAGCAGAGAAGTTTTGCCAAGAGTACAGCCCTGTCCTGACTGGGGCGTCAGCTAAGTCATTAAAGGCAGGACCCACAGCCAAGCGCATGAGTTCTCAGGCAAAGGGGAAGCCCCACCTGCCCCGGGCCTCCTCTGATGGCTCTGAGATCATCATAAATTAGGCCTATGGCCGGCAAGGGAGCACTGGGACTGTCTCCTCATTCATGTGGGGGAAGACATCTTTCCCAAGTCGGTTATGCTAGGCCCCACCCCTGCAGGATTTCCCTCATGCTTCACCCCAATCCTACAAGGAGATAGGCCCCACACATGTACTATTTCATTTCAGCCTACCAGTGACCCTAGGAGGCAAACAGTACTGTCCCCATTTTAATGATGAAGAAACTGAGGCTCCAGGAGTTTAAGTCCCACGGCTAGTCAGTGCCACAGTCTTTACCTTCTCGTGCCCACCCATCACCGCACACCTCCAGGCAGCCAGAAGCAGGAGCTGACATAGGTCCTTTGTGGGCAGCGTAGCCATTGCTGCTGGCTTTCCTTGGGGATAATGTCCAAAGATGCAGAGGGCCCTGGAGCTAGGCCTTTGCAGACAGGATGTCGACGGACTGATTTTTCAGCTGTGCCACTGACCTAGACATCAGTCAGATATCTTCCCCTGTGGGGCGCCTGGGTGGCTCAGTCGGTTGGCCATCTGACTCTTGATTTTGGCTCAGGTCATGATCTTGTGGGTTGTGGGATTGAGCCCCTCATGGGGCTCCACTCTAAGTGGGAAATCTGCTGAAGATTCTCTCCCTCTGCCCTCCCCCACTTGTGCACGCACGTTTTCTCTATCTCTCAAATAAATAAATCTTTACAAATGAAGAGAAAAGACATCTTCCCATGCAACGCCTAGGAAAGTTAAGTGTAAAAAAACAATGACATTTGTTTGCAGTGAAAGCTGAGTGTGGGGAAAGGGTCACATGCCACTTTCTCTGACTCTCAGATCCCACCCCCCAACTTTGTTAAATGATGCATTAGTTATTTATGCCTATAAAACAAACAACCCCATACTAAGTGGCCTAAAACCTTACCATTATTCCAGTTCATGAAACTGTGTCCTGGCAACTTGGACTGGGCTCAGCTGGTGGTCCTTCTGTTCTTGGCTTGGCTCCCTAATGCACCTGTAGTCAGACATGGATCAGTTGTTGGTTGGCTTTGCTGACATTCCCCATGCTCTCACATTTCTGAGGCCTACCCGGACAGCTGGGCTGACTTAGCTCCTCTGGTCCACTTGGTCTGTCATCTTCTAGTAGGCTGGCCTGGGCTTGTTCACATGACTGTACAGGTTTTCAAGAGAGAAAAGTCCAAAAAGCCTTTTGAGTCCTAGGATCAGAGCTGGAATGGTGTCACTTCTGCCACTTTCTATTGGCTTAAGTAAGTCGAAAGGCCAACTCAGATTTAAGAAGCAGAGCAATAGACTTCACTTCCTGATGGGAAGACCTGCAAAGTCATATTGCAAAGAGGCATGGTTATAGAGAGAGGAATAATTGTTGCGATAAATAATATACCACAACTGGCTTAACATAAGTCCTATTAGTATTTACTTCATGCTTTCCCAGAATGGTCCTAGCTCCTGCCCCATCTTATTCAATTCAGGTTACCTTGAAGAACCCTAACCAGGTACGTGCTGAACCCATTTTTTACCCCATTTTCTGTACCTTGTATCTAATATGCTTCTTCAGTTCTTCTAGAAACTTTCACCTAGGGAGACAGACCCCCGCATATGTACCCAACTAATGAGGATGCCTCTTCTTTGGGGGATCTAATCTCAGCTGGACCCTGATCCATTTCTCCATGCACCCATTCTTTTAAAAAAGCATTTACTGGGTACCCGTGATATGCCTATAGTGTTCTGGCATCTAGGAATATAAGGAAAAAGCTAGAGTCAATTCCTGCCCTCATGGAGTTCATAGTGGGATAAATAGACACAAAGAGCTGGGAATTGAGTTAGCTGATCCATGACACATGGTAATCACTCAATAAATGTTAGGTATTATTAATTGAAGAGGTGTTCTAAGGATTACCTGAAAAACATAAATATAAAGCTCAGCTTGATGTCTAGGACATGGAAGCATTGGATAACTGTTTGCCATTGTTAATTAAATTCATTGATTACCTCCCAAACTACCAAATCATTTGGGCGTTTTTTTCCAGCCTTCATCTTATGGGAATGCATTGGAAACTATTGGTCACTCTCATACTCTTGAAAGTCCTGTTCTCTGGGTATCCATTGACAATGAAGTCCTCACATGGCATGGCCAGAATTTGCACCCAAGCAGGCTCACTTCACAGCCTGTGTGTTTATTAATGACCACGCTGAGCATTGATAACAAGAGCAGCCTCTGTAGAGGGAGTAAAAGCCAAACCACGGAAGACATAGATATATTTGGGGGGTGATGAATGGAACCATAGGAATGTCCCCTCGCAGTGGCAAAGTGTAGAAGATACAGAGAGAAGGGAATTGGGCAGAGCTCTTCCAGCAGTAGGTACCCACAGGGCTATGGAGAAAATGGAAGCCCAATCCCTCTAGCAAAACTTAGGCTCACACAGGTACCTGGACAGGACCCTGGAGTATTGGGGCACTGCTCCTTTCTTCCTGCCAAAGATGTTGACCTGACCTCCAGAGTGGTCTTCAAGGGAAGCCTTGCTGTTTCCCCCAAAGGGCCAGGCAATACCAGCTCCTTAAAGAGAGTAAAGAGGTACATATGGGCTCTCTGGAAGTGTTCACCCAGTGCACCAATTTGTCTTCATTGTGATTCGGCAGTTATTTACTGCATTCCCACGGGGCCAGCGCCAGCTGGAGCCAACTTGGTAATCGTTTCCTGCCTTATCCTCAGCAATTGTGTATTACATTCCAGCTGATGCTACATACACCGATATAAATTGTTCACCAATAAACACGTCTCTTAAGAGCCTTATTTATCTTTGGGAAGCTTCATGAAATAATCATACAGATTCATCATGCCATATTCTGCCCTTAGACTTTATAGGAGATTCCCCATTAACTTTAATGTAGAAGGTTGTTAGGTGTCTATTTCCCCCTCCCTTAGCATAGATCAAGGTTAGTGCATGGCCAATAAAAGACATATTTTTCAAAAGACCTACTGGATCATTCCTACCCACCTCCTCAGTGACTGCAAGGGAGTCTTCTCCCAGGACAACTTCTCATGTTTTGCCTTCCTCACAACAGAACAACTTCCCCTGTAGGCTTTTGACTTCAGCCCCCACTTCCCAGTACATATTGGTCTCATGCTGGGAAAATCTTCCCACCTTAAAATGCCAGCATTCTTTCCTCTCCTTCACCCAATGTCTTTCTCCTCACTGTTCCCAGTGCAAATCTGTTCACACTATTCCCACCAAAATCATGGCGAGCCGTCCATAGGTGCTCCCGGCTCCTGGATGGCCCCCTGCCCTTGGTCTTCCTCCATTTTATACTCATCTAAAGGTTCTGATCCTGCAGACTTCATTCCTCAACTGAACAATGCCACTTTCAACTTTCTGATTTTCTGCTGGTTGATTGGTTTGTTTTGGTATGGGCTCTTATATTAGGGTAAAGGTTAAATTGCTGTACCGAAAATACCTCCAGGAAACTATGACTTTAAAAAGATTGTGTTTTCTCTCTCACATAATAGTCCTGAGGGAAGTTGGGGAGCAGCAGCTCTGCTCTTCATGGTCACCTCAAAACCTTAGTTTTCTCCATCCTTTTACTCCATGGTTCTTGGTTCCATGGTCAAAGCCAAGCCAGCGGCACGTAGACATCAGTGTTTTGGCTTATGAGCTCAAAAGAGGAGAAATATCTTCTCTTGTGTGGGGGGATCACCTGGAATTCATACTTCCACTCCTCTCCCCTTGGGCCACACTTGGTCCCAGAGATGCATCTAGGTGCTTCATGCCCAACATCAGTTCTGCTACTGTGTATGAGAAAGGAGGAGAATGGATTTTTGTGGACCTCTAGCACTCTCCCTGAGTTGTGCTTGGTTGACTTGCTTAGGACTGGACTGCTCAAAATCAAACATAGTTAAAAGGACATCTTTCCTCAGAATAAAATTTGCGTAGAAGAAAGAAAGAAAAACCGAAGAGCTAAGTGGTAGACTCTGCAGCCATACCTCAAATCTTCTTAAACTAAAACATTTTAATTTCAATATAAGAAAAGGCCTTAATAGAAAGGGGTCATCCTTGGCTTCTTTCCCACACACAGCAAATGTGATCCATCAGCAAATACTGTGGGTTCTTCCTCGACTGTGTGTTCAGAATCTAACCATTTCTTCACCTCCAGTACCAATCAAAACAACCATCAACTCTCTCCTGGGTTATTTCAATAGCCTGCTAATGGTCGGAATTCTGCCCTTGTACAGTTCTATACTCAACACAGCAGCCAGAGTAATCCTCTAAAACATAAATCAGAACTTGTCATTTCTCCAATGACTTCCATCTCAAATCAGGAGTAAAACCCAAAATACTTACAATAACCTAGAAGGCCTACCTCTGATCCTGTCTCCAACCAGTCTCCCCTTTGTTTCCCATCACTTACCACCCTTCTTCTGCTCCCCACTTCCTCCAAATATGCTCCAGCTGCACTGGCCTCATTGCTGTTTCTAAAACATGCAACCACACCTTGCCTCAGGACCCTTGCATTGGCTGCTCCCTCTGCCTGGAATGCTTTTCCCCAAAAAACCCATATGGTTCCCTCCCTCATCCCCTCCTTGTCAGACGCCACCTTCTCAGTGAGATCTTCCCTGACTTGCCCACACAAAGTGGTCACCCATACCCAGTTGTGTGCTGATAGAAGTTTAACACCAGCTGCCCCTGAATTGTAGCACTTTATGTATGTGATGTAAATACTTCCACCACGACCAATTTCCAGCTACAAACATGAGGTCACTGAAGAGGGGCTGGGAGGGATGCACATAATATTCAAGAGCTGGTGCAAGGTAGCAGCAGGACACCATTGCCCACATTTCCCCAGCCTTCTCTGTCTCTTTACCCTATTTGGTTTTTTGTCCCTGTAGCATGATATATTATTCATTCACTCACTTGCTTATTAATAGTGTGTGTGCCCCAGTAAAATTTGAGCTGGATGAGGGCAGAGACTATACCTTCTCTGTCATAGCTCTACCATCCAGAACATCTTAGGCACTCAGCAATATTTTTCGCAATGAATTAATAAATGAAGGAAGGATATGGCAGAGGACATGGACAACTCCCACAAGAGAAAACACATTGTCATCAAATGTACGGGGAAATGCTCTTCCCCCACTTGTACTAATTGTCTAAATCTGTGCCTACCAACGGGAGAGGGAGGGATGCTGTCCAGAGAGCATGGAACAGTAATTCCTTAATTGAAACAACTGGAGGAGTTGGCTAGACAGAGAACGTGCCTGCTAGAAGAGTCTGGAAGAGAATCGAATCTGGCAGGAGCCAGGAGCAGGCAGGGAGATCCTCCCCGAGTTTAAGAATCATTGAAAACAGATTCAGGATTAACATGGGGGCTGTAGGGATATCTTAGGAAGTTAAGGCCAGCAGGGCATGGCGGATTGGTAAGTCTTCCTGGACCAAAGGGTCAGATAAAGGGAAGACAGTAATAAATCAAGAAAGGCAATTGAAGCAGATGTGGGGTACTGTGTCTTAGCTATAAATATTTAATAATGCAAATTTTAATGGTAACAGGCAATGTGAGTAAAGTTGAACAGGAAATGGTAGCGTCATACATAGCTGGTAACCTTGCAAATTGGTTCAACCCTTTTGGAAAATAATATGTATTAAGGAGAAGAAAAAAATGTTCATACCTTTCAGCCCAGTAAGCCCATTACCTGTATTTTACCCAGAGGAAGAATTTAATAGAAGAAACCAACTATTAATACAAAGATGTTCTCACAGCAGTCACCATCATAGCCAAAGTAAAAAATGATCTAAATGTTCATTAATAGGAAATGACTAAATAAATGATGGTCTAGTAACTCAGTGGAATATCTGTCATAAAGCTCTAAAGAATAATTATGAAATCATATAGCAACACTAATGATGCTTACGACATAACGTTGAGTGAAGACCAGACTACACATGGTTGCAAATCTTTAAAACTGTATTTGCAATGTGGCTGAGCCTGAAGAAAATGTGCAAAAATGATGATGCTGGTGGAAAGGGGAATTTTTTTTATTTTCTAAAATCGACTTTATCTAATCACTAAAGTTTTAATATTAATAAGCTTTTGAAACAGACAATTATGTTTTACACAAAAAATGGAGGGTTGACGTGTGGAGAAAAGGCATCCCTTCTCTTGGTGGCTGATCAGCCCCGTGAAAACCACCAGCACTGGGAATCGCCAAAGGACATGGGGACACAAGCCCTCTGCACAGAGTGCCATCCAGCCTGGCCACAGTGAGCACTCCATCAGTCCCACCTAGCGGGTCTGGGGCGGAGAACTGCTGTGACACTGGGTTTGGGCGGCCTCTTGGGCTTATAGCAGTCATACTGCATTTCCTGCCTGTCAACAAGGAAAGCCGCTTGAGACAATGAACTTCATGCGGACACTTCCCGCCTTCCAGGCTCAGCAGTGAGCAGCAGGGTGGGACGACCCAGCCTTCCTTAGCAGCTCAGGAAACTTCTGCCCCTGGAGCCTCTTCTGCCTGAGGGGAGCTAGGGGCTTCCTGCAATTATTCAATTAGTCTCCAGTGCCGCCAATACCTTGCTCTCAGAACCACCTGAGTGCAAGAGTCAAAGGGGCATAATTTTTTTCCTTTTGCAACTTGTCTTTTTTTTTTTTTTTTTTTTAGATTTTTTTTTTATTTATTTGACAGAGAGAGACACAGCGAGAGAGGGAACACAAGCAGGGGGAGCGGGAGAGGGAGAAGCAGGCTTCCCGCAGAGCAGGGAGCCCGATGCGGGGCTCGATCCCAGGACCCTGCGATCATGACCTGAGCCGAAGGCAGACGCCCAACGACTGAGCCACCCAGGCGCCCCGCAACTTGTCTTTTTTAACAGCTCACTTTTCCAAGCTCCTCCACGCCTCATGATGGGAGCCATAGAATCTCACAGAGACAATACGTGTCTGGGGCAGATTATCTATTCCCCTGACTCCGGGCAAAGCTACATTTTAAATCCCCCATAAAAACGGTTGGCAGCCTTAGCCTGAATCTTCTCCAGAGAAAAAGAGTCTCCAGCCTCCTGCGGCTGTGCTCATTTGAAAGGCAAAGCAGTGTCCTGCAACTCGGCCATCTGAAAGTGCTACTATAACTTCACTAGTCACATCCCCCCCTGCCCCTCCCATCCTTGTCACCCGAAGCAGAAAGCGGCTGCACATCAGAAGTATAAAGGTACAGCTCTATGCTTCATTCACTTAAGCATCACAACTATTTTATGTCGTAGATACTGTTATTATCCCCATTTCGTAGATGACAAAACTGAGACAGAGCAAAGCTAAGTAATGTGTCCAAAATCACACAGTAAGTGACAGAATCGGGCTCTGAGCTCCTTTGGTTTGATTCCAGGCCCTGCCCACCTCCACCGCGTTCCCTGCTTTCCTCTAGGAAACTTCCGCCCTAAAGAAGAGAATCACAACAGAGAAGCTTCCAAAATTCAATTCGCCTTCTAAAATATTTCCGGGGAGGCTGAAAAGGTTTCTTTAAAAGTGAGCCTCAAATCCAGCCCCGTGCTCTGGGAAGAAAGTGGTGGGTCTCAAGATCTTAACATAAAAAAGAAGATTGATTGTAAACCTTAATCTTCATCTTAATTATACATATACAATACTTTATTTATTTATGTATATAAATATTTTATTTAGATTTATATATATAAGTAATAAAGTCTTAGTAAAAATGGAAGAAGGTTGACAAAAGTCCTGTGATACTTCCGGGCCTAAGTAACCTGCCGTGGGACGCTGTGACAGGACAGAGTACAGAGAAGAAGTAACATCCCCACCTGCAGGAGAGGTGAGCACGGATGGTCTGGATGGGGGCAAGAGAACCAGTAGGAGACAGGGACGCCAACTTCAACCCAAGGCTGGGAGCTGGGCAGTGGCCTGGCAGCAACAGACCCCAGAATTAGGCCCAGCAGGACCTCCCCCTCAAGCCCTCCCTCCCTGAGATCTCACAGTTGGGATAGGGTCTTTCAGTTCAGCAGGTGGGAGGAGAATATGAAATTATGGGAGCAAAACATGATCTCCCTATCACTGTAACTTCATTTATACCCCCGGGCTGGTAAGGAAGGAGGAATACCCAGTTCCAGTCCTAAAGAGCAAAGCTAATCACAAAACTTCCTCTTCAAAGCCCTCTGCTTTTTCCCACTGCCTTTTCCCAGTCACCTACAGGATAGAGCTTGGACTCCTTCACTTGGCATACAAGACCCTTTGTTATCCCCCCACCGCCCCCCTGTGCGGCATCGGCTCCCAGGATTACAACAACACCCCCCCACCCAGCCCCGGGCCACAATGCTCCATTCTCCCACAGATACACCATGGCTCGCTGATCTCTGCCCCTGTGCCCTTCTGTGCCCTCTCCAGAAAGCCCACCTTTCCTTTCCCTAACCCTATTACTTATTTTATAGGACCAGCCAAGCTGTTGCAACTCCACAACTCACCTCTTCTTACCCCCCCCCCGCCCCCTGCTCCCCAGTTAGTCATCCTTACCTTTGGGTGCCAAACACACAGGGTTCAGCTTGATTTAAACACTCACCTCGTGATGTTATAATTGTTGGTCGTGGTACCGGTCCCCCTCTCTCCCAGAAGACAACCACGCCCCTCTCACCTTTTTCTCCCCCACCCACTCCTATCTGCTTCCCTGAGGCTCTTGAGTCAAACCCCGCTAACAAATGGACAGGATTAAGTCAGTAGGCGAGGTGATCCTGTGCCTCTGTCAATAAGAGAAGTCTTTTGGAAATGTAGATAGCAACAGATGTTTGCCGGAAGGGCCTGGAATGTTGTGTGCTAAGTAACCAGGGAAATTCACCTCCATGATGGTGCTGGGGTGCAGTGCACACTCTGTGGCTGTTGGTTGAAGCCAGGCTATCCCTGGGCTCTGGCGTCTTGTGTCCCTGCCTACACGACTGGGTTTGCACCTGCAATGCCTTCCCAGCAAGACTGGGACGGTCAGAATTTCCCTAAATTGTGCACAGGAAAACTCTTTTGAACGTAAAGACCAGTTTCTCATTCAAGAGACTGGGAGAATTGGAAGCTATGAACTAGCTGGTTGTCTCCTGTTGCCATGCCCCTGTCCTGGCCTGGGTCACTGCCACCCTTCCGCTGCCCCTCCCTCCGTGGTTCGCAGAGCACCTCTCCCCTGCTCCTCCTCCCTGCCTGCTGCCAGGATCATTTACTAGGCCAGTTTGTTCAAGCTCCCTGGCCACATGATAAAGGACAGTGTGCACAGTACCAGAGTTTCCATGATGCAGGTCACCTTACTGAGTCATCTGTCACTGTGTCATCAAACACACTGCTTTCTGAGCACTTGCTCCCCAAAATGTCTCTGGCTATTCAGATTTCTAAAAGGCTCCTCTTGTGGATTGATCTTAGGGTAGAGAAAAGATTACCCAGCCTTCTGGCTGAAGAATCCTCTCCCTATTTTAACAGGGTTTGACACAGAAGCCTCAAAAATAGAGATAGGAATTGGCTTTTCCAATCTACCCGCGAAGATTTGACACTCTCAAGTGAATTCATCCCTGGCAATCAGCCAAGAACCCCTCTGCTAGCATTCCTCAGAAGGCCTGCCTCCTTAGCTCCTAGGGAATGTGGTAGGATTGCCTGAGAATGAGGGCTGGGGGTCCCTCCTGTGGGAAGACTGAGCTTGGGTCTACACTATCAGGCACAGGAACCTCCAGCGCTACTACTCAGACTCAGGCACAGCTCAAGGTGCACCTTGCTTTCTGAACAAGTGCCACTTGGGAGAGAGAAAACATTTGGGCCGATATGGAGCTCTCCCCCTTACCTGGTCTGGCAGCAGGACATTACTCACCTGGGGAACCGGCTGCATGCCAGTCCACAGGTGGGCTTGACCTAGGGCATTATCAGAGCACTCCCAGGGCTGTGCGTCTTTGACCATGGTCCTCCAATGCACTGATACTGACCCCAGACTATCCTATCTTCCCAGAGTTCATGTAATCACCTGGACTACCTGCAGACACCTGGGTTTGAATAGACCCTCCAAGATCTGGTCTGGTTCCTGGAGTGGAACACAGAGCCCAGGGAGACTTCGCGACCATTACCCACAGCCATGTCCACTTCTATGACTGACTCTGTTCTAATTTCTAGAGGGTCAATTGCTCCTCCAAGGAATTCCCTGGAATAAAACCTGGCTGTAATCTAGAACCTTGGTGTAGGAAGGGAGTTAGCTCTCTGTTGTACCCCATAACCCAGCCAGGCATGGAGCTTCTGGGAGCATTCCAGAGCCATCTGACTAACTGAACTATGGCTGGGGAAAGTGGGGTGCCTGGCAGGAGGTGTCAGCCAGGGGCAATGAGAAACTACTGGGTAAGGCAATAAATAGGGAGACAGCCAGGGCATGAGGAAAGCAAGACAGCCCAGTAGGTGGCTGGGGCCCTGCTAAGTGAGCTTGGAGTCAGGAGCTGAGTCCTGGGCTCTGAACCAGCTCCTGAGAACAGATAGCTTTATCTGGGATAGGGAAAGGCGCAGGCAAGAGCAAGGGCGATGCTGAGCCCCTCTGTAAGGCTGAGGCATAGGCAGGGTCCCCTAGCTGCAAGAGTGAAAGAGCGACCAGAACAGGGGCTGGGTCAGGGCAGGAGCTGCTTAATTCCCTCTAGCCTGAGGACAGAATTGGCCTGGAAACCTCCTGGGCCTGCAGAGGCTTGACAAGGGGCCTCTGCCAAAAAAAAGAAAAAGATTTCAAGTGGTATCAGCCAACAGAGGGGAAAGTCAGCTCCTGCATGGGACAGAGAGTGACATTCCTTCCTGTGCCCACATGAGTCCCCTGAGCCCAGACCAGCCATGAGGTGTTTGAGCTCTCTGGAGAGCTTTCCTGGGGAGGGGTCCTCTCATCCTCAGGAAGAAGGACATCACCTCAGAGATGCTCCTCCCCTCCTGGTTTTTTAAGGGGTACAGTCCCTGAGACCCTCAGGATTGCAAGACAAATATCACTCCAAATATGAAATTATACAACTTGGATCATAAAGGAGAAAGGCTCTCTTATTTTCAAGGTATAGAACTTCTACACCCAAATGAACTCTGTCCCCCCAAAGCATCACTCTGGAAAACCACACCCATCTTATGCCCGGCCGATGCCATTGCTGGAGATGTTTTGAGAAACCTCCTGTGGTGACCTTCTGAGACCATTTACAAGGCATCGAAGAGAAGCAGTATCATCACCATAAAACCACGCCTTGTCTTTGTCCAAGAATGGTATTACCTAGTATATTAGTCAACACCTTTAAATTACTAGGATCGGAAATCTAACTCCAACTAGTTTTCCTTTGTTTTTTCTAGTTTTATAAGTTTTACAGTTTTACATTTTATATTTAAGTTTGTGATCCATTTTTAAGTTAATTTTTGTATAAGGTGTGAGACTTATGTTAAGTGTTGGTTTGTTTTGTTTTGTTGCTTATAGCCGTCCAGTTGTTCCAACTCAACTTGTTGTAAAGCCTATCTATCCTCCATGGGATCATTTTTGCACCTCTGTAAAATCAGTTGGGCATGTTTGTGTGGGTCTATTTCTGGATTCTTCATTCTGTTCCATTGATCTTTATGTCTATGCCTCCACCATTCCCAGGCAGGCTTGATTATTATAGTTACTTAATAAATCTTGAAATTGGGTAGACTTATTCCTAACACTTTAGTCTTCCTTTTGAAAATTGTTTTAGCTATTCTAACTTGTTTGCATTTCCATAAAAATTTTAGAATAATCTTCTATATCTAAAAAACTAAAATTATCCTGGGATTTTGATTGGAAATATGTTAAAGCCATAGATAAATTTGTAGAGAATTAATGTATTTATTGTGCTCAATCCTCCAGTCCATGAACCTGGTATGTCTCTTCACTTACATTTAGGTTCTCCTTGATTTATTTCATTAGTGTTTTATAGTTTTCAGCATACAAGTCCTGTACATATTTTGTTAGATGTACACTTAAGTATTTCATTTTTTTTACTGAGCGATCATAAATGAGATTGTATTTTTAATTTCAAGAGTCACATGGTTATTGCTTATATATAAAAATACAGCTGTTTTTCCATATGCTCATCTTGTATCCTACTACTTAATTCACTGGTTAATTTTAAGAGATTTTCTTTTTTTCTTTCTTTTTTTTTGGTAGATTCCTTGGGATTTTCTACATAGACAATCATGTCATCTGCACATAGGAACAGCTTTATTTCTTCCTTCTCAATATGTATGCCTTTTATTTCCTTTACTTGATTTGTCATGCTGGCTAGAATTACAACACAATGTTGGTTGAGAGTGGTAAAACATCTTTATCTTGTTTCTGATCTTAGGGATAAAGCATTCAGTCTTTCACCAATAAGTATAAGGTTAGTTGTAGGGGTTTTGTAGATGCTCTTTATCGAATTGAGAAGATTCCCTCTATTCCTAGTTTTCTCAGGTTTTTTTTTTTAATCATAAATGAGTTGTTGAAATTTGTCAAGTTCTTTTCTGCATTAGTTGATATGATCATGTAAGTTTTTCTTTAGCCTATTAATGTGATGGATTACACAGACTGATTTTTGAATATTGAATCATCATTGCATCCTTGGAGTAAACTTCACTCCGTCTTGGTATCTAATTTATATACTGCTAAATTCCATTTGCTAATATTTTGTTACAGATTTTTGCATCTGCATTCATGAGATATATTGACCTATAATTTTCTTTTTTGTAATGTTTTCATTTGGTGTCAGGATACTACTAGCTTCATAGAATGAATTGGGAACTGTTCCCTCCTTTTCTATTTTCTGGAAGAAATTTGTGTAGAATTGATTTAAATGCTTGGTAGAATTCTCCAGTGAAACCATCTGGGCCTGGAGATTTCATTTTGGGGAGTTTTAAAAATTAGAAATTCAATTTCCTTAATAGTTAAAGGTTGTTCAAAATTATCTATTTCATGTTGAGCGAGGTGTGATTGTGTTTTCAACAAGGTGATCCATTTCCTCCAAGTTGTCAAATTTATGTGTGGAGAGTTGCTTACTGTGTTACCTTATTATCTTTTTGATGCCTTTAGGGTCTGTAGATAGCTCCCGTTTCATCCCTGATATTGGTAATTGGTGTCTCTTCTCTTTTTCCTTTTGTCAGTCTTGCTAGAGGTCTATCAATTTTATTGATTTTTTTCAAAGGACCATCTCTTTGTTTCATTGATTTTCTCTATTGTTTCTATTTTCAATTTCATTGATTTCTGGTGTTATCTTTATTATTTCTTTCCTGCTGTTGGCTTTGGGTTTATTTTGCTCTTCCTTTTCAAGATCCTTATAGTGGGAGCTATATTACTGCCTTGAGACTTTTCCACTTTTATAGTGTATATATTTAATGCTACAAATTTCCTGTTAGCACGGCAGTAGCTATGTCCCACAGTTTTGAAATGTTGCATTTTCATTTTCATTCAGTCTAATGTATGATTATATTTCCCCTGATACTTCCTCTTTAACCCATGGATTATTTAAAAGTGTATTTTTAAATTTTCAACTATTTGGAGATTTTTCAGTTATCTTTCTGTTATTGATTTCTAATTTGATTTCATTGTGATTAGAGAATACACTATGTACGACTTTAATTATTTTCAGTTTGTTGAGGTTTGTTTTACTGGTCCAGAATAGAGTCTATCTTGAGATGTGTTCCACAGACACTTGAAAAGAATGTGTATTCTGGTGTTTGGGTGAAATGTTCCACAAATGTCTATGAGATCCTATTGGTTGACTGTGTTAGTATCTCTTGATTATCTTTTTTCATTTGGTTGAGATTTTCCTGGCTCTTGATATTACAAGTGATTTTCTATTGATACTGGGGCATACTCATTTTATAAGTCAGATTCTTCTTTAAGCCTTCTTTTACAGTTGGCTTAGGGGAGAGGGGACCTCATCACTGACCTGGGGGCATGAAAGTCCTGGTTCCCTAAATGGCCTTCTCTGACAGCATCCCTGTGGGGGTGTTGGGATGCCTTGCTACAGCCTTGGCAGGGTAGACGTCTAGGATCCCAGTTGTCCTTTACTGGTATGGGTAGAGTTGAGCCACACTTTTTCTGTGATGTTTGGCTGGAGTAGAGCAGTCATTGCCTAAAAGTTTTGTCTTGTTAGTCTGCCTCTTTCCTGGTCTTTTGGCCCGAAAGAATAGGCTTTTGTCAGAACTTTCGGAATCTGTACTTATTGGTATTTGGGGGCTGCTGGCTTCTTCAGATCCAAGTTTGGTGTCTATAAGGCAAAAAGAAAACCCAGAAAACTTAGCAGCATGTCGTTCTTTTGGTCCTGAAGTTCCTGGCTGCTTTTCTCCACCTTTGAGAGTCCTTGTATTTGTTTCACATATAATATCTAGAGTTTTTAATTGTACTCAGAGGTAGATGAAATAGAACTATGTCCACTCCACCTTCCCAGAAACAGAATTCTAATGGAACACTTTCCATTTATTTCTTTCAATCTTTCTCTATGCATTTAAAACTTGAGAATTTTCTGTACATAACAATTCTGCTTTTAAAAAAACTCAGTATTACACTGTAGATATGATTTTAATGGGTACAGAATATTCCATCACACTGATAGCATGCAATTTCTTAGCCATTTTCTTCTCAACCATTTGAATTGTTTCCAATATTTTATTGTGTAGTTCCTTTAGCTCTTCTCTTAATGAACATGAAACTTGTTTCCAAGGGCCTACTAATGTAAGTGCCACTGTAATTAACATCTTTGTGCTTACAATATTATTTCTTTATTGGGGGGTTACTTTTTTCAGGATAAATTCCTAGAAATGAGGTTCCTGAGCTAAAAGAGAAGAATATTGTATGTAGTGTTTTTTTTTTTTTTTAAAGCACAGTTTGGAATGCGTTTATAAGAAACATCTGCAAACATTTCCTGCAGTATTTGGATTCAAAAGGACCCAAATGTGTTCACTCCCATTTCAATGAGAGGCTGAGAAGATCATCGGCTTAACTTAAGCAGATGTGACCACCGCGGTCCTCCCTGCAGGACTCCTTCATCAACCCGCAAGTCAGGAATCACTTATTAGCATTAGTGTCTTAGGTATGTCACCTCCAAAGAATGATCAACAAATCCTTTATTACCCACTATCATGATTATTAGCTTCATTAGGATGTATACTTTAGCAATAAATTGTTTTAGAGCATTTGTGGGAGCTATGGTTAAAGTTTTTATAGCAGCCATCAGTCACTACATTAGGGCTAAACATGTACTGTTCAAGTCAGTGGCCACTTGCCACGTGTGGCCCCCTAATTTTAAATTAGTTAAAATGAAAAATTCAACAACAACAGAATTTTCAAGTTCTCGTTTGCACTCACCACACTTCAGGTGCTCAATAACTCCATGTGGCCACTGGCTACTCCATTGAACAGTGTGTATTACAGAAATTTTCCATAATCACAGAAAATTCTTTTGGATCGTGCTGGCTAAGCAATTCCTCTTCGCACTCAGCTGTCACAGAGGACCTCTGTTTCGTATTACCTTTCCAGAAATCAATTCAGATTTAGAATGAAGTATATCTTCCTACTTACTGAAGGCACAAAGAGCACCCTACCAAAAGAGGCCGGCAGTAATAATAATCATGAACAGCAACTGAGGATTTACTAGGTGCCAGGCACTCCGCTACACACAACCCCAAGGTGTGGGTACTATTTTAAACTATTTTAAATGAGAAAATCCGGTGGGGGTGTTGGGAATGTTCTCCCATTCATTAAAAGTAATCTGTTGGAAAGAAACGCTTTACTCTGCTGCTCAGGGTAGAGGGTGAGTCTCCAAGATTGTGCTGATCAAAGGTCTGATCAAATCACTCCGTGATCATTTTTTTCTCTGCGGGGACAGCAACAGAGGCTAGGAAAGGGAAGCACCGAGAAGGTGTGAGCATGAAGCACAGGTGAAGATCTTCAGTCTCTTGGAAAAGCCTCCTGGGATGTGGGAAGGACCCTCCCAGACAGGCCTGAGGGCAGCAGTGCCAGGAGAAAGGAGAGGCAGTGTGGCCAGGTGTCTCCCAGAAAGATGTCAGCTCCATGCTGGAGCTGACCTCTTGCTGGCTGTGAGAGTTTGCTCAAGCCTCAGTATGCGGGTCTGCAGATTGGAGACAGCGCCACCTAACACAGACATGTGTTTATCAATGCCGCCTCCCAGGTCACCCCTGGGCTGCATGCCTTTGTGGCCCGACTGAGATGGGCACCAACAGAGCCACCGAGATGGCGCATGCACTCCCAGGCCAACTGTTACAGAGCTCCGCAGCATTGAGGAGGGGTTTGTCTGTGCTCTTCCGAGAAAACTCTTCCCCCAACACCCATAAGGACGGAGCTGGTGGCTCGCCGGGGCTGCTGGGAGAGGAGACAGGATGAAGTCAGCCCTTTGGGTTCTCCCAGGACCCTGTCCCCACCCGCTACACAGATGAGATGCTTGGTACCGCCAGGAAGCAGCATGGTGCATCCATGCAATTCTGTATGCTGCGGAATGGAAGCCCTAGCACTCCCTGAAATACTGGGCTTTAAACCTGTCACAGTAAATAGTCAGGAATTAATACACCAACTCCCCAATTCTGGCAGCGCAATTTGCCATCTAAATTGTTACCTTTCGCCAGACGGTACATAAACAAAATGAGCAGGTGGCAGGGACTTTTTTCAGCAGCCCTGTGCTCAGGGGTAACGTTCTTCCCCAAGAAGGGGGAGGAAAAGTAGTAAAGGAAGGGAGTTGCATTTCACAAATTCCTGCTGCGAGCCAAGCAGGGAGCTAGAGGCTGAGCGGGCACTGCCCCTTTTATCTCTACAACCACCCTATGAGGAAAGAATTACCATTCCCATCATGCCAATGAGGAGCGTGAAGGTCAGAGCCATTCACTCAAGGTCACAAAGCTGGTGAGTTAAGGAGTTGCCTTCAGCCTCTGTGGTGGTGCTGGCCCAAGTTTCACACTTGTTCACAAAATCAGGTCTTCAAACAGTTCCTGGAGGAAGGAGCCAAGACAAGGCAGAGAGCAGCTCAGTAGAGAATGCCAGCCCCCAGAGGTATTCCTTTTGCCCTTTCTGTGCACCTCTGCCCCAGGGCTGTGTCCCTCTGCTGCTAATAGCCACCCTAGCCTCTCCCTCGGGAGGACTGTCTAAGGGCTCCTACAGCACTCTGCTCACATGAGCAAAGAGCTGGCAGTGTATAGAAGTTTCTGACCTCCCAGGTGGCCCTTAGCCAACAACTGATGGACCGAGGGCTATGAAAGCCTAGCTCGGTTGCCTCAAGTCAGGACAGCCTCTAAGATGGGACATGCTCCAGAGCATCTGGTGGGCCCCCGTGGACGCTGAGACTCTGCCTGAGCTCATAGCCTTGAGTTCTACCCTGCCCTGCTCCCCCATCCCTTCATCATTTCCTTTGAAAGCACCTCCTAAGAAATCAGTTTCCCACGGATCCTCGATTCAGGGCTTGCTTCCAAGAAACCCCCAAGACAGAGCATTTCCTCAATGAAGGCAGCCAACTGGTGTCTGGGACCCAGCTGACTGAGTGACCTGTGGGTCTCTTCTCCTCCATTAATAAATTACTGGAGGCCAATTCCTCTCTTCCCATGCCCACCAGAGTGCCTGGCTCAGAAGTCTTTGCCCTACTGAGTACAGACTGATAAAATGTGTGTGTGCAGATGTACAGTGAATCAAAATGTGAACCAAAATCCCAAAGTGCAGATTTTTAAAGCCTTGCTCAAAAAAGTTGTCCACTCTCCCCAAAGGGATCTGAATCTGACTGGTGTGAGCACTCAATCAGCTCTCTAGCTAGCTGGTGCAAACCCGTTATATTTCTTGTGTTCAATCGTTCAACTCCCCGCTTCCCACCTTATCTAGAAGATTCCTTCTTCAGACCTCCTTTATCTTCCTCTCCCAACCTTCCTGGGCCTTGCTCAGACTGAAGAGGCCAGTCCTGCTTTTAACTGCCTGGTGGAGAAAGAACAAGACTCTGCTCAGTCCTACCCCTGCTATGGCTTCTGTTGCTGCCACACGAGGTCACCGTTGAAAACTGGTCCTTCGGATGGATGGATGCTCCTGTGCTGAAGTCAGAGCCACGGTGTCCAGCCTTGCAGGCTGCAGCCCCACTCCAGCGGTGCTGTTCCCATCCACAGCCCCAAGGCATGAGACGCGAAAAGGCAGTGTGCTGCTCGCACAACTTTGCACAGTGACCTTGCTTGTGCAAGCCTCCACACAGCTTGTACTGCCCTCACTTGGCTTCCGGGGCTGAAGTTCTTTAGATTTCCATTTGTGTGCTCAGCCGGTTCCACAGGTACAGTCAGAGGATCATCCAGCCCCAGTTCTCCTCCCCATGGGGACCCTCCGCTCCCCCTTCTCCCCAAACCCACACACGCCGACTCTAGATCCTGCTGGTGAGCCTGGGTCACCAGCCCAGACCTCCCTTCCTCCTTGGTGACCTCACCATTGGGTCTCTTGATGTCTTCTGGCCAGGGTGCCTCATTCAGGACTACCAGGGAGGTGCTAATGGCTCTGAACATCAGCCATTTTAGGGTACATCAGTCATTTCCCCTCTGTTCCTGACTCGCTCAGCGTCCACCTTCTTACCCGGCCTCCCAGGAAGCCTGTTAGGGGCTGAACTGCGTCCTCCTCAAAATTCACTTGCTGAAATCCTAACCCCCAGGACCTCAGAGTGTGACTTTATTTGGACATGGGGTCTCTAGGATAAAATGAGGTCATTGAGTGGGCCGTGTCCCAGTAGGACTGGTGTCTTTCTGGGAAGATTAGAACACAGACTGGCACAGAGGAAAGACCACGTGAGGACACAGGGGAAGGTGGCCACCTACAAGCCAAGGAGAGGGGCCTCAGGGGATGGTGACCCTGCCAACACCTTGATCTCAGACTTTTGGCCTCTAGAACTGTGGAGGAAATAAATGTCTGTTGTTTAAGTTACCCAGTCTGTGGTATGTTCTGGTGGCAAATGAACAGAACGCCCCTTGAAAACTTTCCCACCAACTTCCTTCCTTCCAGCTCTGCCTCCCAAGGAATGAAGAGAAGAGCCAGCCTCATTCCCCTAGGACAGAGGAGACCTCCTTATCTTACATTTTCATGATGAAGAGGAACCCTTCTCAAGTTGAAGGGGGCTTCCTACATGTCCCAGCCAGAGAAGGGACTGGCAGCTTCTTCCATGACAGCATCCCATCACCGTAGTCAAAGCTACTCAGCTACCCCCACTGGCAACCCACTCCCCAGCTCAGGTCTAAGAGCTTCTGTTCTTGCCTGGTGCTGTGAAGCAAGCCTTGGTCCTCCTGAGGCTGGAGCATGGTAACACCACTTAATTCTCTATTTCACCCTCCAGAATTGGAGAGGGAATCTACAGAATTTTTTTTTTTTTCAAAAAATTTTCGCTGCCTGGGAGGAAGTATTGCTCTCACACAAGGACAAGTAACATGAATATAATCTCCCTCACGTGAATGAATGCCTAAGGGACTTCCCCAGAGAAATCCAAAGCAACACTGGACCCCAGAGATGGGAGTCACTGCTACTTTGGTTCCCTGGGTCACAGAGAAATGGAAGGAGGTGGCACGGGAAGAGGGAGGCTGGTATTTTCTTTCCACTCACAGGACTGCAGTATACTTTACATTTCCCAAAGGCCATAATTATTTCCCAGAGAAGAAATTCAAATGACCCAGATAGTTAATTCAGCGAGATTGGCCCAAAAAGTATTTACCTAAAAGGCAGTTTTGTCGAAAAGGATATCACAACATAGTCAGGGCCTGCTCTCATTGCGTGAAAAATGCAGGTGCCAGATCCAAGGCTGAAGCCTAATATAATTAGAGAGGGCAGGAGATTTGGGAGTTTGAGAGGCAGAGAGAGAGAAGGAAGGCTGGAAAGTAGGAGGGAGGGAGGAAGTGTGGGAGAGTGAGGCAGAGAAGAGATTGAGAAAGAAAAAGAAGAGGGGATTCTCATGAGCCATCCAATGCAATGACCAGGGTGGGGCTGTCCATGAACCCCCTGGATCCTAGGAATTCCCTCTGTGTGGAAAAAAGTAGAAACGCAGGAGAAGCTTATCTTTGGCTACCCCCACCTTCCTTTCCATGTTCATCTCTGACTGGCTAGGACCACCTTTCCCTTCTTCCAGGGCCCCAGGTCCTCCCCACCCCCATGACTGAGACTCAACTCCACAATCACCTCCTGCTTCCCCTAATCCAAATACTCATTCCCTTAGCACAAGGAGCTCAGCTCCAAGTCGAGAGGGAATTCACTGGAGGAATTAATCCGCACAACAGCTACTGTGTGCCCAGCACCTTGCCCAAGCCCCTTGACCAGGGAAGGCTAGATGTGTACCAAGTCATCATTGGACAAATAAGAAAATGGAGCTGACAGTGTTCTACAAAAGCATTACCATGTCTGTGTAAGGGATCCCATTTGCTATAATAAAAGTAAATATCCATTAAGCAGTTAGTATGTGCCAGAGATGGTGCTAAACCCTGTGTCGTAATTTTATTTAATCCATAAAAACAATGAGTATAAATATTATCTCTATTTTACAGATAAGGAAATTAGGAAGAGAGCCAGGGCTGACTCCAAGAAGCCATGCCCTTAATCACCATATTACTAAGCCTGTCAGTGCAGGAAAATGTTGTAACAGACTCTCAAGGTCCCTCTCTCCACCCTCTTATCCCTGTCCAAAGAACAATCCCAGGCAGCTACCAGTAAGTTGGCCTTCAACCCCTGAACTCATGATACATCTCCAAGACAGCTGGAGTTGAGTGACACGGGGCTAGAAAGGGTGTCCTTACAGAGAGGGACCCCACCATTTGTGTAGCTATGGTATGGTTTGTACTGTTGGACAGGAGGAACTTTACCCACTTAATAACCCTGACCTCTCCCCACCCTGCACTCTCCCCAAATCTGACTGGTTGAAAGAAGCTACTAGAAGTCCTTTCCTCTTGGAGCTCTCCTTGCCTTCAGGAAACCCGCATTCCTCCTTACTCCCTAATACGAGGTCAGGCCCCAACATGGGGATAACTGGAATATGTTGGGAGGTCAGTCTGTCCTATTCATTATTTTGAGATCCACAGTGGCCCCACACCTAAGTCATGCCATGCTCTCCACCATCATCCATTGCCAATGCAGAGGTTCCTCAGTGTGCCTCGGTGGCTCAGTGCTCAGGTGAGAAGACACACACACTGTTTATTGGACCCCTTCCAATCTCAACAAAAAACATTGTTTCATGCAGGGCCGGAATGGAGAATGTGCGGAGTCCAGCCAAGGATGGGCCTCAAAGAGTTAGGCCAGTCATAGGCGCTCAGCAAAAGTCAATCACACTGTCTGGCCAATGAAGGTTCAATGACTAAGGGCAAAATGAACAAATACATCCTACTGATCCATCATTTGAGGCATTGTGCTTCTATGCATAGGAAACTATGTGTCAGTGTTTATCCAAATAGGAACCACTGGCAGGTGGGTAGGATGTAGGGTCTGTTTATGTGACATTTAAAGGAGCCTGCTCCCAAGGACCAACATTTCTGCAAGCCTAAGAACAGAGCTGGGTCTGCCGGCATCGTCTTTTACACACTACTCCAGTCCTACCCTTTCTATGGGGACCCTAAGGGTCAGGGACCCCATAGGACAGAAGCTTAACTCTCCATGTGATCCTGGTTATACCTATCGCCCAGCCTCAGCTCCCTGCTCTGCAAAGGGGAAATCGCAGGACCCAGCACCTCACCCGGACGGAGTGAGACCAGCGCCTGCGCATTCAGTCTGCACCGTCCCACACATCCAAGCAGGAAACTCTAGCTCTTGCATCAACACGACCCCCGGTTTCCCGTGTGCCGGCCTGGCTTCTCAGTCTGAACATAAGCTCCTTGTGTCACACAGGGCGCCTCTGTGTGCCCCGCAGACCTGGCCACGAGCTGGTCCAGGGCAGACCCTCGATAAATATTTGCGGATCGTCTGCCAGGAGGGAGGCCTGACTTTGGCCAGCCGCGTCACACGTTCCGGCCACCCCTGGGCCTGCGGCCGCCGTTCCACCTAGACGCCGCCGATGCAATGTGACGTCTCCCAGCTGTGGATAAGGGACGCTTTTCCGTGGCACTCTGCATGGGGGGAAAGGCACGGCGGGTCTCCAGAAGGCTGCAGGGCCACGTGGAGGGGCCCCGCGGAAACGTCACCGACGGGGCCTTTCTGGGGACATGGGGACGGGGTCCGGTGAAAGCTGACTTCCCTTGTTGGCAGGGCATCGTCACCTGGGATGTTCACAGCGGGGCCCGCAGGAGAAAGAGCGGATGCCAGAGCAGGAAATCCCGGCAGAGCCCCCACACTCTGCAGTGACGTGAGGCCCTGGCCACGCCCGGCCACCCCCGGCAGCGCCAGCGGGGAAACAGCTTCCTTTTGTGGTCTGACCCTGGCTGGCCGCCAGGGCTTCAACAAGAGCCTTGTGATGTGCACTTTTGAAATGTGTTGGTGGCGCGGAATGGCATGTCTAACTCGTGTTTAATGCCCGTCAGTGTTTACGTCTCTTTCCCACGCCCACGGATGCAGACTGGCTGCATGTGGGGACTGTGGTGTCCAGCCGTCTCAGTGCCGGCTGTGTGGCCGGGGCTCTCTCAGGACACGCTTCCTGTTACCCTCAACCCGCCCTCTGTCAGGCCAAGGATGTGGGGCTCCCTTGGAGGTGGACGACGAGAAGGCAAATGGGAGCTATACTTAATATCAGCGGCTGGACATGCATTATGTTGTTTTCCGTGAGGTGTCAGGGCCCTGGGTTTGCAGGTGGGGAAACCAAGGCTCAGAGAGGTTAAATCTTTTGCCAAGGGTAACACAACTGGAACGTGATGGAGCAGAGGCTCAACTCCAGCCTGTCTCTTCCAGGATTCAGACTTCCCAGACACCTCAACCCCTCTCTTAGGAGGATCGTTCTCCCCAAGATCATTCCTTAAGGACAGGGCAGCAGTAACCACAGCCCACATTCCTACTGCCTACACCCACCTCACTGATGACCACTGGCAACCAGAGTTCCAGAAGCCCAAGAGAGGCCACTCCAAGTTCCCGGTTTGCTTCAAGAACATTCTATTTGATTTGGGTGGTTAATGCTCCAAGTATGTCTGTCAAAGCTCAGAAGATACTGTGCTTATTGTTTTTCCACGATTTTCTTGTTTTTCTGTGTTTATTAATTAAGGCAGCTTCTGCCTGAAGTCCTTGTAGAGACATACTTGGGCTCCAGCAAGTTCCCTGGGTGGTCTCCAGGAAACCCAGGCAAGAATCATGCGCTGCTTTGTACTGTGATGACACGGCCCTTTACATTCCCAAAGCTCCCAGGAGCTGGGGCAAAGCTGCTAGAACCACACAGCCCCTGTCTTGGGCCAAGTTCCTCCGGGGAGATTAGAACTGAAAAGCAGGCACATAGTTTACCTGGGAGGCCCAGAATGAAAGCTCCAGAACAGTAGCAGGCTATGTGAGATGGGGAAGGAGAGGAAGATAAGACAGGGTGTGTTCCTGAGCAGGTCATCTCTGGGGGCACCTGGGGCTTTCTAGGAAACGGTACGACATGCCCCAGAGTTTTTCCGAAAGTGTAGCATTTATCTACCAGTTTAGGTGTGCCCCAGACAAGCCAAACACTTGTGACCAAAGTCCTCAGGCAGAGAGAGACACACATGCCTAGATCAGAGCCTGATGGCAGGCATGGGAGTGGTGACTACCGGGAGATATGGGGAGGGTGCCCCTCACAATGGGGCCGTGTCTGGTACCATGATTTCGGGACAGAGCTCTTGCCCTCTTTCACCTCTTCCTCCTTATGGGCTGTGATTTGGAAGATACGACAGCAAGGGCTCTAGGTCACTATGTCTGTCTGCATGCATACCTTCTCAGGCATCTCAGGGAGGGAGGAAGGAATTGGGGGTCACTTCCCAGTTTGGGGGAGTCTGAGGGGATACAGATGAGGCACTTGGACTTGTCATCAATCAAAGGCCAACCTTTCAGAGAGGAAAGAGGGCAGACCCAGAGATCCCTTAATGCACCAGGCACAGAAGCTAAGGCCTCGGTGACCACTTGCCAAGCTGGAGGACTGCAGGGAAAGCTTGCAATTATTGTAGAATTTGCACGCTCTTCCTGGTAGTTGTCCCTTCAAAGCAAAGATTACCACAAAACAAATTAATCATGGCTTCTCCTGTAAACACGGAGAAGGACTGGGGCATAGGAAGGATGGATCATCTGCAGCCTAGGGGAAGGTGCTGTGCTGCCCCCTTCCTTCTTATTACCCAGTAAGGTACCCATTGCTTCCTTTCCTTCCATGGCTGATCCCCCTCCTTCCTTCTGTCTCTGTATGTGTCTGGCTTCTTTCTGCTTCCCCCTGTGGGCTTCTGTCCCCATTTGGCTTCTCTCTCTCTCTCTGAGCCACTGGGTCTCTAAGGTGTTCATCATCTCCTGTCAGACCTCTCTCTTCATTCTCTCTGCACCCCTCCCCCCTCTCCTTGGGCTCCCCTGGGCTCCTTCCCCATCCTCCCTAGAGACTTGTGTGCCCCTCCAGGCAGGTTTGGAGTTTCAGTGATGGGGGCTGCATAAATCTCCAGGGACGGGCACAGGGCGTACAGATCCCAGTGGCGTGCTGCCTGTGTGGACACACGCCTGACAGCCTCATCCATTGCCAAGGACGGCTCCCAGCCTCAGCCACCAACAGCCCTCCATTCAACCGCCTCCTCTTAGCCATGATCAACATTTCAAAAGCAAACGCAGGAGGCCTACAGTGGGTTCCTATAATTCACCCAAGGGTTGCGCCTGCCTGCCTGCCTTGAGACAAGCTGCATTCTTCCCTCTGAGTGAGCTATTTTTAAGAAGGCCCCCCTCCCCCGCGTTTCCAGTTCCCATTTCAGCCCAAGCGCTGAATTAGATTCTTTCTTCATTTTGTAGGCTCCCCCTCTCTGTTATTATATAAAACCATTTCAGCCCTTAAGGAGTTGGCATATGACATCTACAGCTTCTGAATCCCCAGAACAGAGAAGGGAAGGAATAAACAGAAGGGAGGGAAAGAAATGTTCTGTTTCTGCTCGGCAGAGAGTTAAATAGCAACAAAGTATTTGGTGTTAATCTTTAATATTCTCAGGAACTTCAATCCCCGAGCTGCCATTCTCCAAGTGACTCTGGCGCCTCTCACAAGATATCACACCTTCTATTATGCTCTAAAAAAAGTACCCACCAGAGGGGAGTTCTTAGTGATTAGGCTGCAAAAAAAAGAAGAAAAAAGTGAAGGTGCGCCTTGCTATTTACAGGGAAATGACTGAAAAGGATGAGCCATGAATTCCTTTGCCGTCAGTCTCACCTGTTTTAAGCAAACCCTGCCTGAGCTCATCCTGTGATATGATCTCTATCTTCCTCCATCTCCAGAGTTAGGGAGGGGCTCATGACAGATCTCAAGGGTTGCAGGCGGCATCAGGAAGTGGAGGCGGAGAGAGGTTGGGTGCTCCTACCCTTGCTGCCTGTGCCTTCCTGACAGCAGCTCCTTCCCACCGCAGAGGAGGTGAGCCAGGACGTAAATGCAAATGACAAGACTCTGCCTCTAAACCTCATGTGTGGCCTGCTAGCTCCATGTAGGATCCTCCAGGGAGAGCCTGAGCCCAGCATTCCACGGAAGGCAGTTTATCTGGGAGGGGATCCCGGGAAACACCTGTAGGAGGTGGGAGGTGAGACGGGAGGGCCGGCAGCCAATAAAGACCATGACCTCAAGCAAGTGACCACTGTGGGCACCTGGGGCTTAATCTGCCTGGATAAGTCGGGGAGACAGTGTGGAACATGCCCTTCAGAGTTACTGCTCCTGGAGGTGAAGGATCTGGAGTATTTGTCTCCAGGCTCCTGCCAGTCCTTCACTGAGGGCTACGGGAGGGAGGGTGTTAATTCTCTGGCACTCTGAGCTTGTGCACGCTGGCTGCCGAGGACACCTCCAGCGAAGAGATGCAGGCGCCAACTGTTGGAAGTACATTGCAATGGTAAGCTAGAGAGTAAGCCCCCTTGGCAAGTATCAGTGACCTGTATCATTCATGTTTGGGGCTACAGCTTCAAAATAAAGAGTGGGAATCAAAATTCAGCAGATAAACATTGCCTTTAGCATGCCACACCTCTTCTCATTGGGTGCTTCTTGGGTTTCTAGGCAACAAGTCACATTGGGTTTGGAAGTCTTTGCCCCAACACCATAGTCATCAAACCTAGAGGAAAGTTTTCTCCTCATTTTGCAGAAAGAGTTGCCTGGACATGAAGTCCCGTCCTTACCCTAGATTGCCTGCAGGGCTTTCTGAAGCTGAGGGATTCTTTCTCCTTTCCTCTGGCACCTGTGGACCTAGAGTTGTGTCCAAGCAAAACAGAGCATTAAGGAGGAAGGAGATGAGTCACTCCTTCCCTGCCTCCCCACCAAAGCTCCCCTCTCATCAGAGTCTCTTCCCAAAACACGCAGCTTTTGTAGGAACACTTACTGTTATATGGTATGTCTGCTGACACCCTCCCTCCCTCCTGGTTCCATGTGGATCAGGCCTAAGCCTCTTCCAGAACTGCAGCCCTAGGACCTAGGTGGCAGATAGTCAATAAACTTTTCTTCAACGAATGACTGAATGAATGCCCTCAATGCTTAATTGAGAAATTCTTTGGCTTCCCCATTACCTATACAATCAAGTCTAAGCCCCCTCGTATAATTACTCAAGGCCCTTTATAATTTTCTACCCCATTTCCCACCCAAGTTTCATGCCATTCCTCTCCATGAGCTATTGACCATTTGGCCAAAATGTCACCATTTTTCACTCTAATGGGCTTTGCATGTGCTACTTCCTCTGCCTGGAATACTCTTCCCCTTTCCTCTGTCTGTTAAAGGGCTACTCATTATCCTCTAGAACCCACCTCCAATGTCCCCTCCTCCATGAAGTCATCCCGAACTCCTCAAAGAGGTGCAAGATGATCAAATAGGCTGACCTAGCATGTGTTTGGGGCACCAGCAAACAGAGGCAACCAATAGCTCTTTTTAAACAGTTTTGATATTTCTAAAAAACAAAAACAGCCAAGTAGCCAAGAGGCAAAATGCTCTGATCTGGCTTGGCCTTCCTTATACATTTTATTTTTGTTTTTGGTTTTATTTGGTTTTGACTAATCAAGCTTGGAGAAAGTCACCATCAACCTTTTGGAGCTTGGGGCCTCTAGGGATCTTATTATTGCCTCTACTTACAGGATTAAAATCATTCATTCATTCATTCATTCACTCATTCAGCACACCTTGCAAGACCTGTGGCCTGGGACATGCAGGTCACACACTCTGGAGGAAGTAATCAGCACATACAGATCGTTAAGACACTGTGAGGTTCCTGACCATTTGAAAGGGCCTGCCCTGGGGCGGAGCAAGATGGTGGAGGAGTAGGAGACCTGGATTTCCTCTCCTCTCAGGAATTCAGCCGGATAGGGATCAAACCATTCGGAACACCTACAAACTCAACAGGAGATTGAAGAAAAGAAGAGCAACAACTCTCTCATCAGAAAAGCGACCACTTTCTGGAAGGTAGGACGTGCGGAGAAGTGAATCCGAGGCGATATTCGGGAGGATAGACGGCGGGGGAGGGGCCTCCGTCAGCCGCTTCTGGCAAGTGATAGAACCACGGAGCACAAAATCGGAACTTTT
>NC_138369.1:59288978-59339207 GCF_054177405.1 Leptonychotes weddellii
CCCAGCCTGTCTTCTGCGGGAGGGGCCTGCCGCGCTGTTACTCAGGCAACCCTGTTTGGGTGGAGTTGCCCTGCGCCCCTGTGGCAGGGGATAGGCTCAGCGGGAATCAGTCTTTGGGGCTTTTGTTCTCTGGCGGCTTTCCCTGGTGGCTTTCCACGTCTCTCCCGTGAGTCAGAGCAGAAGAGACCATTTCCAACCCTCTGCCTCAGAGCAGAGAGATCGCAGTCTGTTCTTCAGTGAGCTCTCCAGGCCACACTGTCTCCATTTCTGTCTGTGCTGCTATAAACTGCAGCATCTGGGTTTGCGCCCCTCCGCAGCGATCCCAGTCCTGCCTCCAAGTTGGGGCATGTCTCTGCCCTTTGTGCTTCTAAAACCGCTAGCCGCTCCCAGTTCACACGCGCGCAACTCCGCTGCTTGGGGTTCTGTCCCGGGAACTGCAGTTCGCGTGCGCGCGACTCCGCCACTTGGAGATTCCACCCTGGGGGTTGCAGTTCACCGGCGGGACCCTGGTGCACCGGGTTTCCCTCTCGGAGGCTGCAGTTCACGTGCGCATGACCCCACCGGTCTGGTTTTCCACCCTGGGGGCTGCCCTAAAGTTCTTTCCTGCCGCTACCGGTCTGCGAGTCTGTGCCCCCTCCGCAGCGCACAAGGCTGTCACTCACTGGCGGTGTAGGATCCCCACGGCCAGGCACCCTCCCGCCTCCGTTTATCCTCCGATATCTGCTGGCAGGATCACGGCTCTCCGCTTCATACCTCAAAACCAACCGCCTGCGATATTCTGCTTATAGAGATCCAGATCTTCTTATATCTCAGGCTGGTTTTGTGGGTGCTCAGAGTGGTCTGGTAGATATCCAGCTCAATTCCAGGGACCGGTTGAAATAGGGTCCCCTACTCCTCCGCCATCTTTCCTCCCTCCCACATATATAGAGTTCTTGAGTCACTGTGTTGTACACCTGAAACTAATGTAACATTGTATGTCAACCATGCTTCAATAAAAGAAAAAACTACACCGTTGCAGCATGGAAGGAGGTTAATGATAGTGTCAAGTGAAAGAGGAAGGCAAAGAACAGTATCCATGGTATGACTCCATGGATGGAAGAATTATTTTAAAAGTTTTTATGCAGGGTGCCTGGGTGGCTCAGTCGTTAAGCATCTGCCTTCTGCTCAGGCCATGATCCCAGGGTCCTGGGATCGAGCCCCCCATCGGGCTCCCTGCTTGTGTTCCCTCTCTCGCTGTGTCTCTCTCTGTCAAATAAATAAATAAAATCTTTTAAAAAAAGTTTTTCTGCATTTATAGGGAAGAGGGTCTGGAAAGATACCCACCCATGGATATGGGTTACCTTTAAGGGGATAAGAAAGGGTGAGAGGAGCAGAAGTCTTGTTTTAGCTTAGATACAGCTGAATTCTTTGAAAGTTTGAAAGTATTGCTTTTCGAACTTAGAAGAGAGAAATGAGAAAATCCACATTACCAGTAAAGAAATAAAAATCCTGCGAAGCCCTGGAGATAACCCTGCTGGTGTGTGTCTACTCTTCGAGGTTTCATTACACAAATAAGACTGTACTCATAGCTAAAATCTGTCGCTAAGTAATAAATCGTGCACATCTTTCCAAGTCAACAAGCAAACATTACAGTTTTAAAGATCACCTCATATTCCATTGCATGGATGTACTATATTTACTTAAACAGTTCCCCTGGGGCCCCTGGGTGGTGCAGTATGTTCAGTGTCTGACTCTTGGTTTTGGCTCAGGTTTCAATCTCAGGGTCGTGAGATCGAGCCCTGCCTCAAGCTCCCCACTCAGCACTAAGTCTGCTTAAGATTCTCTCTTCTTCTGCCCCTCCCCCCCCAACTCATACATGCTCTCTCCCTCTAAAAATAAATAAATAAATCTTTAAAGAAAAAAAATCAATCCCCTATTGGTAGACTTTTAGATTGTTTCTCCTTTTCTTTCATTTTTTTTTTTCAAACAAAAGCAATGCAGTAATGAACATCCTTATTGCTAGATTGTTGCTTGTAATCATGATTATTTCCTTAGAACTAAGTCCTAGAAGTAAAGTTGCTGGGTGAAAGGGCGTGTATATTTTAAGACTCTTAATACATATTGTCAAAATGCCCTGCAGAAAGGTTACAAGGTCTCTAATCCCTTGTCCACAAAACTCTAAAAACTGGCTTTCACAAGTTGAATATCTAAACTCATTTGGTGTCAGACCCTGACCTGAATGGACACAAGGCTATTTGACAGTCTTTATTTATCCCACTAAGTATGAATGTTTGTACATTTCAGGCACACTCATAAATGTGTGTATCTCCCTGGTTCCTGCAGGGAGTGTTATATAATATACAATTTATACATCATATTGTTCTTCAAAAATCTGAAAAATTCTAAATTCCAATATACTTCTGGCCCCATGGGTTTCAGGTAAAGGATTGCGGACCAGTGTTAATTCATGCTTCCCCTCAGCAGAGTATGAGGGTGTCATTTTCATTAAGTTGTTTTCATCTTTACTAATATGATTTTTAAAAATCCTAAGAGGGGTGCCCAGGGAGTCTGCTTCTCCCTCTGACCCTCCCCCCTCTCATCCTTTCTCTCTCTCTCTCTCAAATAAATAGAATCTTTAAAAAATAAATTAAACAAACAAACAAACGAATAAATAAATGTCCTAAGTGAGGTGAGGCACTTTGCCAGAGTTATCTTGCCATTAGAAGACCTTCTGGCATAGCCTATCAGCTGCCGTCTGAGCTCCTTGGCCCCAGCTCCCCTTGGTGAGGCCGGGGGCCTCTGGGACCTACCACTTCCATGCTGCTGATCATGTCTTCACATCCCCTTCAGGTACCACTAACCCAAACCCTCATATCAGCTCTTCCTCCACCATCAGTGGGAGTTTTTCACCCTCTACTTCCTCATCTCTGGTTCCCAATTCCAGCAGGTGGGACACCATTCTCTTCTAACCCATCCAGTTACTGGAAGGAGGGAAGGAGGAGTGGTCCCACAGCACACACGGGATCCCTGGTAATACTGTTACTTTTAGGAAATCCTCTTATTTCCAGGAGGCCTGGGACTCTGATACGGGGTGCTGGGTCTGTGTAAATTCTAGTGAAGCCTCACAACAACCATAACCCACACTCTGCCACAGGCCAACCCACCCCACCAGAGCCATCCTGCACGTAGGATTATTTTTTCCACCATTGTCATGTATATCAGTCAAAATGACCGTGAAATTATAGATAGGGCCATTTAGGCAGACCGATCCTAACAGCCTGGCCCCAGTGCACTCCCTAGTCTCACTGGGGTCAAAAAGGCTGTGGGAAACCCAGGCACATTGACTCAAGGGAGCACCTTGGGGGAAGTACCTGGGGGCAAGGTATGCCTGCAGGAACGTGACACTCATGTCTGGGACTAGGGACCTTCATAGTTGCCCCAGGGATCTGCAAGTTGACGGCTCTGCCTGTCTCACAGATGTCCCTTTGAAGCAGAGGGTCAGTCCCCGGCTGATGCATGCAGTTTCCTCCCTTCAGCCGGGGCCCTGAGCATGTCACAGAATCATGCAAAGGCCAGGCAAAGGCATCAGGAACATACTGGAGGGCCTACGGTCAGAAACGTGTCTCAGAAAGTGCTGCTAGGGCCCGAGGAGGGGACACTGAATCCCAATAAAACATGACCCTGAGACCCTATAGGAACAGCTGCAGCCAGTGTAGACAGTAACAACGAAAAAAAGAGTCTGAACACAGAGCCTTCAAAAGGACATATGCAACAATTCATGTCCTCCAGACAAACAGTGTTTCAGTAACCATGTCTGAATGTCCAGGACCACTTAAGCAGGCTTTGGGAAGGGGGCCAACGAGATATGCAAATATTTCTAAACACGGTATATTCCCATGGCTCTTAATCTAGGATGGCAACTGGGTTCATACGTTGGTTCTAGCACTTCGCAAGTTACTTAAATTTTTTGTGCCTAATTTTTCTCACCTGTAGAGTGGGGATTGTCATTAGGGTCAAAAGAGATCATATCTGTGAAGCACATCAAATAGTACCTGCTACATGGTAAGCACCCAATAAACGTAAGCTAGTATTATTGTCATTGTTTTATCATGATTTTGAGTGGTTATTAATATTATATAAGAAGAGGAAAAGGTCTTTGTCATGCACCTGGAAGGTTTGTTATGGAAAGTAGTAGAGAAAAAAGAGACAATAAACAAAGAAGGTGTCATTATCAAAACTCTAGTTCTGATTGCCAGACGACAGGGAATCCTGAATTTCTTCCAGCTAATAAAATGAATGTGAGAAGACAGAGGAAGAGGTTGAAGCCCAAGGCAATAGAAAAGGAACACACAACAACTGAGGGGACTTCAAGGAAACCCACAGAACCCTGGTGGCTGGGCAGTGAGATCTGAAACTGCAGGAGTCACCCCTGCACTTCTGGGGACAGGCAGGGAAAGGGACAACACTGGGAGCCCAGGACAAGCCACTGGGAGGGAGAGGATAAGCAAAATGAGTAGGTTCAGAAAGAGAATTCCTCTCTAAAACTGCAAAAGTTAAACGCCCTTAGAGAAAGTCAGAAAACCGAAGGAGATTTAAAGAAGGGTTTTACCATCTTGCACTGAAATCATCACCAGCAGCTGAAGTCTGTCCCCAAGAGAAACAGGGAAGCCAAGATAAAATGGATTCAGTGCTCAGCACATCAGTGAAATGTCACAAGTCTCTATTCGTTTTGGCTCTCCTGGCCAACCCAGAGGATTTGGGTTTGGAAGGTGGGGCCTGTGGTAGAAGTTTCCCTACCCCACCCCCCAAAACCAAGATGGAGAGGCAGTCAGGCTGGAACATAGGAGAGGGGGCTCCGGGAAGAGGGAGGTGGTGGTGGGAAGGACGCAGGGTCTGTCAAATGAACAACCATCCCCTTGATCAGTTTCGGGTGTTCACACTCCACTCTAGGCAGCAGGGCTGGGCTCTGCGTGGACATCCTGGCCATGCTTCCACATTCCATGAAAGCCAGCCACAGAGGCAGAGAGAAGCTGTGTGTGTCCCACTTACCATTTCGAAAAGCTGCAGGACTTGACTTGGCGCTTGACAAATGTCAGGTATGCCTACCCTTGGTAAATTAGGTAAGAAACCTAACACCACAAAAAGGAGGAGACTCTGATTCTGAAGAGATACCAAAAGTAGCTTCAGCCCACCAATTTTAGGGAAAGAAAGACTTCCTTGGAGTCAAGGGCATATCATCAAAGAGTTGTGAAGGATTATTTCAGGATAATAAGATCCCCTTGGGAATTTCCAAGCTAGAATTCTAAAATAAAGTGGCCAGAGGGAGAGAAATACAAAACAATACTGTTTATTTTGTGTGTGTGTGTGTGTATTTATATATGTCCATACATAACAAAAATTCATATGTAGATATGTACATGTATTTATATATACATGTTTCATATGTATCTATATTTATATATGTACACACATATGCAAATACCAAAAAGCGAGTATTTACTGACCATTAATCCAATTCGATTTATCACTATATATGTGAAAATATATAAAGAAAAAAGAGGGAGCAAATATACCAAAAACGTCAATAATGAGATTCTGCATGCTGGGACTACAGATGATCATTTTCATTTTTGGATTTTTCTCTATTTTCAAATGTCCAATGTTTTTGGTTTGGGTTTGGTTTCTTAGAGAAGATGTTAGATCTCCATGCCCTGCATCCCAGGGAACTCTTTGAGCCTCGTAGAAATGTGCCCAGCTTGTCCCTAGCAGCCTCACAAGAGGCGTATATGAAAGGATACAGCAGCGAGGCCCCAGAAAAGTCCAGCTACTGCCTTTCTCCCACTCTGATTGCTCACAAAACAAAAATGAATTTTTCCATGGTAACCTACAGCCTCCTCCGTTAGACACAAAGGCCACTGGCAACTTTTAAAGAGCAGCTTCATGCCCTACTCCTCTTCATATATACAACTTGAGGGGAGAAAAATCAAACAGTCCAGAAAAGGCATTCCAAATTTTTATGGCTGACATGTCAGTTCAAAGTGACTATGGTTATCTGGGTAGTGAGAGCAAAGATGATTATTATCCTCTTTCTTAATACTGTTATTATAATATGAATTTTTAAAAATAATGACATATGTAAGTTACATAGCCATACCTCCCCCAAAAATGGTCTTATTTTAAGGAAAAGAAAAAGTAAAACCTCATTGCCTCTCCATGCTCTCAGGAGAAAAGTCAGTCTTTTTATGTAACTCATAAGGCCCCACACGCTCTTGTCCCTAACTGTTCAGGATGTTTGAAGCATCTGGTTCAACTCTATTTGGTTGTTGTTTTTCTTAGTCAAACATGGCCAGTTACTGACGACTTTATATGGTTGAACCTACCCAAGGCCTTCATCCTCAACTGTGTGCTGCATCTTGGGTATGCGAGCCCCAACCCCTTCTCAACCCCTAATCATTCCCCTACCTTCCCCACCTCACTTCGTCTCCCTTACTCACTTCTACCCTTTTTTCCAAGACTTCTGGCCTCTCTGTCATTTCTTGGTTACAGGATTAGGGTCCCCTTCTAGGGGCTCCCCAAAAATCCCATCCTTATTCACTCATTCATTTACTCAACAAATCATTATTAAGCACCAACTGTGTACATATGTACACACATAGGTTAATACCGAAGAATGGATATTTGCTGACCATTAACCCAATTTGATTTATCACTATATATATACATGTGTGTTTATGAGCACAATATATAAAGAATACATATCACCACCTAGCTGAAATCTAAACAGTGGGACACAGTAATGAAAAAGGCAAAGTCAGTGACCCCTAGTCATACTATATGGTAATCTGCCCTGGTTCCTACTTCTAATCTCCACTAAAGCGTGACCCCTCCTAGGTCATGCTCCATGTCCAGGGCACCATTACACAGCCAGAGTTCCACACACCTGTCATAATATTCACATGCTCGCTGGATGAAAAATAAATGAATGCCTTAATTTCATCAAAGTATATATGACTTACTTTTTTTCTCCTCTGTTTCAGTTTTTTTTTTTTTAAGGTTATTGCTCACAATTTATCTTCTGACAAAAGCAAACAGCTGATTCAAGAAGCCCTCTTTTGTTCTGGATTTCCTGGCCAGGTCGAGCAAGTCCTGTTTGCTCTGACCGCCTCTGGACTGCTTGCTGGGTGAGGTCAGGGAAGGGAAGGAGAACACCGCCCGCCTGTTGCTGGAGTGGCAGGAAGCCAAATGCTAACTCCCGCTGTATAGAGAGGGGGCAGGGGTGTCAGGAGAGTGACCAGCCTGGACAAACCCCAACCTGAGGAGAAATGTGTATGGGACCCCAATGCCAGCCTCAGGACCTGCCCAGCAAATGCAGTCCATGTGTATTCAGGTCACAGGATTTGAGGGCACCCAGGGACAAATAGGGAAACCAAGACACCAAGCAGAGTCAACACTTGCTAAGATCACAGAGCCTGGCAGCAGCAAAGCTGAGAGTCAGACTGTAGCTGGCCACCCTGGAGTCCTGGCATTTTCCTGGAGAGGCAGAGCTGGGCCAGGGGAGGCGGGGAAGCTAAAACCCCTAGCTCCTGGCTTCCGCTCAACTGTGATGATGTTGGGTGATTAATCCACCCACAATTGTTTACTGAGCACCTATTATATTCCAGCACCTGTCTAGGTAGGCAGTAGTGGGGGAGGCAAATTCCCACCATTGAAAATCCCCACAAGGAGAGTGATCTGACTTGTGGTGTCCATAAATTTGTGTGACTCACCTGGGTGAATCTGAGTCTGAGCTTTGAGGAAGCTTCTGAAGGGGGAGGTGGCCTCTTCAGTCTGCCCCTCCCAGAAGCGTAGGCTCTGCTCCCTGAGTCCCACCTCCTCTGGGGGGAGACTTTTACTTGACCAAAGCCTATTGGGAATCCTGAGAACCTAGAGGACACACATAGGGGAATTGGAATCTACAGTGGGCCAGGCCCTGTGCCAGGTATAGACATTCTACATCCTTTGATCCTCAAACCAATTCTCTACAAATAAAGAGACTGAGGCCTCAAAGAAAGGATAGAGAGGACTGAATTCTGGAGTGTTTGCTGCAAAGTCCCCAGCATTGTATTGCTTCCTCCAAGGCACTTGGGGGTTTGTCCATATTGGACAACACAGATTTTGCAGAACTTTTCTATCATCTTAAACACTGAACAGAACCAGGAGAGCTCATAACAGCACTTTCCACTACCCTGCATATTCCACTCTCACTCCTTCCAAAAGGAGACATTGTAGGTGCTCAGTAGATACTTGTTGAATGAATGAGGAAGGTGTGGCCTGAAGACCAAGAGGGAAGTGACCACTGAGCTGAAAGTGGGACTGATTCATCTGAGAAATGTTCAGTACCTGGTAAACACCAAAAGGTTCTTTCTCCATCACCTGGCCCTACCCATGAAAACACAGAAATGAATGTGATATAAATTATTGGAGCAATATAATATGTACCTACCCATTACCTCCTCAAATGATTCATGTCTGAGTGTGTGCACTCACAGTAAAACATTTCAACCGAACCAAATAGTGCCTAACTCTGATGGGGGCAACAGTGCCTTTGTGAAGTGAAATTGTTAGTCCTCTTCAGACCAGAACTAGAGAGCTAGAACCTCAGAACAGCAGGGTTGACCAGATGCATGTTAAGAAGGGGAAGAAATGGGGCGGCTGGGTGTCTCAGTCGGTTAAGTGTCAGCCTTCGGCTCAGGTCATGATCTCAGGGTCCTGGGATTGAGCCCACATCAGGTTCCCTGCTGAGCAGGGAGTCTGGTTCTCCCTCTGCCTCTGCCCCTTGTCCCCTGTACTCTCTCTCTCTCACTCTGTCTCTCTTAAATAAATAAAATCTTAAAAAGAAGAAGAAGGAGGAGGAGGAGGAGAAGAAGAAGAAAATTAGGAAACATCCAAGTCTGGCAGTATCAAATGTTGGTGAAGATGATGGAAATGGGCACTCTTGTACACTGCTGGTGGGATTGCATATTGGTAGGGCCCTTCAGAGGACAAGCTAGCATTGTCTAATAGAATTTAAAACGTGCATCTCTATGATTCAGCAATCCCCATACCTCTTTAGAGAAACAGCTACACAAGTGGACACAAAGACATATACAAGACTGTTCATGGCAGCATTGCCTACAATTGTTGAGAAATTAGAAACGACTTAAGTGTCTAACCATGGGGATGGATACATAAAATGCAGTCTATCCACACTGTGGAATATTACCATCAATTAAATAGAGCATAAAAATCCATCCAGGACCACCACATCACATACCATATCTTCATATTAATTAGAGAAAGATAGCCCCCTCTGGGTAAACCAGATAGAGAAAAGCAGCCCTCCCTTTGGGCTAACCTAGCAGAGATGGGCTGAGTTCCAGCATCCTTCATGCCCTCCCAGCTATGTGACCAGAGAGGTAGCTTCTGAATTTAGTCCTACCAATCTAGAGGACTGTGTCAAATGGAAAAATAAGTTGCAGTGTAGTATATAAAATATTACCACTTTAGTATATTTAAACACACATTCTTTATATTTTCTGTGGGGACATACATGCATTAACATGTATGTTAATGAATAGAAAAAGGACAAGAGGGGTATACATCTTCCTAGAATAGCTGTTACCTCTTTGGGTTCGGTGTACTGTTGGTCAAAGTGGCCTTTAATCTTATCCAAACGGTTTTGATTTAATTTTTCGCAAGGCGAATTCATTTCTCTGTAATTTATATAATTAATTTTTAAATTAAAAACTGCAAAATGGAGGTTGGGACTTTGGAGCAGGAGAGATTTGTGTCATCCTAGGTGACACCATCACCGTCACCATCACCACCACCAGATTTAAAGTCACCCTGATTTATGGGCCAAAAACCCGCACAAGTGCATTCAGGATGTCTAGCCCTCTGGGGTAGAAAGTGACAGAGATCTCAGATGGGATGAAAGAACTTAACTTAAAATGAGAGAACAATAAACCTAGTGAGACTCTCTCCTAGGAGTGCCTGCAGACAACCTTGGTGACTTCAACTCCAAGAATCCCAGCTTCGTCCCCAGGCTGGAAAACAACAAGAGAAATGGGGGTTAGGGGGTAGAGGAACCTCTCCTTTCCCCACCCTCTCCCAAAGGCAGCATTTCCCCAATGCAGGGAGCACCTGTATACCCCAATGGAAAGTGGTGAGAAAGTCAACACACCAACTTGAGCAAGATCAAAGGAGCCATCCAATAACTTCTGGGGGTTTCATCACAGTGAAAAGAAGGTGAGGGAAGTTGACTGGACTTGAAATTGTTTTTTAATCTTTTGATTTCACGGTCTTCTTGTTACTTAAGTACCATTCATCTTCTTCCAAATCTCTAGCGGGAGCTTCATATGGCTTGGCAGCTCAATTTCCTCTCAGCCTACTGGATGAGACAAAGGCCCACCGGTCACTTATCTAGGGAAGGCACACTGGGAGCCATGAGAACCTGCACCACCAGGTCTGGGCATCTCCCTCTTTGCAAGATTTACAGCTATCATGAGAATGGATTTATATCTCAAAACCCTTGCTACTCTTGTCATCCCCATTCAGAAGCAACCCTTCTATTGATTGTCCCTGCTTTGGGTACTGTTTAATGTTCTCTCAGAACAATTGGCCACTCAGACAAGGAGACTTCACTGAAATGACAATGATGCCTGATGTGAACATGCAACTCCAAAGGAACTAATAGTTCACATCTATGTCCCCCATTTCCTGTACTTATTTTTCTTCCTTCCCTTTGCCTAGCCCACCCACTCGTCGAACCCGCCCGCCAGCGAGTATCTGCCCTGGGGCCATGATATGTTACCAGGTGACATTTCTGTGTTGGGCACTCTCTGCCCAAAGAGCATTTTCCCAAGGCCCACTCCACACAAGAGAGATTTGGCTCCCACAGCAGGGGTATCATTTCTCTTCCAGTGACAGAGAGAAGGAAAAATCTGGACTGAAAGGGCAGCAAACAGAATGATGAAAAACTGAAAGTCTAAGTCAGCATCTAAAAGCTGTGGCTGAGGAAGAAGGAAATGCTGGCTCCAAGCTGATTTTCCATGTGCTTGTCAGCATAATCTTGCTGCTATTCAACCTGATGTGTAGACACATCTCACAGTCGAGCTGCCGACCAGCCCCTATTGTACCTCTTGCTCTGGTCTCTCTGTCTTCCAGGTGTGCAGGGTGCAGTCCAGCCCCCTTTGTCCACATTCCTGCTGCTTCTGGGACCGTGACTGCCTTTGGTAGTTCTCGCAGAAGTAGCCTTGAGGCAAGAATTCAAAAGGAAATTGTTTGGGAAGTGACCTCAGGAAACACTGAAGGGAAGTGTGGAAGTGAGGTGGGGAAGGAAAGAAAGTCAATAAAGAATGTGTTACCAAGCATATTACCATGGATGAGAGGGACCCAGCCCTCTCAGAGACTTCGGACAAACAGCATAAAGTGTACCTCCAAGTTGTTCCAATGGAGGGGCAACAAAGTTGGGGCCTCTCTCTTCCGACGCCCACCCACCATAGGCTGAGGGCAACTTCTGGGCGCTAGCTCGTCAGCACTTCCACAGCCTGCCTAGCACACTTCCAAGAGAAAGCCTCAGGCCCAGAGCTCTATGTGCATGCAATAAGCAACTGGAACCATATAGTGGACAGTGAGTTCAGGATATGGGTAATGCACACACAGACACTGCTACTCTTAATCCCCATTTTGCCTGGCAAACTCTTATTTGTCTTTCAAGATCCAGGTGAAGTGTGACCTCCTCTGAGCTTTCACTTCCTTCCTCACTGTCTCTCCACAGAGAGGAAATGAATAGCTTTCTCTTCCAAGTTCTAGTAGCACTTTACACACATTTTAATTAAACCAGCAACCACATTTTCTTCTATTTTGTTGGACTATTCTTCTTCCCAAACAAACAGTGCAATATTAATGAAGGGATCAAGTTTGAACCATCCAGGCATCTTAGCCCATTCACACATTTATAATTTGTATTTACTGCATGTCTACTCTGTGGCAAACAGTGTTCCAGGTACTGGGGACATAGAAGTAAGGGAAAAAAAATAGTAGGTCCCTGCTTTCCTAATTTTAACAATCGTGTGTGTGTGTGTGTGTGTGTCAAAAGATGACAGATAAAAACAAACATATAATATGTCAGAGGTGATAAGTATAATGAAAAAAACAGAGCCAGGTATGGAATAGAAAGTGAGGGTAGTCTTCTATATGGGATGGTCAGGGGAAGACCTACACTGATAAAATAGCATTTGAATGTGGATGTTGGATAAAGTAAGGGAGAGATCCATAAGGATATTTGGGGGAAAAGTAATCTGGGCGAAGAAAAAAAATCAAATGTGCAAAGGTTCTGTAGTGAAAGCATGCTAGGTGTGTTCAGAGAACAGCAGGAAACACATAATGCATGCCCAGCTCTTGGTTGATTTCACAGTGCATGACTGTAAGATCCACCTGCAATCCCTTCTTAGTTGGCCAAGCTGCCCTCATCCTGTGAACATCTCTAGCGTCGCATTTACCATAGGGTACTACAATTATTTGCAAAGTCATCAATGGTAAGGATGGTATCTTTTTTTTTTTTTTGAAGATTTTATTTATTTATTTGACAGAGAGACACAGCGAGAGGGGGAACACAAGGAGGGGGAGTGGGAGAGGGAGAAGCAGGCTTCCTGCGGAGCAGGGAGCCCAATGTGGGGCTCAATCCCAGGACCCTGGGATCATGACCTGAGCCGAAGGCAGACACTTAACTACTGAGCCACCCAGGCGCCCCAAGGATGGTATCTTTTGATCACTTTTGTGTCCCTGGTACCGCTCAGTACCCAATCTGCTGCCTGTGCTCAATACGTTCCTTAAACAAAAGTCATCATTATCCTCCATCTCAAACTTGGGAAAATAGAGATCAAATCACAGAAAGGGTTCATTCAAAGGGCACACTTGCTTGCAAATTAAGATACATGTGACTATTGGGGACTAGCTTCAGATTTTTCTTTTACATTTTAATTTCTTATTTCTTCAACATTTACTCTGTTTGGGTTCATCAGCAACATTTCCTCTACCCATCCTGAGCTTAATGGTGTCTTTTTTTTCCAGTTTAATTGAGAAATAATTATATATGTCACTGTGTAAGTTTAAGGTAGATAGCATGATGGCTTGATTCACATATGTCATGAAATGATTACAGCAATAGGCTGAGTTAATAACCATCATCTCATGTAGATAGAATATTTAAAATTATTAATGTGAGCAGCCATTATTGGGTGAAACCAGGCCCTCTTTTGGGAGTTATAACCCTAAAATGTATAGCTTTTCCCTTAGAGGCATTGGAATGATGCAAATTGTTGAAGGTATTTTACTGGTTGACCAGAGTGAATTTTTGGTGCCTAAAAAACAATGATGTATTACAGCCTTCATGGATGAACACAGCCTTCAGTCCTTTAGAAACCACCAATGATCTAGGTCTCATCCTAGAGCAGAGGCAGCAGTGGCTCAGGTGTTGACTCAGAAATGGGCCGGAGTGATTGATTGTTAAAGTGGTAACAGATGACAGCATGTTCCAGAAAAGCCTTCCCATTAGTAAGGACATTTGGGGTCACAAGGACATCAGTGCTTCTTCTGTCTAGCACTCTGTACCTTTCCTTTGGGCCGTTGTACCTTTCCTATTTTAAACATACAGTCAGAGGGACAGGGACTTGATTACAGGGTCAGTGACCCCATGAGGGAGGTATTAATAATATTCCCATTTTATGATTGAATAACCCGAGGGTCAGCAAGATGAATCTTGTGCCCAAATTCACCCAGCTAGAAAATAATGGGGCCGGGGGTCAGACCCAGTTTTTTGTGATTCCAAGGTCCTTGCCCTTCTTTGGAAATGACAGGGAACAAGCAGCAGCAGAATAGGGGTGTTACAGACGTGCAGTGGAAGTTGCCATTGAGGCCACATTGTCCCTGTAAGCTCAGGCCCCTGAGCTCAAACAAGAGAAGGGGTAAAAGAACCAAGCATTTCCATAGGGTGGAACCAGCTTTGAGAACCAGCTAAAGAAGCTTCAAGGAACCCAAATAGATTTTCAAGAGTTAGAATTTCTCATAAAGAATCTAGCCTGGGAACGCTGTGAATTGTGTAAGATGGATGAATCACAGACTTGTACCCCTGAAACAAATAATACATTATATGTTCATAAAAAAATTTAAAAATTAAAAAAAAAATCTAGCCTGGGGCCAAAGTGTCATCCATAAAGGCAATAGAGCAGGACAGTCTGCAGTCAGGGCAGAAACCTTTGGAGACAGAGGAGAAAACACTCTCCTTTTCCAGTCTGCGGAGACTTGCTTTGTATCTAGGAGGTCATCACTGGGGACAATCCAGAGGATCCCATTTGAAGAAAATATTTACATGCCAATTCTAGTAGGCTCACCCTGGAAGTACTGCCAATTTAAAGTCACCTTTGACCTATTATTTGAGTATCTTCGAGAGCAACTAGCCCAGCAGGGTATTTCCAAGCCCATCAGTGATGAACCTGGTATCAATATCTAATCTCAAGAGGAAGGGACCTATATTGCTCAGGGTTCACTTGGTTCACAGTGACAGAAACTCATTTTAAATTAGCTGAGGCAAAAGAGGCAAAAATTACTATATATTAGAACCACAGCATAGGAAGGCAAGGTCACCTGCAACCAGGGACCCAATGGCTGTCCATTCTCCCTCCTCATCTCTTTCCTCTGCTTTCTGTTAGGAGGTTGCAGTTCCTTTCATGAGATGAAATCATGGCTCCCTGGAACTCTATAATGTGTGCCAACTTCATCATCCAAGAAGAAATCTCCAATTAGATAAATCCCAGAAAAGACCCTTATTTCTCCATCCCAAGACTGATCACTGTTGTCAGAAGCTGTGATTGGCCACATCAGGTCAAGAGTGTGGGTTCCCAGGAATGGCAGCCTTTACTAAAACCTCATGCAGCTTTAGGTATCCGTTGGAGGAAGAGCTATTCCCTGAAGAGAATGGGGGTATAGCAAGGACAAGGCCTCACGGCAACTGCTGGGACCTGAGCAGCTACACCAGTAGTACCTACATCAGCTCCTAGATATTTCCGCCTCACCATGCCAATTATCATACCTCTTGGTGGTAAGAAATCTACTAAACCTACTCATTTTGAGAAGTAAATCTCTGATGTCATCTTTGTTATAGAGAATAAGAACAGAAATAAGATTAATACTTACTGCTTACTGGACTCATGATGCATCTCTAATCCATACAGAAAGGTCAATAGTGGCATCCCATCTTGCAGATGAGGAAAATGAGGTTAAGAAACGCAAAAGTGATTGCCTTGGGTCACACAGGTAGTCACTGGGAGAAGCAAGCATCTTTTCATATTGGTGGCAGTTTTACAGGTGAGGATATATCTTCCAAACTATGGAATCTCTCTCCAAGAATACGTGTATACTGGCCTGAAGGTAAGGTACCCATCCTGGGGATGAGCATCTTATTCAGCATTTGACAAGCTCCTGCCCACCTATGGATATCTGCATAGACATCCAGAACCTGTCTGAAATCCACACGCATCAAGAAAAATGACCTGAGCCATTGAGTGACAGCTTCTTCCTTTGTGTCTTTGGTCTAGTGGTGGGAAGACCTTTACAAATGATTGTAACATGCTCTGACCGGTCCTTCTTGTCGACATAGAATTGACAACTGATACTCTTAGTGCTAATGACCTCCACATTCTAAAAAGATGGCACCTCCTTCATGGCTTATTAAGAGGCAGCAGCAGTGTCCATTCTATAATCAATCACCAACCCTGCCCCTTGGTGGTACTTATAAAGAGAGCACTGTGGAGAGGAAAGGAAGTGCGGATCAGTGGAGAGTTTGTGTGGCTTTTTGGTGAGCACAGTGTTCCTGGAAAGACTAAACCCTGTATCTGCCCACTAATGATGGGGAGATAGGAGGGATTCCTCCTCTTCACACCAGTGGGCAGAAAGGATCAGGAAAATCACTCATGGATATTTGGGATATCTACAAGAAGGGAAGATTTCATCTCCCTGGATCTCTGTAGTGCCGGCAACAGGCAAAGAGGAATGTGTTTAGGGAGTGCTTGGGGAACTTGTAAATGTCTCCTGAAAGTGAAGGGCACATGTGAACATCTTTGTCTTACCTGGAGAAAAGACTCATAAGGGTGCTCAGGAAGAAAGAGAGAGGGGCACCTCCACCTCAACAGAAGAAACACAGAGGTAGAGGGGAGGCTGGAAGTATGGGGCTGCCCAGGTGTCCCCCAGCCAAAAGAAGAGACACCCCATCTGAAAGGGTGTTGGAACCTGAACTGCATGTGGGGAGACCTGGTCACCTCTGAATAGTCTTTAGCAATAAAAAGAGATGGAACAAAACTGCTGTCTATACAGATATGGCCATATCCAAAAAGACCTCAAGCTGCAGACAGAACCGGATTGAACCAGAGAGAAATTAAGACCACCTCACCACATAAGAGTCATGTAAATTGACCCCTTCTTCCCATCCCTCCCCCACTGTCTCAGCGTAGACAAGCTAGAAATAAGAGGGAGGGGGAATAAGGAAAAGGAAGACCATGTTTTTCCTCCATATAAGTTCTCTGAGCTGCAAGTCTAGACAGCAGTGGCAGAGGAGAAATCATGGCATTGGATAGAAGACTGGTATTTTTAATGGGACCTGGCTGTGTTTAATCACTGGACATGGCCAGACAGTTATGGAATCTGCCAAAAAAAATTAAAGATCAAAAAAGCATATATTACAGAGCACAGCAATGAGTAGGAAAAAAAAAATCTTGTGTTTATATCTACCACACTGAGTGTTCTCAATGAACCACTTACATTTGGATTCTCTTAATTGACCTGTTTCCCCTAATCCTGTTGAGCCATTCAGTGCTCATTTTTATGTGCCCTTTTAAGGGTCAAAAACAAGACCAGAGTTCTCTCTTTCTCTCTTCCTTGCTTGTATCTGCATGGCTTATCTTCTCCTAGCAGACAAGCTTTCTCTGGGTGGCTGAGAACAAGGCCACCATTCTCCAACTTCAACTCCTTTTTGATCCATAACCCCAGGGACGGGGCCCCTCTCCAAACCCAACTGAAAAATCTGAGAAGGATCCTAATTGGCCTTACTTGGGTCACATGACTCCCCAGGAAGCGATCAGAGTCTTGTGACTGCCTGACCCCACCCATCATGCTTGAAGCTGGGGATGAGCAATTCCCCAGACCAAGGAAGGAGAGTGTTGGAACAGACAAAATACTACTGATAGCCCATGTGACACCAACATGCGTCTTAAGGAAGCAGGGCTTTCATTCTTTCTGACATCTTGGAACTCTTGTCTATCTACACATTTCTAAAAGATCGTTTAAATAATGAGGGGTTTTTAAAAACTCTTTTTAACAGGGGTGCCTGGGTAGCTCAGTAAATTAAGCATCCAGCTCAGGTCATGATCTCAGGAATGTGAGATCGAGCCACATGTCAGGTTCTGTGCTGGGCATGGAGCCTGCTTAGGAATCTCTCTCTCCCTCTGACCCTCTCCCCCACCACCGCTCTTGTACACATGCTCTCTCTCTCTCTCTCTTTCTCTCAAAAACAAAACAAAACAAAACCTCTTTTTAACAGAATCAAGTGATTATGAAAAAGAATAAAAATGAGTGATAACAATTTCCATATTTTAGGATCCTCTTCCCTAAAAGTTATAAAGGCCCATTGGTAGAAAAAAAGAAAACTCTCTTTGGCCATCCCTTTTCTTTCTTTGGACAACAACCAGGGTTACTGGAAAAAACTAATTTTCCTTTCAGTGGAATTTAGTCCACTTATTCGTATTTTGAAATATTTGGAAAAGCTAATCGTAAGTAGTATCCAAATATCTAAGCAGGACATTAAAAAGAATCAATTGCTCTTCAATCCACCCCCACCCCCAGAGACCTCCAGTTTGGTCTTTAGTTCAAGGTACCAAAGATTAACTACTAGAATTTCAGGAAGGTGTTAGAGATACACAGAATAGCATATTGCTAAATATTCCTCTTGCTTTTTTCCAAGACTAATCACAAAAGCTATGTCCTCTCTGACTAGCCACCTGCCCAAACCTAAGTGGAACTGATCATGCCCACTTTTGTGTTCCTACCATTGTTCTGAAGTCTATTAATCCTACCAGGGAGGCTATAATGTTGGAGATAATGGTGGCCATGTTTGTTTATCTCTCTTCCTCTTCCAGGCTGTGGATTTCTTAGGGGTAAGGTTCATGTCTGATTCACCTCTGTGTTCTAAACATACATCTGAGAGTGTGGCACAAGTGGCAATCTCTGGGATGGATGGATGGACGGATGGATGGATGGATGGTTGGATGGATGATGTCAAGAGTGTAGGCAGTCCATGAATATGAAAGCCCAAAGATTTGCTAGTGATCCAGGCCAGGCAGAGTCTGTATTTAGATCTGTACTGTCCAGTTTTGGTAGCCACTATTTGTGGCTTTTTAAATTTAAATGAATTAAAATTAGACAAAATTAAAAATTCAATTCCTCAGTCATATTAGCCACATTTCAAGTGCTCACTAGTAGCTAGTGATTACTGTTTGGATGGCACAGATTATAGAGCATTTCCATCACCATAGTAAGTTCTATTGGGCAGTTTAATAGAGACTGAAAGTACAAGCAGACTGACCTAAGAACATGTTAGTAATCAAAGCAAAGCGAATAAGCAGCAGAAAGGACCAAATGCCAGAGGGCAAGGCCAGACAGCAGAGATCAGAATTCCTACAGAAATCTCTGGAGGACAGAGGACAAATGAGGTAACAGTTTTGGGGATCACACTTTTGTTCCCGCTGGGCTGCCTGCCTCTTCCCAGGCAGGATCTAAAGTCCAGCCAGTGGAAAGAGGTAAATAGGAATAGCTGGCTGGAGTGAGGAGTGTAACAGCCAAGAACAAGCATAAATTTGCCCTGCATCCTCTCTTTTCCAGGGGAACCCTCATACTTTTGGGTCCAAACTTGTCAGGGGAGAAGTAGAGATAAAGAAAAACAAAATCGGGGTGCCAGGACGGCTCAGTTAGTTGAGTGTCTGACTCTTGGTTTCAGCTCAGGTCCTGGTCTTGGCATCATGGGATCAGGCCCGGTGCTGGGCTCCATGAGGGGCATGAAGCCTTCTTGAGATTCTCTCTCTCCTTCTCCCTCTGTCCCTCCCCACTGGCACTCTCTCTCTCACTCTCTCTTTCTCTCTCTCTCTCGAAAGAAAGAAAGATAGGAGGGAGGGAGAAAAGAAAGAAAAAAAGAAGAAAGAAAGGAAAGAAAGAAAGAAAGAAAGACAAAGTCGCTTAAGCTATTCTTTCTGGCAAGTCCTTAATCTTTTTTTTTTTTTCCTCTTTATGAACACTCTGATCAGGATGAAGCCAAGAATAAAGATTTGGAAGGAGTTGGACTGAGCATCCCACTCAGAATATTCCTTTGTATAGATGTCCCAGAATTCAACCATTCTCCTGGGTGAAGCTCAGTGAGCTTGTCCTATTATCTTTGCTTACCCAGTCCCTGACACAGCATCTGGCCCAGAGTTAGTATTTAGAAAATGTTGTTGAATTAACTAATTAGTCCCCTTTCAATGACATAAAGAAACAGTCTAGTTGCCCAGGAAAATGTTCATTCATTAAATGTGGACAAGAAGGGAAAAGATATATCATTTAAGTGGCTGCTACAGAACAACAGCAAAAGTCTTGGTTCTGACACTGGTTTGAGCTCTGCCAGTAACTAGCTATGCTCCTTGGGCCTCAGTTTCCTTACCTGTGAAATGGAGGGACTTGTTCTGATGTGTTCGATGGCCTGCCCAGCTTGGTGACAACCAGCCATTCCTTCTTTGACCTAGAACACATGTGTTTACTTTTCCTGAAAGTGTGTGAGAACTATTTCTGCTTGTTTTTTGGGTGGGGATACAGGATTTTATTAAGGGATTTAATTAATCCCTCTCCCCCATCAAAGGTGAGTTTTGGAGCATCCCCAGTCCGGCTGGGGCCAGCTTAAGTGACCTGTAATTAAGCTGTAAATCTGTTCATGATTAAGCACATGTCTGCCAGAGACCACAGGGTGGGGAGAAGTCTTCCCTAACCACAGGGGAAAACTGGAAGACTGCCTGGGTGATGGACTTATGGAGGCAGAGGGGAGAAGAATGTGGAGCTCTGAGAATGGGCTAATGCAGGATGTCACAGAATTGCAGGCAAGAAATTAAAAAAAAAAAAAAAGCCAAGGAAGCAGGCACCTTCTGGTAGGTAAGCAAGAAAAATGAGGCAGGGAATAACATGTAAAATTATCTACATACCTTGTCCTTCACACATTTACTTTGTTTTTGCAAAACACAAAAACAAAAGCAAATACTAGTGAGTTCAATATCATTACACTCATTTTACGGATGAGGAACCTGAAGTCAGGAGAAGTTTGCTTTGATTCATTCACATTGCTGAGAGCCTACTGTGTACCAGCACATAGCAGTGAACATGACAGACATTTTCTCAGCCTTCATGACACTTAGAGTCCAGTGAGCTCTCAGATAGCGAACAAAGGATTACCCAAATAATTATGTACAGTTGACCCTTGAATAACACAAGGACTAGAGGCAACAACCCTCTGCACAGTGGAAAATCTGTGTCTAATTTTCAACTCTTCCAGAGCTTACTGTTGACAGGAAGCCTTACTGATAACATAATAGTGGATTAACACATATTTTATGTATTATATGTAGTATATCCTTTATTCTACAATAAAGTAAGCTAGAGGAAAAAAATATCAAGAAAAGCAGAAGAAAGAGAAAGTACATTTACAGTACTGCACTGTAAAAAAATTCATGTGTAAATGGACCCATGCAATTCAAACCCATGTTATTCAAGGGTCAACTGTAATTATAACAATGGGACATTCTATAAAAAGAAAAGTCTAGGGTGTTCACTAGGGTGCAGGCTAACAGTGGGTGCAACTATCTAACTGGATGCAGGGATCAGAGAAAGGCTCTGGGGAAATAAGTGGGGACCTGAAGGGTCTGGGAGAGGGGCCAGGTGAGGAAGGTGGGGGCAAGAGGAGAGTCTCTCAGCTGAGAGGCCTCAGAAAGCTCCCCCTAACCTCCCAGATGGTGCCAGAACCTCAGAACAGCATTGTTCCTCTTTCCAGCCCTCAGCTAGTTTGCAATTACATACTGACTTTGGAGATTTTGAGATTGATGTCTGCCTTCTGCCGTAAGCACAGCTAGGGAGAGCTTTTGGTCTCCACAGTATGCTGAGCACCAAAACCAGGACCAGGATAGAGGAGATGCCCAATAACCATTCACTGAGTGAGTACATGAAGAAAGCTGACAAGTACGGGGAATTTGGTAATTAAGGAAAAGTGGCATATCAGTTGATAATAATAATTAAAAAAAAAAAAACCTGACCTCTGGTTAGTGTAAAGGTCTTTAGCACATTGCCTGACACCTGGTGTTTAGGCTCTAAATGGCAGTTTTCAAAAGATAACTATAAGGTAACTGTAAGCAACCTAGAGATATACGAATACCTGAAACTCACAAGCTATCACTACCAACCTTTGGAAACCTCCATACCACCTTCTCAGTTTTTGATCGGTATCTGGACAGTCATTTGCTTAATATTTTTCTTTAAATCAACCCAATGTATTACTATGATAAGTGGAGGAAAAAAATCACTTTTTTTTTAATAGAAGGGAACTGCAATAAACACAGTGGAATCAGTTTTGACTAAATTCAGATATTAATGTCTGAGAAATATTCTTGGCCTGAGGCCTGCTCTCCCTGTGTCAATGAAAAGAGAAGAAATAACTAAAGGAACATCTATGTGCGGAACGAAACTGATCCCAGATAGAAGGAACGAAGAACAGGAAGAAAGGTAGCGAACTTAAAAGGTAAATATAAAAAACTATGGACTGTTTAGACCAAGGGTAATAATAACATATGACATATTTGGAGTAAGATATGTAACAATGGGAGCAAAAAGGCAGGAGAGAGATACATGGATTTAAATTGTTGTAAGGGTCTTGCATCACTCAGGATGCAGTAAGAGTACTAATTCAAGACAGACTACACTAATTTAAAGACATATTTTGTCATTTCTAGAGTAACAACTAAAACAATGGTACTACGAAACATAGCAGAAAAGCTAATATGAGAGGGAAAATGGAAGAAAAATAGGAAAATAGCAAAGGATGTTACCGAGGTAGAAAAGAGGTTAGCACCAATCCGAGATTTGGGTATGTCTAAAAGAAATTTAGCAAGAAAACAAGCTTTGTGCTTTTGATTCATCATTTTTTTTTTTTTTTTTAGATTTTATTTATTTAACAGAGAGAGACATAGCGAGAGCAGGAACACAAGCAGGGGGAGTGGGAGAGGGAGAAGCAGGCTTCCTGTAGAGCGGGAAGCCCGATGTGGGACTCGATCCCAGGACCCTGGGATCATGACCTGAGCCGAAGGCAGACGCTTAACGACTGAGCCACCCAGGCGCCCTTGATTCATCATTTTCTAAGGCTGCATCTATGACCCACCTGAAATCCCCAGTGAGGTGGGTACCAGATTTCAAAATCTGGCTCACTCAATGGATCTGACAGGAAGGCTATCCCATTATTAGGAATGATGTTTAGACTCATGTGTCCACACCCTCCTCACTTTTCTCAGGGACAAATATCAGAGCAGAATTGGGCTCTCCCTACTGTGTATCAAAGAGCCAGACACTGCTTCTAACCAGAGGCCCTCCTTCGGAACAGTGATTTTCAAGTAAGGGTCATTTTGCCCACCAGGGTGTATTTGGCAATGTCTGGAGACATTTTTGGTTGCCACAACTGGAGGGACTGCAACTGGCATCTGGAGGCCAGGGATGCTGCTGGACATCCCTGAACAACAAAGAATTATCAGGCCCCAGAATGTCAATAATACCAAGGTTGAGAAACAGTGCTTTAGGGCACAGTTAATTACAACACCAAACTGGGGTCTTGTGTTGAAGCCAAGAGGAAAGGAGTTCACAACATGGATTGTGCTTGTCCTGAATTCTAAAGCAGAAGAAAAAAATGTCAGCCCTGCTTCCCTGGGCTCGAATCAGATCATCATTAACACCGAGGAGGTTCTTCTCAGAAACTTTGGTAACTGATTCTAGAACACAGAGGAAGATCTAATATCACAGAGCCGAAGTCCTGGAAATTATTAGGTAAAGACCCTTCCTAACATCAAGCCATGGAGAGAAAGCATTGTGTGATACAGTTAGAGATGCTGTTTTGCCATGGTGCGTCCCCAAGATCTACGATAAGTAAATAAATAACATCCCTAATTACAGAGGACCCAGTGGTCAAGTTTGTGCTTCAAGCAGGTTCTCAGGGAGACTAAGTCACTTTACCCATCTTTGCTTTACTTGGTTCTACAGGGCACAGCCTGTGTTTCTTTGGTTCCTTGGCAGCTGTGGATCGTGCTTTCCAGTACTCACCTGTGAATTGCCACCAGGCACAGCCACCACTTTCACCTCCTCCTTTGCCAGAGTGAAGGCTCCTGGAGCCAATGGGCTTCCTCCACGGTAGTACCAAGCCTCAGGGAACCAGCCCTGCCTTTTTCCCCTTACAGCCAGGGCTCTGCAGAGCTTCGGAGGCAAGAAAGCAAAGCTCCCCAGAGTCCCAGTGCTCCCTGGCAGGCATCCCCAGGGATTCAGGGCAGCTGGAGAATTCTCCTAGGGGTAGGCTTTCCTCCCACTCAATGTTGGTATGTGCGAGGCGTGAGGAGAGAGCGGGGCAGCCATATGGAAGCCCAAGGAACCAGAGGGGAGGAGTAACACTCCTCCGAGACTGCTCATCTCCTCAGCCTCTCTCCCTGCCTGGAATCTCCCTATTGCTTCTCCTCCAAGTTCTCCAGAAGCAGCAGCCCCAGGGGTGCAGTCTGTACCTCCGAGGACTCCTGGGGTAGGCAGTGTATGGCTATGCTGAAATCATGACGGTTGGTTACTGGCTGGGGCTGGGTTGACACTGCAACTGTTGCTGTGTTTGTGGTCAGTCTTCCCTCCTTGGGCAGCTCATCCACAGCTGGAGCTCACACCCTGGGGCAGACCGCACCACGCTCCGGGCCTGAATCTATGGGAAGGAACCACCACTAGAGCCTCCCACATTACTCCAATCTCAGCATGTCTGCAAGCTCATCTTCCCCCACATCTGCCCTTCATCCTGCCTGGAGCAATGTGTTCAAGCTAGAAACTTGAGAGTCACACTCCACCCTGCCCCACTTCTGCACCCAACCACTCACCAAGCACAGCTAATTCTACCCTTTGGTCTCTCTCATGTCCATTCTCTCCTCACTCTCCTCTCTCCATTCCCATTGCCCTGTCTTTGTCTACATGGATCATCTCTTACCTGAATGACCGGGGGGTCCCCATCTGGTGTCCCTCACCTCTGACCTCTTACCTGACTGTATGGCCTTCTGTGGACACTGGTGGGTATACAACATCTTCCCTTGTGATTTTTTTCAGAAACATAATTCTGACCCTACCACCCTCCTGCTTAAAATCCTTGGAAGCTATGCTCTAGTTTCCAGATGACTCCAAATTCCTTTGTGTTGGATAGAAGTCCTATTGGAATCTGGCCCCTTCTTTCCTCTTGAGCTCATCTCTGGCCAGTCAAACCCCAGGGAGTGATAATTAGACAAGTCAATCACAGAGAGAGCAAAACTTTCTGGTCTCATGGTTTGCCCATTTTAAAGATCATCCAGGCAGAGGCAGCCATCCAAGCCAGGGAGGCCAGGGTTGAAGGCTCCTGGCTCAGACTCTACAGAGCAACAGCATCCATTGCTGGCCCCAAGCCCCTGTTCATGCTCTTGCACCCCGCAAGAGAGCCTCTCTCAGTCATCCAGACTCCTGTCAGGCCACACCTCTCCCCCAATCACATCCGAGGAATGGGTAATGATTGATGCTCACTGAGCTCCTATTGCATGTTCCAGGGCCCATGCTGAGCCCATCACCTGCCTGTCTCATTAATCTTTGCAGCATCCCTATAAGACAGTACAATTATTATCCCCATTTTGCAGATGACCAATTTGAGATCCAGAGGTCAAGTAGCTTGCCTAAGATCCACAGATGGAAAGTGGCAGAGCTGGGGTTCATAGTCACAGGTAGGCCATACTGTTCCCTGGGTTCAGGAAGCAGGGGTTGCTTTAAAGTTCAAAATGGGCTGGGGCACTGGGTGGCTCAGTCTGTTAAGCAGCTGCCTTCGGATCCAGTCATGATCCCAGGGTCCTGGGATAGAGCCCCGCAGCAGGCTCCCTGTTCAGCGGGGAGTCTGCTTCTCCCTCTCCCTCTGCTGCTCCTTCTGCCTCTGCTCTTTCGTTCGCTCTCTCTCTCTCAAATAAATAAATAAAGATCTAAAAAAACAAAGAGTTCAGAATGGGGAGAGCACTCTACAGCACATTGTTTATTTTTGAGTGTGTCCTTCCAGCATGTGTTGGCACCTCTTCTGAAAAGATGTTTTGGTCACCTTTGACAATGTATGCATCCTTTTAATAGAAAAGATTCAGAAGCACCATGGTGGTGAGTTGCAGCTTGGCCTACCAAACGTGGAAGAACCTGTCTTGGCCAATTTTGGGCGGGGGGGGCGTGGGGGGAGGAAGCTCTACTTGGTCACTCTGTTCCCAGAGGCTGCAGGCAGAGAATTCAGTTCAGGAGGTGAGCTCCCACCCAGAAATGCCCAGAAATGGGTTTGATTATGAATTTAAAGCCATTGCAAGGGCTCTGCTAGGCACGGGAGAGAGTGTGCCATGGCATCTCAGAGATGGTAGCTGAGTTGTGTGGGTTCTGTGTCTCCCCTCCAATGCAGAGAAACCCTTGACACCTCCCACGGATGACAGGAGGTGAGACCACAGCCCAAAAGATGCCAGACAGGGAGGGTCTCAGGCTGAGTTGCATAATAAGAGTTGTATCAGTTGTGAAGACCTGCATGTGGGAGCAGAGATAAGATTTCCCAGATGTGACTGATTCCTTAAAAACTGAATCCTCAACCTGCCTCTCTCATCCTTGTGACTTTTCTTCCTTTATGTTGTTTTGGCTTCAAGGTCAGTGAAAACATATCACACAGGTGATTCAGGAACTGGCTCTGAGGACGAGGCTATTTCCTTCGAAGAGGTAACACAGAATTCAGCATGGGTTATCCACACTCCCTGTGCAGTACAGAGGAGCAATGCTTGAGATTTGGAGGTGAACTTGACTGGAAGGCAGTCTCCTGGGTGCATGTGTACTCCTGGCATTCAGGAGAATACAGCTCCTTTAAGATTTATGACTTTATTTTATGTTTGAACACTTTCTGTCAAAATTCCAAGATGCTCTAGTGACTGATGGGAAGCAAGGAAAAGGAAAGAATATTCCAGGTAGTGGAAATAGCAGAGATGAAGGTTTACAGTGAACATTTACTGAGCACCTATTACACACCACTGGCTGATTCCCAGATAAAGAGTTCAGGGCCACATCACCCTCAAGGACACTCTGGAGGATCCTGCAATGCCTCTCTGGGAGAATGAAGGCCTGTTGTCAATTCTTCCAGCCAGCGGACAGAGCGTGGCATTTCAGAGGAGCCCCAGTTCATGCCAACCCCTCCCCATTTAGCAGTACAACCTCAGAAAAACCGAGTCCATGAGCTGTCCCAGGGCAGAGGTACGATCTTCGCTCTTTCTCAGTTATAAACCCTGTACATCCTCAAGCCCCTGGCACAGTCACACACCCATCAGCATGAATCTGGCCCTGCTGATGTCTGCTCAACCTCGCCTCTCTGACACCAAGGCGTTCTCCTAATAGACCACCTAGAGCCTCTGGCAGAACAGCCAGGAAGCCCCGCCTAGAGGACCATGGGGTCCGCAGCAGCCCCTCCGCCTATCCCCGCTTTCTGCATTCCAGCCACTCCTTTGAAATCAGTGTATTCAAGACAAAGGTATAAATTGGATGGAAGTTGTTTTTAAATGCTGATTTCATGCCCCTCCTAAAGGCACTCTTTTTGTTCTTCTATTTAATTTTTACATCAGATTTGTGATAACAAACGCTGGGGCTGATTCATCCAAGGAAACTGATAATTACTAACCTGGTACATTTTATTTTTTTCCTTATTTTGTTAAGACCCGATTCTGAGAACTATTCCTTCTGACCGGGCTGGAAGCTGGCATAAAAATTATTAGCAGTAAAGAGGTCTTTTTGCATAGAAATCGGTTTATTTCCTGCCAGCTGCAGTACGTGTGTGGGACTCGCTTTGTGGCAGCCAGCAAAATCTAGCAGACACTTTTCCATCTGCCTCCATGTAAACAGACACCCTATAACCTAAGGGCTGCGTTCTATTTTGCTTTGCAGAAATGTACCCATCTTGCCCTGGTTATGACACCAGGTGGGTAGAAAACAGTAAATTACCAGAGAAGTGGAGTCAAAAACTGAACCCAGGGCAGCCCCTCAAAGGGCAACAAGGGATAGGATGTCCCAAGGATTGGTTGGGGTGACACCCAGGGGGACCCCAGAATCGCTGAGAGCAGCAGAAAGTATGTGCACCGACCCTATTTCGGAAGCACTTCCTATTGCCCAGCCCTCAGCAGAAGCCAGCTGTATGTAAGTAAGCAGAAGGTACTGGAGGTTTCCCAGCATCTTTCAATCCCTTTCTTATTTGGGGGGAAATTCCCTGGTTTATGTCCCCATGCCTCCTCATGACAGAAGCTGGGATTTCTCTTGCCACTAAGGTGCAGGTTTGGGATTCACTGTTCTGACACACCCACACGAGACTCTGAGCGGGAAGCTAGTGCCCTAAAGGATGGGGTGGCACACAGGGTCCATACTGCTGAGCAGAGCAGCAGAGTCTTCTGCTCCCAGGGACAGAGGTCCCAAGTAGCATTCAAGCACCAGAGTCTATGCTGCTGAGCAGAGCAGCAGAGTCTTCTGCTCCCAGGGACAGAGGTCCCAAGTAGCATTCAAGCACCAGTCAGGGGCGGACATGATATTTGTGCCCAGGGGTGTATTCTGTTTGGCACAGAATCTGGCCACGGTTCTTTATCAGTGGGCCTTCAGAGTTTGTTCCTCTAGACATCCCAGAGATTCTGTGAGTTGTCTGATATTCCTGAACAAATTCTTTTCCTGCTTAAACTGGCTGGGATGAGTTTCTGATGTTGGCAACTGGGAGCCCAGATGGTGATCACAGCTCCACAAGCTGCAGCTAACGGAAGCCCAAAGGAAATTTGCTGGGTTGCGAAATTGAAATAATCCAGGAGAATGTAGCTTCAGGTATCGTTAGATCCAGGCACCACAGCCAGCTACATAATTTGCGGGGCTCAACACAAAATGAAAGTACAGGGACCTTTTTCAAAACTTATTAAGAATTTCAAGATGACAATGTAAGAGCATTAAAACTAACGCGGCGTCTTTCTAAGCCCAGAGCCCCACTTGACTGCACAGATTGCATGCCCTTAAAGCTGGCCCCGCCAGGGGCTCAAACAGTGTCACCAGGCCCCCAGTGTCTTTCTTCTCTAGCTCTTTCTTTCCCATTCCTGCATTTACACTCCAATGTTCTAGAGGGCAAGGCCTGTCTGGATTCATACAGGCAGTCAATCGAGACTCTTAGACTAGCTGTACCCACAGTGTGCCCAGGCATGCTCACCACAAGCACACCGATTACCCTAGATGTTGGCAGGCTTAGGTCAGGCCCCCAAAGGCAGCTTCTGAGACAAGAATTGGTGTGCAGGTGATTTGTAAAGGAAGTGCTGGGGAGACTTGTAAGGACAGAGGGAAGCAGGACAGGGAAGGAGAGGAAGCTAAGCAAGAGCATGATCCCAGGCAGAACCCCTCGGAAGGTGGCCTCCCCTGATCTCGTGAAGAGCTCTCGCGTATAAGGGTCATCTCACAGTTATCCAGGCCTGAGACGAGGAAGCTGGCATTTCAACTCTCACCATTTGCACCCCTCAGTCATGGATTCAAGCCACTCCCTGTGTGGATGGGCACATAAACTCCCAGGCGCCGCTGGCTCTCTGTGCATATAGACAATCTATACCCCAACAGACTGGGGACAATCTTCTAAAAAGAAATGCAGATGCTACCTCTTGGAGATGAACACCAAAGTGTGGAAGAAGGGACCCCAAATGGTACAACCTTTCTAGGATGTGAGCAGAGCACACGCCCTGGTTCCGTGACATCCTAGCACACTGACTACCTGCAGCAGTTCTCATAAAATGCTGAAGGATGTGACCCTGAGGTTCCACTGAGAATGTTCTTGTGTGATCTCTCCAGCCAACAAATCAGGAAGTCCGGGGTGCCAGGCAAGTAGTGACTGGAAGATCTGATCTATTTCTGAGCTTTTATTTACCTAACATTTAAAAAATTAATCTCAGGCTATCTAAGCATATAATGCAAAACTCATATTCCCTATTTTGAAATGAATGAATTGCCTCACAATGTTTGCAAGAACTGTATGAGCTGCTGAGTCTGTCACAGGACAAACTTTGTACAAGATCTGCTCATATCTTTTGACATCTGCACTTAGTCATGGGTGACTACATATGGCTCTTGAGAGATGCATATCATTTGCTTCATTAAGGATGGGCTCCTAGAAGAATAAGTTAATTATTAACAGTAAGATATATGAATAAATTTTTATTACAGTTTTGAAGTATAATTCACATATCATACAATTCTCCTATTTTGAGTGTACATTTCAGTCATTTTTAGTAGAGTTAACAAAGTAGTGCAATCAATTTTAGGAGATGTTCATCACTCTAAAAAGAAATCCCATACCCATTAGCAGTCATTCCTGATCCCCACCCCAAACTCCCAGTGCTAAGCGAAAGAGTAGATAGGGCTGGTGGGCCATCCTTCTTGTTCCTAATCTCAGGAACCATCCAGAAAGCCCTATGGGAAAGAATAGGTCCGGAAAGTCCCCCATGATCTCCAGGTGCTTGGGAGTCATGACTTTAGAGTGCCTTTCTGATCCCCGGGCTCAGTGACTGGCAAAAGAAAGTAAAGGAGAGGCCTTATCAACTCAATCGAGCCAAGCTAATGAATCTGGCCCGGTGTCACAGTCCAAGAGAAATGTGAGCATTTGCCTACGCAGCTATCCTGAGGGCAGCCGTCACCTCGGGCACACGAGGCAGAGGCGTGGCCTGTTTCCTTCTTGAACACCAAGACGATGTCAGGTCACTTTCTCTACAGGCCCCGCTTCTCCAAATTCAAGCGTGGGGAAAACAGAGCATTCCCTACACAGGAAGCTGGCGATGCTGGTTGAACCAATTTATACACTTAGGTAAAAAAGCCAACTTTCCTTTTAGGAGAAGGGAAAGGCAAGGGGACACTCAGCTAAGCATGTTAGAAAATCCTTTAGAAATAAATTGACCACACTACTAAGAGATTTCTGTCTGACCAAACATTTTTTTATTCTTCCAACGGAGGCAAAGAGTTTAGAAAAAAATCATCGACAAGACCCAAGGTCATCAATTAAACATATACGTGTGTGCATAACTTTGCCGTATAAAAATCTTGGCTAGAGTATGGTGTTACCGAGTTAGATACATTAAGTAAACACTCATTTGAAGACCTTTCCCACTGGAATGTAAGAATAAGGCAGTGAAAAGAATACATTTTCTGAACATCACATCGGCCCCATTAGGAGGGCTCTGTGATCACATTATTATGTGCTTTGTCTTCAAACAGAGACTTCCCTGTCTTTTTCACCCATAAGCAGAAAAAGTCCTCTCCATGCTCATTATCAGCCTCCCGGAGCCCGTTCTCTCTGATGTGCCTCCCTCCCTCACTTTGGAGCTCTACTTCCTTGAGATCTGTCGTTGTCACCTTTATTATAATGGAGTCTTACAATCCCACAGCTAGTGACACTCAGGGGAGGAGTATTCTGATGAGGAGGGTGGGGGTGCCTGGGAGAGATGTCTGTGATGGAAGTTTCCACAGAGGCTACACTGAAAACTCGCAGAGAGAATGGAGGACGGGTAGGGAGATGGGCATTTCCCCACCCAGTTCCCCTCCCCTGGTCTCCTGCAAGAAAAGTCAGGAAGGCTCTGGAGAGTATCCATGAAAGGGGATCTTGCATTATTCCAGTTGCATTATTCTCTTCCCAGGTAAAGCAAGCAGGATCGTACACAGTTGAGTAAAACAGGTGGAGATGATGCATTTTTTTTGTATCCTATGTGGGCCACGGGAGCTTAACATACCCATGGGAGGAAGGAATGAAAGCTAGTTTCCTTTCCTCGTGTTCAATAGGGCCTCTGACTCAATGGTAGGACAGTTAACCAGACCAATAGAGCATGATGAGTCTTTTTCCTTCTAAGAAGAGACTGTGCCTCCATGGGTATTATTCAACTAAAAGAAAGTCGAAGATCAGTGTGTACAATTCACCCACGTTTGGAGGGTAGGATTGGCTTGCACAAATCAAAAAAAGGGGCACCAGAGGTGCAGGAACAATATTTTTAGAAGCACACCTAAGAAATGGCCAAACAGGCAGCAATAAATCCGAAAAGGTTTAATTCTTCCGGTTTTTCTACTTTGGCCAAATCAACAGAATTTAATCAAGTTCACGTGCAGATATGATTTGCATGACTTGTTTAGCATTCTATGGATGAATACAGATCAGGTCTATTCATTGACCTATTTTTTTTTTTTTTTGTATTTTTCTCCCTAAGAGTGGACCGTTAAGACAAAAGTAAATTTTAAATGTACACACAATGTGCTGAGTTGCAGAAGGATCCTGAAGATTTACAAAATTGTTAGTGGCCCTCTCAATCTTTTTCTTTTTCTTTTTTTTTGAGCTTGCAATTAAAAACACACTGCATTCTGCATGGAGCACTGGGTGTTATACGCAAACAATGAATCATGGAACACTACATCAAAAACTAATGATGTAATGTATGGTGATTAACATAACATAATAAAAAAAAAACACTGCAATCTTAGGAGAGATTGGGTCCAATGCCATATGAAAACGGCACACGAGTTGCTCTGCAGTTTTGAATAGAACAAAGGAAAAAATGCAGAGATGTGGGAAAGGAAAAAAATATGTACTTTTAGATGAGATAAAATACGGGCTTAGTAAAGTGAAAGATACAGGGAGGCTATTCCAGATAGAGAAGTACTGCAGTGGGAAACTCTTCTGCTAATAAGGGTAGTAAAGGCCAAGTTAAGAGGAAAGACAAGTGACCCGCAGTCATCTGCAAGAGGAAATAAGTTGGAGCAGTGAAATATGACACTTTGCTCAAGTAACCCAAGGGCAGTTTCAGAGCAGTGGGTGATCCTGGGAGAGATCATAGTGCAGAAAAAGCACAGCAAAGGTAAAAGTTGATAAACATTTACTAGGATAAATTCCAAATGGATTAAAGATATAGTTATATATAAAAAAAATTTTAAGTGTCATTAGAAGACATGACTTTCTTCCTCTACATCTTAAGATGGAGGTAAGCATTTTACCATGACAAAAGAAAAGATCGATTAATTGGTCTACATAAAGATAAAAACTTCTGAACAGCAAGAAAAAGAAAGAAGAGGAGGGGCACCTGGGTGGCTCAGTCTTTAAGCGTCTGCCTTTGGCTCCGGTCATGATCCCAGAGTCCTGGGATTGAGCCCTGCATCAGGATCCCTGCTCAGAGGGAAGCCTGCTTCTCCTTCTCCCTCTACAGCCCCCCCTGCTTGTGTTCCCTCTCTTGCTGTCTCTCTTTCTGTCAAATAAATAAATAAAATCTTAAAAAAAAAAAAAAAGAAAGAAAGAAGAGGAGGAGGAGGAAAAGGTGGAGTGAAGAAAATAAAACATTTTACAAACCTCATAAGGACAAAGAACAAACTGGAAAAAATATTCATATCACAGACAAAGAGCTAATCTTCCTATTGATTTTATAGAAATTGAAGAAGCCAAGAGGCAGATGATAATGACCATCAGTTCATAGAAGTAGCAATAAAAATAGCTCAGATATATGAAAATATCATTTATTAGAGAAATGCAAATTCAAATTACACTGAGATATTTCTAAAATTGCAAATGTTTGATGACCAGCTGTTGGACTGGGTTTTCCCAGAAGCAGACCTTGAGACAAATAGTTTAGTGGAAGTAGTTTAATTGCCAGCAGGAAAGTAAGGAGAAGGCAAAGAAGTTGTGACAGGCTGTGTTATCAGGCCAATTGCCAGGATGGGTATCTGGAGCTCAGCTGGGAGACTGGGAGACAGTGCAGAATACAAGTTAGAGTTATCCCCTCGACAGGTGAGAAAGCCAGGGTCTTTATCCACCAACTGCTTGACCATCACTTTTGATGGCTGCTTGTGGGGAATTAACTCTCAGGCATTTCTGCCCTTTCTCCCACACTCACACACAGACCAACCCAGCTTCCTGAAGCCAGAAAAAAGCCCTGGAGCAGAGTTGCAGCTATAGTATAGAGATGACAGTCTAGAAGGCATGGGTGGGGCGCGGCATCCTCCTCCTCCTCCATTGATGAGGCTGCCAAGGAACAGGCACTCTCGTATGTTGCTAGTGAGAATGGAAATTGTTACGACACCTATGGCAATTGAGAGTGCCAATGAGTTATTGGCAATCTGGCAATACCTAATACTGACTCTTTTCTCCTGGTGAAGATACCCTTTGACTCAGCAGTCTCACTTCCGGGAATTTATCTTATAGTTAAGATTTGTGCATTTAGGCGTCTGAGTGGCTGTCAGTTAAGCGTCTGCCTTTGGCTCAGGGAGTCTACTTCTCCCTCTCCCTCTGTGCTTGCTCACTCTCTCAAATAAATAAATAAAATATTTTTTAAAAAAGATTTGCCCATTTAGCAAATGGCACATGTGTGAGATTATTCATGCAGCACTATTTGCAGTGACAAACTCTTGGAAACAGCCTAATGTCCATCAATGGGAAAGGTCTAGTTAAATAAATCAAGGTGCCGTGGAATGCCACGCAGCTGTAAAAACAAATGAGGCACTACTCTGGGGGTACTGATGTGGTGAGATTTCCAAGATACGTTGGTAAGTGACAAAAGTAAAGGGTGAGATTATACTATCTTTTCTGTAAGAAGGGTGGTGGAGGGAAAGTAACCCAAACTCATATTTACTTATATATGGTAGGGGAACTGGCCAGATACAGAAGAAATTAATAACAATGCAAAGGGGAGGGTTGTGGTGGTATAATATATATGAGATATATATAAAATTGTGAATACATTATTTAATTCAAAAATTAAACTTAAAAATGCTGATGGATGTGGATATGGGAGTGTGTGGAATTATGTAGCACTCTTCCATTCTATGCTTTATCTTTCTGATTTCTTTGAATGTTTTATGTGGTGCATGTACTACTTGGCAATATGAAAAAAACAGTAGACATATAATGACTAAATACAAACTAGGGAGATAGATAATGGTTGAAAAGAATCAAAATGCAAAAATGTATTGGACTAGGTAAGGAATAAAAATTGACTGGCTGTGGCTAAAGGAGAAAAATAATTCATTGGAAGGGTATTGGATAGTTCATAGAATCACCAGGAAGGTAGAAGCAATGGACTGAAAATAAAAGCAGAACCATCAGATGACTACACTGTGGCCATGGCCCCACTGGACCAGGTTCCCTCTGCCTCTTTAGGGGAACAGGAAATCAGACCAGAAGTTTCAACTGAGGCACCGAGATATGGCAGCTTTTAGATGTTGGGGTGTGAGGCAGGTCACCAGGCAGAAATGTGAAAGTAGACGGCCCAGAATTGGGCACAGTGAGGGTATCAAAGTGACTAGAGACTGAGATTGGAGGCAGACCCTTGAAGAGGACCCTAAGGTTGTGGAGTCCCACCATGCATAACAGAGTGATAGAGCATTCCGGCAGGGGAGCTGCCAACAAACCCACAAAAATGCCCATAACCGGCCCACCTTTCAACATTGGCCAGATCCAGAGAGCAAAAGCCAGTTTATGATAGTAACCAGTCTTTGAGGAAATGCCTCATCCCTCTTAGCTCTAACCCCAGAAGAGTCGACAATAGTAGCTAGGCAGTGGGGAGGATGTGATGGGAAGAGGAAGGAGTCAACCCACCCTCTTTGTAGCCCTAGCTGGGATAGGGAGGAGAATTCTTACCTTCAGCTGAAGATAGAAGTATAGATAAACTGAGACCGTGTTTTGCAAGTTAACGACCAAAGGACTTTGTTACCTGGAGAAGACCAAAAAGGTCACGGGCATTCATTTCATGGGGCTTCCAGTGGTAACGGCAAATGGAGGAGGCTTAATGGGGGGTTGGGTGGGGTGGACAAAAATAAGGTTGCTTGTAGGAGTGCCCATCACAAGTCCAGTGAAGTGACAGTAGTATAGAAAATGGACATTAAATCTGCTACAGCTTCTTCATCTCACTTGCTTCTGTTTCAACATCCCAAGCAGAAACATCTGAATGACTAAGCTGATGCTTCAGCCGTCATGTTGCTCACAATACTCCACCTGATGAATTTGCCAAATTTAGGGAAAGGGTTTAGAAGGCGGGAGAAACAGATATATGTGCCTTCTAATGAAAAGCTCTGCATTCACTTTTGATGGGTATTGCACCCTGCCAAGTGCCAGAGGGGCGAGGGAGGACAGGGTTCCAAGAAGAGTAACAGAGACCCTGCCCTCAGTGAAGTGGAGTCCCACTACATTATAGTAACTACAACACAAAAGTATCTCACTTTATCTATAACCTTACAGCTTTAAGAAGCTCTTTAATGTGTATTACATTTGCTCTGGACAACAACACAATGAGAAAACTCTCCAGGGTCCAACATGGTGCCTGGCAGGTAGTAAGTATTCAGTAAATGTTAGTTCAGTGAATGAGCAAAGGGACAAATGGGTAAGGAAGAGTTAAGTCCAGCGGTGAAAATGGAACTCACCATGGTTCTTTATCTGTGCTATGCAATGATAGCCACATATGGTTCCTGAGTGCTTGAAATGTGTTAATGAGACTGGGGAACTGAATGTTAACTTTATTTAATTTTAATTTATTTCCATTTAAATTAAAATGGCCACATGCAGTCGATGGCTACTGTACTGGACAACACAGGTCTGAAAAAACTCTTTAATTTTCCTAAATCTCAGTTTCTCCAAACGTGAAACGGGGAAAATAACATCTCCCTACCCCACTGTCCGTGATGGTTAAAAGAGGTCTTCTATGTGAAAAGGTGAAGGTCCCTTGTGAAAGGCAAAGCTTCGTATCTGGCAGAAGCTCAGCAAATGGAAGCTGCTATTTGGATTCCTGTGACTGCCACTGCAGAGGGGAAGCCAAGACTCAGAGGGATTAGAGAACCCATCTGGGGCACATGGCTAGCACACGCAGAGTAGGATTTGTGTCTCCTGTTTTCCTTACCATGGTGGTTTTCTCACTACCAAGTTAAGCAAGGGCTCCAAAACCGCATATGGGCACTACGAATTGTCTGTGCACTGAAAAATGAATCTTCCCCATATGTTTGTGATTATTCAAATTCATGTCGATTCCACTGGGATTGATAAAACATAAATTTGTTTAAAAGCATTACTGACTTCATAGGAGCTTTTTATCACCATGTGCATTCTCAATCAACACACACTAAAAGTACAACTATTATCACGTGAGGTGTATCAGAATCTTTGACTTTGAAAAGGCATCCACGGGCGCCTGGGTGGCTCAGTCGGTTAAGCGACTGCCTTTGGCTCAGGTCATGATCACAGAGTCCTGGGATCTAGTTCTGCATCGGGCTCCCTGCTCTGCAGGGAGCCTGCTTCTCCCTCTCCCATTCCCCCTGCTTGTGTTCCCTCTCTCGCTGTTTCTCTCTCTGTCAAATAAATAAATAAAATCTTTAAAAAAAAAAAAAGAAAAGGCATCCTCATCTTCTTTGTTGAAAAGGTTAACACCTTGTCGAAACAGAGTTAAAGAAGGGAAAGACACAGCAGACACCCACACAAAAGAGTTAAATATCAAGAGAAAATAGTGATGCAAGAGACTCCATCTACCAATATATATTCCAGGTACATTTGCTAGAAACGTGAATGGCAGTCTTTACCAGACGGTTTATTTAAAGTCAGTTAATAGAAAAGATCAATGAGTAATTCCTTAAAGGATTCTGCAATAATCAGCAACTATAATAAATAAAGCTCCGAGTTTAGTTTTAAAAAACAAATTGCACCCATTCAAATTGGGTGAAATAATGCTTTAAAGCAGATTATGTGGAAGATCTCAGAATTTTAATGAGCGGTCCTGAGTGGAGTGAATAAAACCCAGAAGGTGCACATGAGGATCCATTGGGATGAAAAAATAAAATACTGCAACTCCTATATTTACTCTTTTATCTTAAAAAAAAGTCAAGCTTCACTGATACTTCATGTATGCATTGACAGCGGTACATGTGTATCGTTTAAATAAATACTTATCTAGAGGGTGCATACTCACAATTATTTCACTAAGAAGACTACACAATGCAAAATCTTTAGAAATTTTTGTTTTAGAAGACGACCAGCTCAGGATCACCATTAGTAAATTGATCCTAATAATCAATTAGTGATTGGTAAAAACAAGCCAAAAATGGAATCAGCTTTGTCCTGTGTAACAATCCACCCCAAAATGAGTTGGCTTTCAACAACAAACTTTTTTTTTTTTTTTTTATTGCTCAGAACCTGCACAGTGTCACTTGTCTTGACAATCTAAGAATACGGGTTTGGAAAACTAAGTCATATGAGGCAGGGCTGAGAGACCAGTGATCGTTATGCCATGAAAAGAGAACACAAATGGGAAAGACAAACATGTGTGTTAGACATTTCCTACCTTGATTTCTTACAGCTTAGATTTGAATACAATTTATGGTGGGAAGAAAAATATTTTGAATGGACGATCGGTCGGAGCCACAGAAATTAAAGCAATTTTTTTTCTTTTCCCTAATTGATTTCAAAATCACAATTTTATAGAACGATATGATTTCAGAGGGTTACGTTTGTGTGGAATGACCCAGTCAGCTGACATCAAAATTACTGGAAAATCCTGGAGGAGACGTATGTATTACACACTTGTCAACTTTTCTCCTTTTTACCAAGGAATTGCCTATTTTTTTCTTCTCATTTTAAAAGAAAACCAATGGTCTTTGTTTCTTTTTCTTCCCCCCCCCAAGCTCAAATTCTCTAATTGTAAATTCAAAATATGAGCAGATGTGAAGATGGCTTATGAAGAAGCTTTGGTATAAACAAAAGAAAGATGGAGTAAAATGCATGCCCGTCACTGCATGAGAAATGGCAGGACAAACGTACATCACTTCTGCATCAGAATGATAGTGACAAGTACCACTTGTCCACCCAAAAGAAATATGGGAAATAAAATCTATTTTAAAGAAAACTTGTGCACATGCGGTCTCCCTTCTCGGGATAGCTGGAACAGTGTTCTGTTTGAATAATCTTATATTGTCTCCTAGAACTAAAATTTCTGCAAAGTCAAATCAAAATGCCACAGCACTCTATCCATTATTTAAGAAACTAATCTCCTTTATTGTAAGATTTAGAATTGAAATTTAAGATCATTTGATAAAATAGATTTTAATAACCAATAGCCTTGAATACTTAGACCATGATAAAATATATACTTTTTGGCTTTTAACAAACCAAGGCTGCAACGACAAAAAAATGTCAGTTCTTTCAGTGGTGTTACTGGAAGAAAGTCAGAAATGACTAGATCCTTACTCTAAGAGCATTTTTTAGTCAGGTAGTTAAACAAAATTCAATCTGTATGTTTCTCCACTTTCCTAGGCCCAAAGTTCTTTTTTGCTGAGTGGTGCAAAACAGAAAATGGACATTTGCTTCTGGCATTGTGACCTTCTCCAGGCCCCTGTCCGAGCTGCCCTGACGCAGAGTATTTCTGGCACCAGCAACCATTCTCCATAAATGCTCAACTTGACAGCAAATGAGAGTTAAAAAAAAAAAAATCTCTCTTTTACATCAATGAAGAGTGCCACATTACAAACACATTTCTCTCTTTTATAAGCTAGGTGATTTTTTTTAAAAGATTAATTCAGACGGGCAACTGCTCAACACTGTTATTTTCCTTCTAGCTATATACATGAATCCACCTAATTTTTGTTTAAAACCAATCGAGCTCTTAAATATTATAAACTATCTCTAATTTTTCAAAAGAAATCTATAGCTGGTCCATACGTTTTCCAACTAAGACATAGCATTAAACCTCCACATGCTTAAAAATGCCATCCCTTCCACCTCTGTACATACACACTCATACACATACACACTCGATCCAACTCCACACTTATCCACTGATGACTAAACCATTTGAGATGGCTTGATGGGGGCCGGGGGGAAAGGGGCTGGGGAGGATTTTTTTTTTTTTTACAATAGGCATGCATAATGTTTACTGAACAAGACATTTGCTCTGTATTTTGCTTTAGTGTGTGGGGGGAATCATAATTGTATTTAGACTTTATATGGCATGGGTTACTCAGTTCACAGCAGAGGCACCTGCAGCAAATTAATTTGTTGTAGCACATTAATTATCTCATAGCTTCTATTTAGGCTGCAGCTGTTGCTATTATGTTAATAATATTTTTTATCACCACTGTATACAACAGGTTATGGAAATAATAGAAATATCTCTCTTTTTTTGGCTTCCCCCCTGTCGTTTCCATTTTTCTATGTCATAAGGGAAGACTGCAAGAAATTTAGGCAAATTAAGCCCCAAAGCACACTATAATTTTCTATTTCTGAACCGATTTGTAAGAGAATGGGTAACTGAAATTAGCAAAGAATCACCCCACACAAAGATGGCGCGTGCAGAATTTGTGAAAGCGAAAAAGAAGACGAAGGAGAAGCAAAAGAGGGACGGAACACTGCGGTGCTGGGGTGGTGAGTGTTTGGATGGGGGCGGGGAAAATGCTGCAGTTTTCATGAAATAATAAGGTGGGGGAAAAGAGCCATACAAAGAGTAGGTTTTTCATTGTTTGTAAAATATAAACACAGATGAATTCTGTCTTTGGTTTGTTCATGCTTTTCACTCTGCACAGCAGGGATGTTCTTAAGAAGTTGCCCTCTGCGAAATTTCACTAAATGGGAACCGTGGACCCTGCATGATGGGATTATAATCACACCAGCCACTCCTTTTACATAATTTTTTGTTTAAGATCCAGTAAGATTCCCTGTTTTTAATATATATAAAGCAATAGACATGTATATGTCGATAAACTGAGAGTTTGCGTCCCCATAGCCCAGTGCAGGCTAAAACAAAAAACCGGTGATATCACATCTACAAATCTCAATGGATTCAAAAACAATATGAAAATTTTTAGCTGACAAGAACATGTCCGCTGCCTGCAGTCCCTGCAATAGCTCACCATGTTGCCTACTAACCGAAAGATCAAAAATTATCGATTTCATGGCGCTGCGTGCTCTGGAAAGAAAAGCTACTTTAAAATTTGCATTGTTTAAGAAATGAGTTAAAAGAAAAGAAACATTTTTTTTTTTCTGAACACTTTGGAATGTGAAAATGGCTTGTTTTAATCTTATCCATGATTTACTATAATTCTATTATTTTTAGCAGCTGGAGTCCAGAAATGATTTTTTTCGATGAATTTAGGATTTTGCCGCAGTATACATCTGCAGTCCCAGAATCCTCCGGTAAGTTAATCCTTCTTGCGATGGGAAACGCCTTTAACCTTCTTGTGAATGAGATATCTGCAACCATTTTGAAAATTTTAATAGAGGAGTGTGTGTGTGTGTGTGTGTGTGTGTGTGTGTTGGGGCGGGGGGGAGCATGTCTCCAAAGCGTGATTTCTTTGCAATGCAGCCGTATTTGTGTTAATTCTCATAAACATTGAGAAACATATACCTTTGTGTTCTTTGAATATCATGGATGATGTCTCCATTGCTTTTCCTTCACACTTTCTATGGTGGCCATTAAATGTGCTTCCTTAGTATGGCAAGGACTGTTGTGTCAAGCCAAGGAAGGCCTCGAAAACACGTAACTCCAAGCAGGAAGCCTGTTCCTGGCATAAGTGAAGCCGCCATGATCTATAGCTACCACTGCCGCTGCCTCGGCCACCACCATGGCCATTGCCTCCCACCACCTTCACCACCCCTCCCTCGCTCTGCAGTGCACACCAGATGCAAGCTTTCCACAGGGGCTCTCCGCCCAAATTTGCCCAGTGGGTTCCTAGATTACTTCTGTGAGCGAGAATAGCCAACCATGTAGGCTGACAAGAGGTATTTACAACTACTTAGCCTGTTCAGCTGGAAAGAAATCAAAAGATAACACTGAACCCTGAGATGAGGTATTGCAAATCAGAAGTCCCAATCCATAAATAGCCCACTTGATGAGCTGCTAAATGAAAAGCTGATCTGATTTTTTGTCCAATGTTTTCACTTTGTCAGAAAGAAATATTTTTAACAGACCTTCTTAGAGAAACTGGGACTTATTTTTTCTAAGTGCATGGAATGTTATTAGTCTTACCTTTCTGCTGGGTGAGGTTTCTTCCCAAGGAGATTCCGATATAGAGTCCAGATGAGACCACACCCTCATCTCATGGCTCTTATTTTTACTGTCTGTTTACTTTTAAGTCGGATTGATTAACAGCTACAATTATACATTAATTTAAGGGACCTCATCAAAAGAAGCCAGTCACTCATTTCCCTCTCTCTAAACGAAGCTCATTGTCTTAGTGCTCAATAAATGTTTAATTAATGGATTTGATAGTTAACTATCCAAAAAGTGAACAGGCCTTCTTTACAGTGCCGACTTGATTAATGTTTCTTTTGAAAGCGTGCAAACAATCTGGGCATTTATTTATTTGCCTAAAGGTGATTCAAAAGCATGTGTTTTAGTGAAGGGGCGCTTTACATTCAGGTTCCATGTAGTCACTGCTGATATGCCAATAGTCTTAATATCATGACAAGTAATACTTCCTCTGTTAAACCAGCTGGAGACACTTGGGGTTTCTAGGCACAGAGCCTGAAATTTAGAACCATTTGTCTTTTGCAGTTTTTTTGTTTGTTTGCTTGTTCGATGACAATCGAAACATTTCCAAGGGAAATGGAGACCTTCAGTTTAATGCCATCTTTTGCACTAACATGGATTAATTTATGTCAAACCCAAATGGCCGGCTCTAGAAAAAAAAGGTGTAAAAAAATAACCAAGTGTTTTTTATGAAACATACTGCCCGAGGTCAGTTTTGAAAAATCATTTTTACAAAACCACTTATTTCACCAGCTCATCAGGTATTTTGATGCTTGTATTTCTCCTTGGTTTAATGGTAGCATTTGTCTTCATTTCTCAGAAGTTATTCATGTCATATTTTTGGTGAGACAACTGGAACAATTTCTGTTGTTTGAGAGAAGAAATAAGGAAATTCTGAGCAATCTGTTAAATTCAACAAAAATTTTTTTTAATGCTAGTCACCCAGGAAGTCTTCAGTACACTTAAATTTGATGGGAAAAACAGCTTAGTGCATTGTTGCGAATTTTACATTTCCTTTAATAACATTGTGTTTGCTTAAAACATTAGCAGGGATTTAAAAATCTTAATTCCAAATTTAGATTAAGATATCTAAATTACAGAAAATGCTTCAATTTTATTTTGGCATCTGAATAAAGAAATACAAACGTAGAAGACTTTTTATCCTTTAGATGTTCAAATGGTGCAAATGTCTTAACCAGTTTTAACAGTGTCTTACTGAGGAAAGAAAAACAAAAACACCACAAAAACTGAATATAGAAAAAGGAGACATCCTTAAGAAATTCCTCAAATATTGATTAATCAGTCATCTGATCTTAAATGTGACTCTAATCAAATCAACTGTATATTCTTTAATACTATATATGAGGATTAAAATTGGGGGTCAGTGCCTGGAAACGCTATTTACACTTTTGAGTTTATATGGGAAATACTGCTTTGATGAAATAACTTTTTCGGTATAATGTGTTTGAATTCTGACTAGCAGAGTTAATCACCACCATTGGCTTATTTAATTCTACAGAATTACTAGCAAAGATACAAATGAGGAAGTAACCCTAGACAATGGATCTCACCGAACATCATTTTAGTGTGTGTACTTTTTCGACTGGTATAGTCATAGCAGTTAAACGTTACCACTGTATGTAGTAAAATATCTTTAAGACGGGGGGCGGGGAACCCACAATTATCTAAAGAACATGTTGGCCCTGAAGCATTAGCTTGCCGAAAACTACATATTCTACTCCATGAGTGAATAGTGAATAAGTAGGTTTCCTGCTCTTACCTATGTATAAAGACCTATTGTTTGCATGCATTAATTATACGGATAAAAGCCTCAAGACAACTTTCACTGTTGCTTTTTGCACTCTCCATTGTTTTGGAGGAAAAATAAGCATAAAACAATAGACTAGAGAAACTGAATCAATCATAATTGTTTCAGCTTTGACAAATAAATGCCAATCTTGATGGATGACAATCGAAACATTTCCAAGGGAAATGGAGACCTTCAGCCTATTAAGACGAATTAAAAAATGTTTTTGAGGAATGGAAAATTAATTTTAAAAAATCACAAGCTGCCTAATTGATAATTCCTTCCATAAACAACATAATCGATTTCTCAAGAAAGTATTACCTTAGAAATGCATTTCCTCCAAAGAAACATCCCCACAAATAAATCTGATAGTTAGTAGCACTGTACAACCAGATAAAAATGTAATCTATAAGAATTAACCTAATGGACAGGGCTCTAGAGCTAATCCATTTCCATCAGTCATTTGTTCACAGTGCGTACTCCTGAGGACTTGTTGAATTGCGCACTAGGCGCCCATTCTAAGAGAGTTCACAGCCTTCGGGAGGGGGGATCGCAGGCGGCCCGGCCCAGCGGTTCACTTCCAGATTCAGGCTGAGCAACCGATCGGGATGCGGGATCCACGACCCGGACAGTGGGGGGCTTTGGAGCGGTGTGCGGCTCGCCCGCGAGCCAGGTCCTGCGGGGAGTGCGAGGCCCAGACCGCAACGACCGCGGAAGCCCTAACCCGCCGGAGTTCCCCGACCCGACAGCGGGGCGGCTGCGGCGCCCAACAGCGCCCGGAGCGGGCGGGCCCCGACCTCAGCTCCCGCGCCACCGCTTCCCCCTCCCCAGCGCCCCCGCCCGAGAGGGCCGGGGCCGAGAGGCCGCCGCCCGCAGGCAGCGGGAAGCGCGGCAAGCCCGCGTCCGCTCTCACGGCCGGGGCCCGCACGGGGCGGGGGCGCCGGGCTCCGGACAGTGGAGGCTCAGGGTGCCGCCCTCCCTCAACCCCCTGGCCTGCGATCGCCTGGGCCTCCCCGCCTCGGACCACGGCACTCTCGCGGGCCGCCCCCCAGAGCGGCGCGGCGGGATACCCTCCAGGCTCTCCCCTGAGGAGCGGCCGGGGAGCGAGCGGGCGCCCCGCCCCTGCCCGGGGCTGTCGGACAGCGGCAGTCGCCGGCGCCGCGGGGACTACTTTTCGCCGCTCGTCCGCGCCCCGCCCCTTGTCCTCGCACGGCGGAACGCTCCGCGCTGCGCCTGTGGCGGCAGGATACAGAGGCCACTGCGCGACTTATAAGAGCTCCTTGTGCGGCGCCATTTTAAGCCTCTCGGTCTGTGGCAGCTGCGCTAGCGCGGCCCTAGAAACAGAGAGCGAGGGGAGGCGGAGACGGAGGAAGGTCCGAGGAGCCGCTCCAGTCCCCGCCGAGCCGCCACCGCAGGCCGAGGACGGTCGGACTCCAGCGGCGGGAGGAGCCTGTTCCCCTGAGGTGCTTGGGCACTCCTTTCCTTACCCTTCCGGGGCTGCCCCCGCTCCCTCTTCGGAGCCAAACTTAGTCGCGGGCGCGCGGTCCCGGCGGCGGCTGGGAGCCGGGCCCAGCGCGGCGCGGAGGCCCGGGGTGGGGAGCGGGGGGTGCGGGCTGGGGGCGTCGAGGAGGCGGCGGGGGCGGGCCGCGCCCGGGGGGCGGAGGGCGGCGGCCGGGCCCGGGTTCCGGTCGCACTGCTTCTCGGGGCCCCGGGGGCGCCGCTGGCGGAGAGGGGGCGACGCGAGGGCGCGTCCAGGAGCTCGATGGCTGGCGGGGGCAGGCGCGGGGGAGGCTGTGGTTTCCGTCCGGGACTCCGGCCGCGGCCGAGTTTGGGGGAGGGACCCTGCGCCTCGGGATGCTCCGGGCCGGAGTGGGGGGCGGGGTGGGGTGGGGACGGGGGTGGGGGGCTCCGCCTTCCCAGCCCCAGCGGGGAGTTGGGGTACGGACGCTGGGCCTGGGACGCCACCCAGGTCCCATCTGCCGGGTCGATAGGGCCAGTAGACTTTGTTCAGATTTCCTCTTTCGTTCTTAAGGACAAATTAAGAGAATTCTTAAGAGAATTGTTTTTTGTTTTTAATGCCACGCTTATGTGAGTTTGGCACTGGCGCTTGTTTAGACCCGAGCAACTTTAAACCTTAGAGGAACCAAACTACTAGTGCAGACGGTGCGATGCGTCAGTAGGGTTTGCACATATAAATCCGTGTGCTGCACCTATATTTTCTTGTACCGTGCAGGTGAGTGAAAGCGGCATGCAACGTACCGGGAGTCTTTTGGATTTATGGCGGTGGGTGTGAGACCCTAGTAAAAATAGGGGCGGGGGCCAGGGCGACTGGCTTACTGTTTCTTATCAAGTGAACGGCGGGATTCAGCTCCTGAGTGCTTCGAGAACCTTGTTGGGAGAAATGATTTATTCAAATACTTTTATGGCAGCTAAACATGATTTTTAGAGCACGTTTTCTTTTCATCAGAGTGAATTGTTCCCTCGCTACGAAATTGACCAAATAATTGCAACTTCTTTCAGTGTTTTGTCTAGGGGGAGGATTTTGAACAGAGACTTTGAAAGTTCTCAAAGCCTGCTTCTGAATCCGCGAAACTTAAAAGCTTTGGCAGTTGGGTGTAGTTGTTTCCTTCGTTTTCTGTTCCCTTTTGGAGGGAGCATTGTCTCCATACTTTCTATCTTCCAGACATCTGTGGTCTCCCCTCCCCCCTGAGTTTGTGAGTGGTGAATGAAGAGAGACTGGCCTGCTGGTATGCAGAGGTCGGCAAAAGGAAATCGAGGAGTGGTTTTAGTGAAATGAGAGCTTTGTATCATGAATAGTGGTGGCTTAGACTAGACATCAACTTGAAGAGACGGCTATCCTTTGATAAAGTCTAGGCTAATGTTTTTCAGATCGCTGAAGTTAGAACGTATTTTGTGTGGAATTTAGGAAGCCATTTCAGTATTGTCAGTTGGTAAACATTCAGGACCTTTAGATATCTTCGTGTTAACTTGTCTTCATCCTACAAAATAGTAGACATAGCTTGAAATGTCTTTACATAACGCTACCGTTAACTATCTGCTTAAATTAGTGACATAAACTTTTACTTTGGAGACTGGGCCTGAGCAACTGAGGCTGCTGCAGTATTTATTTTACTTTCACATTCTCTAGATTAAAAAAAACCATTAAGGTTTACTGGAGAATATCGTTTCTCAAAATTTGCTTAATTTGCACCCAATATTCATTACTTTGACCCAGTCTTTGTTCTGAAGGCCATGTACAAGGACAAGGCCCTAAAGTGATTGCAACAGTAACTTGAAAAACTTGCAGAAGACTATTCTATAGGATTAAAGGAATGCTGAGACTATTCAGGCCTGTAGTCCTTGACGGGGGAAAAAATGCACTAGGAAGTTTAGTATAGCGTGCAACTTAGAGTCCTTGCGGAGTCCTAAGCTTGAGACTCTCCCGGAGGCTGGAACATTTTAAATAGCTTTCAGGGAAAACTATGTTTTTAAAATAAGGCGATTAATAAAAAAGTAAAACATTTACCAGTGTTCAAGTGTCAAGTATTCAAGAGTTTTCTTTCTTTTGAACTAATTGTTATCAGTTATCCTTTGCCAAGATTATTATGTAGAGTAAATGTATATTCCAATATTAAAACTCATCAAACTGGGGCGCCTGGGTGGCTCAGTCGTTGGGCGTCTGCCTTCGGCTCAGGTCATGATCCCAGGGTCCTGGGATCGAGCCCCGCATCGGGCTTCTTGCTCAGTGGGGAGCCTGCTTCTCTCTCTCCCACTCCCCCTGCTTGTGTTCCCTCTCTCGCTGTTGTCTCTCTCTGTCAAATAAATAAAATCTTTAAAAAAAACAAAAAACAAAACAAAACAAAAACTCATCAAACTGAATTGAGCTTCGTACTGTTACTAATCATGACTAGAATAAAAATTGTTCATATATATGAAGTTTTTTTTGTGTGCTTGTTTTCATAGATACTTCCCTCCCCAAATAGGAAGGGAAGACATGAAGTAGGTAAATTTCTCAAAGGGTATTTTAAGATGTAGCACTTACAAAAACTATGTGCAGATACCCTTTTTTGTTGTTGGGAGGGTGGGAAGAGGAGCATAAATATTGTTGAAACTAGGGATGTGGATAATTCAAAAGTTTGAATGTCTTTTTTATAGTTTTAAGTAGCAGTGAAGTTATAACCCCCCAAAATGGACTATCTAAGTATATTCAGCCAAATGAAACTTTTGTGTTACTCAAATGAAAGAAAATGTCTGTCCAGTTACGACATGATTTTGTTTCTCTTTCATAGTTTACTAGTTGTTGATAATAATTGCAGATGAGTAGGTGGTAAATTTTAAGTTCGTACTTTGAGCTTGGTTGGAAGTATGCTTGATTGCTAACCCAGGGTGGAAGGGGTGAATGCTTTTTGTGTAGGACAAACTTCTAATTAAAAGTATTACAACTCTTGTGTAGTGCTTCATATTAACTTGTGACCTTGTTTTTGAAAGCATTAGTTGTATTAAGTTTTTCTTGCAGCTCTCTTCTTGTTGGGAATATATCTTTTGTTGAAATAGCTTGACTAAAAACATTTTTATACCATAAAAGTAAATAGTAAACATAGACAAGGCACTACTTCGTGATTATTCTAGAGCATGTAGCTGTTGCCTCCTGTGCCCTCAAATAGAGGATACTGATTTGCAGAATCAGTTCTCATTCTTTAACAGACCATTGTTCATGTAATACGTTCTAATTGTGTGATAGATAACTAGGCTAATAGGCTAAAATAAGTATATACTTCTCAGTCTCCATGAAGAGAAAATATGTGATTTGTGTTGCTTGAAAATGAGTAGGAATTAACTCGTATAGTTTTTCATCATTTAAACTCAGGAGAAAGTTCTTTATTTCCTCTGTTTACTTAGGAATGCTGCTTGTGTTTTTGTGTTTCATGCAAGACAGAGCTTGACTCAGTTTGAAACCTAGATCCTTTGAGGCCTGAACCCTGTTATCCTTAAAAGTATGTATAAAATCTACTTTCCCTAAAGAAAGATGCTCTTGTAACAGAGAAAGTCAGTTACATTAGGAACCCTTTTTTTAAAGTTTAACTGCCTTTTTGAATTTGTTAATTGTGGGCATTTTTTTTTTTTTTTACAATTTTATTTATTTGACAGAAAGACAGCAAGAGAGAGGGAACACAAGCAGGGGGAGTGGGAGAGGGAGAAGCAGGCTTCCTGCTTTGCAGGGAGCCCGATGTGGGGCTCCATCCCAGGCCCTTGGGATCATGACCTGAGCCGAAGGCAGACACTTAACGACTGAGCCACCCAGGCGCCCCTCATCTCTTCTTTTAAGAGACGTTCCCCACCCCCAGAGTCTCCCTCAAACCCGATGCAGCTGCAGAGTGAGAGTAGTGTTAGGGCATGTTTTCATTGCATGCTTTGGTCATGTTGAGTGCCCTCCAGTGGATATAATGTAATGCTTGTGATTTTTTCCCCCCAGCAAGTTTGTGTGGAATATATTTTTGAACAGTTCTGATAAGAAAGCATCAATCAAGAAACCTTTTGAATTCTAGAATAATTTATTCATATCAATAGTGATCATTAAAAGTTTGGCTTGAGAAAATGTCATCTCAACCAATATTTGTAGGAGAAAGATCAAAGTTAAATTAGGGATTACATTTAATGTAAGCCACTTTAAGTAGGTTAAATATATCATGATGATAAAACCAAAAACTCACTATAAGAATTTGGGGGTGAGGGATCATGTGTTTAGCTGTCCTAATGAATTACAGAAACTAAAGTTCTCAGAAAAAGTTAAATCAGATTGTCAGTGTGTCTCAAATAAGGTACACAGTAAAACATAAGTGCTCAACTGAGTTACATTATCAAGGAGTATGTCTGTGTTAGGAACTAGATAGAAACATAACTAGCTCAGTCAGTGTATATGAACTCTAGACTATAATGCCCTGGTTACTATAGGCTCTCATCGTATAAGGTTGTGGGTGATGATGTACTATGCCAATATTTTGCCCTTTAAATTTTTCAATAAAAACCTTTCTCCCTGCTCCTGTAGTAAAGGTCTTATGTTTCTTATTAGTAACATTTTTTTATGAATATACTTGTTTCAGTTTGAATTCTGATTAGTAACAAGAATGAAGTGTATTCTCAATTAACTTTTGGAAGTCAAATGTTAATTTTATGGAAAATTAATTAGTTCAGACAAACTTTAAAATGTTGCCTGTTTTCCATAATGGGTGGTTGAAATGAAATCGAAAAGTTGACAGTAGGGGAGGAAAATGACAGTATCACTGCTCCATTTTGCTCTTGGAATTCAAGTAATTTTTTGAAAACATTGATAATGATTTTTGACTAAGAAATATTGTTAAGAGTTTTTTTTTTTAAACACAAAAAGAATGCCTTGTTTTATACAAATGCTTATTCAGAATGGATTTTTTTTTTTCCCCACAATGGATCATTTTTGGAATTAGTAATGTTCAAGTTGATTCTTAGTATTTGCATCATTTATTGTCTCTTAAGGTTGAATAGCTGCTGTTCCAGTTTTCCAAAATTTTTACAAGATAGGAGAGTGGATTTGAAAGTTCTTCTAAAAAGTATGTGCATACAGCTTACTGAAAAATTCTGTTAGGGACTTAATTTATCTCTGAAATTGGCTGCTTGTCTTTATTATTGTAACATAAACATTTTGACATTCAAGATAAGTGACTAAAGTAAGATTGCTTTCATAAGCCATATAGGATTGGTCTTCTATTACATTGGCAATGGCTACTCAGTGTTTCTAGGACCATTTGGTATAGGGTAACTGGGACTGTGTGGAATACAACAAATTGGAGAGTACAAATCCCTTCTAAGCAGCCAATCTTCAGCAGTTCCAGCTGTTGTGTGGGAATATAGTTCATGTTGCCACATCATCTGATTTTTTTTCTTGAGAGAAGCAGGAAATCAGATTAATGTGCATCTTTTGATTTGCACATGTTGGTGAATGAAATTCATGTTTTAAGACACTATTCAGCACAAATTAAATACACCTACTGGCAGGATACTGCCAGT
>NC_138369.1:59339307-59423240 GCF_054177405.1 Leptonychotes weddellii
GCTTCATTCTTCCCCTCCCGCTATTAAAAGCACTTTTGTATTATTAACTTGTTTGTGAAATCTGGGAAACTCACACTTGAGTTTAGGAATTATAAGATAGTTTTGGTCAAAGAAAAGGAGAAATAACAACTTGGTCATCTTAATTATAGTTTTTTAAAGAGCATTTTTAAAAGAGATTTCAAAACTTAATCTGTGAAGATATTAAAAATGCTAGACATGTTTTGGTTGTGTGTACATAATCATGTCAGCCTGAAATTTTATTGATGTCTTTAAATCACGTCCTGGTTTTTATCTGAAGTCTTCACTTTTAACGGAAACTATTATCAGACCAAATCCAAAACTTAAAAGCAAAGTTTAGATAATGAAAAATTAATTGAATATAAGTTTTACTTAAATTAATGGCATGCTATTACTTGGGTAGAATAAATTTATGCAGGCAGTTAAATAGATTTTGGTTAAATCTTTTTGTTGCTAGGGCAAAGTTTTTCATTTCTGGAGTTAGAAAAGTTGGGTGTTTAGTCTGCAAGCTACATGTTTAAATGACAAGCTATGTCATTGATTATAAAACGCAGTATCTGAGAATAGTGGTACAGTTGTATTTATATGATATGGTATAGAATACAAACAAAACTGATCAGTGAACTTTTCACAAAACATTTATCTCAGAGGTGCTTACTCCTTGGCCTATCCCACTGTCCCCATGTAACTTTGTCAAGCCACTGTAAAGTTTCTCTTATAATATTCCAGAAATTTCCTGCCTCTGATTTCTTATGAACTTGTTGAATGCTTGGATGATGCTGAAGTGAAAATGCTTCATAGCACTTCCCATTTTCTCCCGTATTTATTTGTCTCTTCATTTCTTCACTAATGTTCCCACAGTTTTACTTGTGATTTCGTAATTCACCTGTTGCTGTACTGTTTCCTTTTAACTGATTTGTAACAGATAGGTTAAACAATTAGTGAAAAAAATTGGGGGGAGATATTTTTAACCTGTTTAAGTTCTGTCAAGTTCATCAGTTCTCAAGGCATACAAACCATATCTGTGATTAATAAATCTTACCGTGAATGCTGGTAGCTGATCTGACTTGGAAGTAAAAGATGTGCAAAGGCTGTAGGGTTAGTTTAATAAGTTTTTATTAAAAGGGTTTTAGGATAGCTGGAATAATTGTGATGTATGTGTATGTATATACACACATTTTATTGTACATTTTTCATATAAAACTGTGAGAAGTTAGATTTACTGCAAAATTTCTTGGGAATGCAATTTGAAGATGATCTTAAATGATTGTAGTAATTTGCTGCACTGAGGAGTGGTTGTTGTAAACTTTTTTTTTTTTTTTTAAGTATAATTAAGTGGTTTGGGGTAAGGATATAGGGAGTGAGTTTGTCTTTGAAGTTTGCCATATACTAGATGAGTGCCATATGTGTAAAACAGGAACAAGGGTTTCTTGGAAATATTTTCCAGTCTAACTGTGGAGGTTTCCAAGTGGTGTTCCATTCTACTATGTAGAAAGTACTGGCTTAGACAGTTATTTTTCTGAGCTACTGAAAGATTGCAGCAATGTCAGACATTACTTCTGTCTACCTAATAGTTCATTTAGATGCAAAAGTAGACATTAAATGTTATAGGAAACCTAGTATGCATGCACATGTAACTCTTTCGATACATTTGTAAGTTTAGTCTGTTTTCTGGCATTTTGCTGAATTCTACAGTTTGGTTTTTAAGTCCAGCTATTTTATTATTTTTTTATTATCGTCTGTTGAAAAAAACACGTGAGACTATGAAATTAGGTTTATATTGTTCTAACTTCTAGTTATGAATATTTTGTGTGATCCATTCATGTAGTAAAACTGTTACTCTCTGATAGTTGTCCTGTAGGTCACTATTTCCTGCCTTAAGTCATCTGTCTTTTTTCCTGGGTCCTGAATCAGAGTGCTAGTCATTCTGTTTCCCATAGAATAAGAAATAAGAGGCTAGAAAGTTTAAGAAATTAAAAGTCTGGAACACCTAAAGATTGGGGGTCACTCATGAGGCAGAGTAATGATAGTTAAATTAATATTGCTCAAAAGTGGAAGCTGGGAAGTACTAAAATTGGACTTTTTTTTGTAAGAATACTTAATAATCATGTTTGAAGAATACCCTGACTATAGGCTAAAGGGCCTCAGATTTCTCCCTTTGCCATTATACCCCAGATTGTATTCCATTTCTCTAGAAAGCTCCAAGACAGGAAGACTATTTAACCTCCGCTCTTCAAATGAGTCCCCTCTCACCCATCAGAAGCTAAGCAGGAACTCCTTCACCACCCTATCTATCAATCTGCATCAAATGTCCATCTTTAAAATGGAGGAAAGAGTATATATCCTGGTCAGAGGCCAGTCCTGACTCATGCCTTTTCAAGGACTTTGTTCTTTTAGTTATACCTAACTTTTCTGTGTTAGTCTTATCCCTCCAGATTCTAATCCCATTGTTTTTTGTTGTTGTTGTTTGTTTTTTTGTGGGATTTTTGTTGTTGTTGTTGTTGTTCTCCATTGCCCACTTTTTATCATCCTCAAATTCACTTATTGTGCATTCTATAACTCATAGTCATCAGGAGACCCCTTTTATTTTCAGTGTATTCTGGGAATGTTCCCTTCTCTTTTTTAATCCCACTGTAACCTAGCCTCTCTCCTGATAATGCTACTTCCTTTGCAGCTCTCTCAGTACCTTTTTGCACAGCTTTTACTACTAAACCAAGAGGTAGAGAAAATGTCTTTGTTTCTCATTGTCACGTCTTAACCATTATTTTCCAGAACTTCAAACTTTGACTCTCATGCCATCAAATTATACTACCCACTACCACTCTATTTTAGTCATCTACCAACTTTCCTGGGGAGGTGTTGGGATGTTTGAGAAAAGAAGAAAAAGTAAGGAGGGTCATCTCCTTCCTTCCTTGAACACTTTATTAGCCTGGCTCACTGTCTTCTTTATTTCTGTCATAATTCTTGGTGATATCAGTGTCCATGTCAACAGTGCTACTCAAAATGTTGTCTGGTCTGAACTGTTAGTTACTAGCATGGATTATGATAAAGGGTTTGTGCCAGAATATAAATCACCTGTCACTAAATTCTTCTTGATAAAAGACGCAGTGTGTTGATTTATAATCTGGCGCAAGCTCCTTATGGTGTCATGGTCTGGCTCTTTGAGGAACATTGATATAAAAGATGCTTCCAATATTCTGGGCTATTAGTTCCTTGATTTCTTCTTCAGTGATCTTATTTTTCAATCTAATTCATCCACGTGTTCCCATTTCATATCCTAGAATACCTTGTCTTTTATCAGTAACTATCCCCACCCCAATCTCATTTCACGTGTCCCACTGTCTTATTCCTCTAGTAAATACTTCCAGTTCCAACAGCCCTTCATCTCCACCAGAAACTACAGTCTGTCCATCTAAGCTTTTCAGTATCCCCTCACCTTCACTTATACCCAGTTGAAATTTCATGTTGAATAATAATCACTTTCTTATATATACTCTCAACAATTTTGTTCTTCTCTGGCTTCATGCCCAATGGTCCCTGGTCTATTCACCCTCTTTTATGACTCTATTTTTCTTTTTCTCAAATATCCCAGCACCTCCTCCCCTATCCTCACTCATCTAATGCCCTTGCTTTCTATTTCACTAAGCATATTGAATAATTGAAAGAATTCCTGCATGCTCCCGTATTTGTGACTCTGCTCTTCACTTTCTCTGTCACGGTGGATGAACTTTAGTGTTCCAAGATAAGGACAACCAGTTCATTTGTACACAAGATCCCATTCCCTCTTGGTCTCAAGAATAGTATTACTCTTTGTCAGTCTCCCTTCTCTTGCATCATTGGTTTTTCCTTCTCTACTAGCTCTTGCCATGAGCATACAAAAATGATTGTTTATCTCATTTTAAAACAGATTTCTCTTCCTGTCTCCCCTTTCACCCACCACCTACACAAAATACCTTGAAAATTCTGCTTATATTCACTCTCCCTTTTCTTTTGAACCCTACCAACAACCACTGTTATAAATTTCCATTCCTCATTTCATTTAACCTATTAGTAGCATTTGGCACAGTTGGCTTGAAATGCTTTTTCCTTTGACTTCTAGGCCACCATGTCTGCTAGCAGTTTTCTTCGTACTTCACTGGTGGTTCCTTCTTAGTCTCCTTTGCTTTTTCTGTTATCTCTGACCTCTTTGTTGATGTGGCCGAGAGTTTAGTTTTAGGACCTCTCCTTTTTTGTTGTCTAAATACACTCCAGTCTCATAGCTTTAAACAGATAACATTTATTTGCTGATAACTTCCAAATTTATATCCCTAGCTTGGGTTTCTCCTCTGAACTCTACATGCTAATACCCAACTATTTTGAAAAAAATTTGGGGTGTCTAAGAAGCATCACAAACTTAATATACATCTAGAGCTGAGCTCCCAATTTTCCATAAGTCTGCTTCTCTTAGTTACCATAGCCATGCCATTGTAATCACTTGCCCAGATTACTGCACAGGCCTTCTAACTGGTCTCCCTGCTTACACCTTTGTTCCCCTAAGACGTATTTTCAACACAGTAGCTAGAGTAATCCTTTTAAAGCAGTAGATCATGTAACTTTTCTGTTCAGAAACCTCCAGATGCTTACCATCTCATTCAGTAAAAGCACAAACCCCTCTGTTCAGCACTCTCTTTATCACCTATTACTTTCCTTTTCTTCTGTGCCACTGTCACGTTTTTCCTCCAACTGGTGAAGCATGCTCCCATATCATGGCTCACTTCCTCACCTCTTTCGGGCTTTTTCTTGCTGTCCTGTCTAAAATCACAGTCCTTCCCTAACTTCCTATTTCCTTTCTTGCTTTATGTTTCTCCTTAGCCCTTATCACTCTGTAACATAATAGATAACATAATATAACATTTGTTTTGTTATTTTCTTTTTTCTTAGCCTACTAGGATGTAAACTCCAGAAAGACAGGGATTTTTGTCTGTATCCTTGAGTGTTTTCTTCCCAATGCCTACAGCCATACTGCATAAGTAAGTTAATTGGTAAATGTGTGTTGAGCGAGTTCTATCACCTCATTTGGATCATTCCCAATAGCATATAGGTATATCCCAGACCTTTGCAGAGATGGTTCCTTCTTGTCATTTATGGCTCATGTTCAAGTATCATTTCTACATTGAGGTCTTTCCTGTTCACTCATTTTCATTTTATCATATTATTTGGTTTGTGGCACTTACTTATACTCTGAAGTAACATTGTTTACTTGTTTGTTCTTTCTTCCTCTCCTGGTCTTGTCTTAATTTTGTATCCCTGGTACCCAGAAGAGTGTCTGCAAGTTACAGGTGGTGCTCAGTAAAGGTTTGTTGGCTGGGTGAATATTCTAGACTTGGACACGCTTTGTTCTGCTCCAGCTAATGCCCCTTTTATTTCTGTGCTCCATTTCACAGTGTGTTCCTATCCTATGGACATGTCTCCGCTTTTCATCTCCCATTCCAGTTCATGCTCTGCTTTCATTTATTCCAGTGAATATGCTCCACTGAGCTCACTATTGGACTTGCATGTTGACCAACTATATGGATACTTTTTAGCTTTATTCTTGCTGGACTACCCAGCATTTGATATATATATTTTTTATTTTTTTCTTTCTTCCTTCTATAACAGCACTCACCAGTAGAATTTTTTTTTTTTTTTTTAAAGATTTTATTTATTTTTTTGACAGAGAGAGACATAGCGAGAGCAGGAACACAAGCAGGGGGAGTGGGAGAGGGAGATGCAGGCTTCCCGCAGAGCAGGGAGCCCGATGTGGGACTCGATCCCAGGACCCTGGGATCATGACCTGAGCCAAAGGCAGACGCTTAACAACTGAGCCACCCAGGCACCCCTCACCAGTAGAATTTTCTGTTGTGGTGGAGATGTTCTACATCTGTGTTGTCCGGTATGGTAACCAACAGCTACATGTGGCGATTGAGCATTTGAAATATGGCAATCTGAAGAACTAATTTTTAATAAAATTAAATGTAAATAACCACATGTGACAAGTAGCTACCCGTATTGGACAGTGCAGTTCTGGAAATACTCCCCATTTTTTTTTCCTTTGTTGCACTAAACTCAGTATAACAACCTAATTGCTCAACCCAGATACCTAAGATTCTTCTTTAATTCCTCTTACCCTACTTTAAGTTCTCTCATTTATTACAACCCGTCTGTTGTTTCTATTTCCAAAGTATTTCTCCAGTGTAGCTATTTTTAGTGCTTAGTTATACTACCCTAGCTTAAGCCACCACCATCACCTGGACTATTTGCTATAATTTCTTTACAGGTTTCCCTTTATTTCTTGTCCCCTTTTCAGTTTTTCCCATTATAACCAAAATCAGCTTTTAAAAACTCAATGGGCGCCTGGGTGGCTCAGTCAGTTAAGTATCCAGACTCTTGGTTTCAGCTCAGGTCATGATCTCAGGGTCCTGGGACTGAGCCCTGCCTTTATCTTCATGCTCAGCAGGGAGTCTGCTTGAGATTATTTCCCCATCCCCCCTCCTGTCCCTGCACATGCACAAGCGTGCTCTCTCTCTCAAATAAGTAAATAAATAAAATCTTTAAAAACTCAGTGGGATTTTGTTATTCAGATTATAACCTTTCATGGACTTTCAGTAGCACTTAGGGAAAAAAAAAGCATTCTTTACCAAAGGCTAGAGAACTCTACAGGATCTGGCTATTTTCAGCCTCATCTCATTGAACTCACTTTCCCACTATAATTAAACACTGGTCTCGAGGTTTCGTTCTTAAACGTGATCAGGGCTTTATTACTCTGGGCTTCTGCACATGTTACTCCTGTTTCTGGAATGTTCCTGCTCTGCTCCTTACATGCTGTCTCTTTTGCGTCCTTCTTCGGGTCTCGGCTTTTGAAGGTTACCTTCAAGAAGCCTTTGGCCACTATAAGTAGGACCTTCCACTTGTCCTTGTGTCATTCCACTCCCTTCTCCTACTTGTTACTTAGTTATACACATATCGCTCTTTCAAGGATGCAAGGACCATGTCTGCTTTAATCGCCACCGTCTACCCAGAATCTGTTATACCTTCTCACATGTAGCATTTGCATAAACAGTTGTTGAATAAATGAAATCTACACATACGTTGTATTTATGCCATTGGTATTGCTATATCCTTGAACTTTTCAGTAAATGAAGGAATTGTGGGGAAACTTGTGGAACAGAAAATCTTGATTAACATCACAAATTGGCGAATCGAGAAAACAAAGAACATAATATACCATTGAGGCATTCATATATACCTCCAGGTTATGACTCATTTACTGGTGTATTTTTGGGCTTAAAATAGAGATTTAGAGCTATTCCTTGAAGGGTTTTTTGTATTGAGATAATGAAAGTAGTCACATTTTGAAAATAAAAGCTTCCTAGCTCACTCTACTTTCTGTAATATTCTGCTACTCTTCCTAAATATAAGAGAGCCTCATGATTATGAAACCTGTTACTACGGTGAGGCTGTCAAAGGCAGCAAAAATGTCCTTCTGTTTGGGAAAGTAACATAAACTTCATATGCGTGGTGAGATACAGAAGGTTGCTAAAGATTAAGAAGAATCGGGGCACCTGGGTGGCTCAGTCAGTTAAGCATCTGATTCTTGATTTCAGCTCAGGTCAGGGCCACACCCCCTCTTGTGCTCACTGTCTCTCTCAAATAAATAAAATCTTTTAAAAAAGAAGGTTACAGTAAGAATCTGTGTTGTCTTAATGAAAGGTGTTTCTTAAAGAGCTGACCCTGTGGTTACTCTGTGGAGTCCCATTTGTTTTATTATTTAACTTGAGTTGCTGACCATTACATACATAGAGTTGGATATGGTTCATCTACAGCTGTAGCCCTTTGCTGGGGGTAGCAGTGTCAGCAACATGTATGACACTTTAAACAAATTTAAAAATGCAATGCCAGGGTCCTATCCCAGCCCTACTGGGTTAAAGAACCATGGGGATGGAGCGGAGTCCTCTGTTTAAATTTCTAGGTTAGACTCATTGGAAGGATCTGGTAGCCAGTTTAAAGGGTCCTTCAAGCAAACACGGAGATCTTTAAAAAAAAGACTTTAAAAGGCATACATATATTGAGGCCTAATTCTGGTTTAGTCCATACCTGGTGTTAATGGCCGGAAGTGTTTTTCCCAAATAAATGGTCTTGATGTGGCTTTCATATGTCATTTGTTCCAGTTTTGTTTTTCACATAAACTGTTTCTGGAGGTACAGGCAAAAGCAGTGTGTGACCTCTCAGCAACCTGTTAACTTACTTAAAAAACGCTTTCTCTTACTGGGTCTTCACATTTAGGTCTAATGTACTTAATTAAAAATGTAAACTCAGTTGCCTTTGGTTTGTTCTCCGTGAAAGTATGTAATAAATAGGTGAGGGGATGGGCAACTACTGTCCTCCACCTGTTTTTGTATGGCCTGAGGACTAAGAATAGTTCTTATATTTTTTAATGGCTGATTAAAAAGTCAAAAGAAGGATCAGATCTCATGACACGTCAAAGTACATGAAATTGCAAATGTGCGATTTCCATGAGTAAAGTTTTACTGGAATACAGCCATGCTTGTTTGTGTACATACTGTCTGTGGCTGCTTTCACACTGTAATAGAGTTGAGTAGTTGCAAAAAAGATCTTTTTTAAAAAAACATTTTTATTGTTGGAAGTATAGTTGACATACAGTGTTGTATTAGTTTCATGTGTACAACATAACGATTTGACAGTTCTGTACATTACTCACTGTTCATCAGGATAAGCATAGTCCCCATTTGTCACCATACAACGCTATTACAATATTATTGTATTATTGTCTATGTTTCCAGTGCTGTACTTTTCATCCCTGTGATGTATTTATTTCATGACTGGGAAATATATATGTGTATATATGTATAAAACTGAGAATTTGTACCTCTTAATTCCCTTCACCTGTTTCACCCATCCCTCACTCCTTCCCTCTGGCAACCACTAGTTCTCTGTATTTATGAGTCTTTCTGCTTTTTTGTTCATTTGTTTTTTAGATTCCACATACAGGTGAAATCATATGGTATTTGTCTTTCTTTGTCTGACTTAGTTCACTCAGCGTAATTCCCTCTAAGAGGTCCATCCATGTTATGAACACACACCACATCTTTATCCATTCATCTATGGATGGACATTTAGGTTGCTTCCGTATCTTGGCTATTGTAAATAATGCTGCAGTAAACATGGGGTGCATATATCTTTTCCAATTAGTGTTTTCGTTTTCTTTGGATACATACCTAGTTGTGGAGTTACTGGATCATATGGTATTTCTATTGTTAATTTTTTGAGAAACCTCCGTATTGTTTTCCACAGTGGTTGCACCAATTTCCACTGCCACCAACAGTGCACAGGGGTTCCCTTTTCACCACATCCTTGCCAACACTATTGTCTTTTTGATACTAGCCATTCTGGTTTGTGTGAGCGGATATCACATACTGGTTTTGATTTGCATTTCCCTGATGATTAATGATGTTGAGCATCTTTTCATGCGTCTGTTGGCTGTCTATAGGTCTTCTTTGGAAAAATGTTTATTCAGGTCCTCTGTCCAGTTTTTAATTAGATGTTTGGGGTTTTTTGGTGTTGAGTTGTGTAAGTTCTTTATATATTTTGGATACTAATCTTTATTGGATATATCATTTGCAAATATTTTCTCCCATTTGGTAGGCTGCCTTTTCATTTTGTTGGTGGTTTCCTTTGCTGTGCAAAGCTTTTTATTTTGGTGTAGTCCCGTTTTATGGCCTACAAAGCCTAAAATAATTACTGTCTGGCCCTTTACGGAAAAAGTTTGCTGACCTCTGTTTCAGATATATGTTCTTCATAAATGAATCCTTCATGTTCCTAAAGGCATTTAAGAAGTCTCCTAGGTTATATATAATTGTTTTTTGGTTATCTCAGCCTTTGTATTATTTCATTTGTCTTGCTGTCTAGTTTTTTTGAACATCTTTCTTATTGGCACATTCAGTCCATCAAATCTTTAAAAGCTTGGTATGTGCTAAGCACTTTGGATACAATGAGAAAACTAAAGATAATAGCCCCAGCCCTCACTGTGTTCACACATTGAACTTTTTTTTTTTTTTTTAAGGTCTCTGTGCTCTATGGTGGGAAACTCTTACAACAAGTGAAAAAGAGGAAGGTTATTATTAAGGGGTATAAAGTAATGCATTAATTACTTCTAGAAGTCATTGAGTCCCTTGCTGTTAATTCTGCCTATAGCCTGAACCTAGAGATTAACATCTGGAGACTTTCTTGAAGTAAACTCTTACATCTCCTTGGAGTAATAAGCTTGTGTTTGAAAATTTTGCATTTTCTTGTCAGCAGTAGTGCCATCTAGCTAGGCAGGAGTCAAAGTATGAAGTATGTAGTGAGTCGCATCTTAGATTGTTTTGTTTTGTTTTTTCCCTGTAGTCACTGTTCAAAGAATGTAGTTCTTTTTGCTAACCTTTCTCTTGCATTGATCTGCAACATTGTTAAATACGAATTGTCCTTAGCTTTCAGATGGGGGTGGGATATATGATTTGATTAAAATTTCATGACTCTGAGCTTAAACATAAGACCTGGATTTGAATTTTAACTGATCTGTTTATTAGCTATACTCTTATATTAACTGCTCCTAGTCAGGCTTTTAATCTGATAATTTGGGGAATGTTGTCTACTTTATGAGGTTTCTGGAAACATTCAATGGGGTAACATTAGACTCAGAACTCAAGTTACTAAGCATTTAATTATGATACATTGTTAAGTATGTCAAGGGAAAAATTAGATGTTTACCTGATATTACAAGGCAACATCCTAAAATTACGCTGTAAAATATATTTAAAATAAGTCAGCCAAATCTGGCATTACTTTGTGATGCAGTTGATTCTTAGAATAGTGCCATTTTAATAGAACAAGAACTGAATGAAAATTTCTATTAAACTACTAAAAATAGGAAAATTATATAATTAAATAAAATGTTATTTGTCTGAATATCAAAAAAATGCAGTGTTTGATTTCCTTGCTTTTAGAAAACATTATTTTTCCAAAGAATATGTCTTTTTTTTTTTTTTGCCTTGAGGTACTAATGGTTGGCTGAGAAGGTTCCACATTTCTTTCTCAGAGAGTCTTAAAATAGGCCACTTAGCTTTCATACTTAGAAACGTTTCCTTAATGTTCAGTATCACTGGCTAACACATATGGGGCTAAATGATATATTTTCTTGGACATATATCATTTCTAATACTATTGTATTACATAAATTTAATTCTGGGAATGTATGCAAAAATCTTAAAATATGCAAATGTTTTGCATATCAGATATGTGTTGAATTTTTTTTTCCCTAAAACTATTCATTATTTTTAATGGCTACATAGTTATCCACTACCCCTTCTCACTTGGGTGATTTACAATTAATAGTAGCTTCCTGATTGGTGTCCCTGCTTTTCTTTTGGCCCCTCACCCTCTTTTTTATCCATACAGACACTAGAGTGAATTTTGAAAGGCCTAAATCACAGTACATGCATCTCAGTGGCTTCCTAGTGCACTTTGGATTTTATTCTACATCCTTATTGACCTGGTCCTTTCCTCTTTTCATAGTTCCCTGACATCTTGTTACACTGGTGACCTTTTAGTACCTTTACCAAACAGCTCACAACCTTCCTTTGCACTTTTTCTCTGCATGAAGTGTTCTGTCCCGTCTTCAGGTGACTGACTTCTCCTCCTCTACTCAGATGTCCCTCCATCATCCGTCACTCTTACCGAGAGTAGCCTTCCTCCTCAGCCAGTTACTCTGTTCTCACCTTGTTTATTTCCTTCACAGCAGTTCTCTTTAAATTGTTTTGTTTTTATTAACTTTCTAATCATAGAATTATTCACTGTTACTGCAGTGCCAGTAATATGAAAGGTGTTACGTATTTGTTAAATGGATGAAAATATATTCCATTTAATAAATTATTTTTTATTCATTCCCTTGTTGATGAGCATTTGGGTAATTTCCAGCAATTTCTATGACTGCTTCACTGTGCAGACCTCTTGGCGTACTTCTGTGAATATTCCTGCATAATACATTTCTGTTTTAAAAATGGAATTTTAAAGTGAGAGGGTATTTACACTTACATTTAATGGGTAGTGCCAACTTACCCTCCAGAAAGTTTCTGCCAGTTTAACTACAGTTAACTCTTGAATAATGAGATTAGGGGCACCAGACCCACACAGTCCAAAGTCTCTGTATAACTTTGACTCCTCCAAAACTTAACTTGCTATAGCCTACTGTTGATAGGAAAAAAAAAAAAAAAGCCTTACTAATAACATAAACAGAGGATTAAGACATTTTTTGTGTGTTGTATTATATACTGTATTCTTACCATAAAGTAAGCTAGAGAAAAGAAAATGTGAAGAAAATCGTAAGAGAAAATACTTTTATTACAGTACTGTATTATTAAAAAAAAAAACCATGTATACAAGAAACAAGTGTTGGCAAGAATGTGGAGAAAATGGAACCCTCTTGCACTGTTGGTGGGAAGGCAAACTGGTGCAGCCATTGTGGAAAATAGTATGGAGTTTCCTCGAAAAATTAAAAATAGAACTACCATATGATGCAGTAATTCCAGTACTGGGTATTTACCCAAAGAATACAAACACACTAATTTGAGAAAATATTATGCACCCCTATGTTTATAGCAGCATAGCCAAACTATGGAAGCAGCCCAAGTGTCCATTGATAGATGAATGGATAAAGAAGATGTAGTTTATATATAATGGAATATTATTCAGCCATAAAAAAGAATGAAATCTTGCAATTTGCAACAACATGGAGAGAGCTAGAGAGCATAATGCTAAGCGAAATAAGTTAGAGAAAGACAAATACCATATGATCTCACTCGTGTGGAATTTAAAAAACAAAACAAATGAGCAAGAAAAAAAAGGCAAACCAAGAAACAGACTCTTAACCATAGAGAACAAATTGATGGTTATCTTTACTGGTCTGATAAGCAAAATAAATGAGTTTCTATTCTTTTGTGTATATTTATTGCTTGCTTTCTATTTTTCCTTTGAAATGATGGTTCCTGCCCTTTCCCTGATGTTTTTTTCTTACTGATTTGTCCTTAGTTCTTTGTGTACTGTGGATATTAGCCTTTAATCTTATTTTACCTGTCTTGTGTCCAGCGTGTCATTTTTTAAATTACTTTGTATGTGGTGGGGTTTTGTTGTTGTTGTTGTTGTCTGGAATTTAAAAATTTTATGTACACACACAAATAGTCCAGAGTTTCAAGCCATACTTCTGTTTGGCTTCTTACCATCATGTATTTCTATATATACCACCCTTGCTTATATATATCTTGTTTTATCTCATTGTTTTGTTTGATTTCTTACATGTAAGTATTTGATAAATGTAGGTTTAATTTTAACATAGTGAAATGAAAATAGATGAAAAAAGGATAAAAGAAATGTTTTTTTCAAAGACAAGCCCGTTTCCTGATACTGTTAATCACATAATCCACCTGTCTCCCGCTACTTGAAGTATCACCTCTTTGATTTATTAAATTGCCATATTATATCTTGGTGTTGTATGATTACAATAGTCTCTTATCCATTCATATCCCAATTATGCAATTCTTTAATTGCTGTGGCTGTTGATTTATAATGTATTTTAGTATCTGATAGAATTGGTCCCTTCTCATAGTTATTTCAGTGCTTTTTTTTTTTTTTAATTATCTTTATACTTCTATTCCAAATGAACTTAAGAACCATTTTCAGTGCTAAAGAAATCTGAGAATTTTGGGGACTACATTAAACTTATAAACTAAATTAGAGAAAGCCAACAATATCTTAATATAAAAGTTTTCCAGTCAAAAAACATAACTCCATTTAATCTTGTATGTACTTTGTTTTTATTGTTGCTTTCATGAATGAGATCTTTTTGTGATTATATTTTTCTAACCTATTTGTATATAAGAAAGTAGTTTGTACGGGTGCCTGGGTGGCTCAGTTGGTTAAGCGACTGCCTTCAGCTCAGGTCATGATCCCGGGGTCCTGGGATCGAGTCCCGCATCGGGCTCCCTGCTCTGCGGGGAGCCTGCTTCTCCCTCTCCCACTCCCCCTGCTTGTGTTCCCTCTCTCGCTGTGTCTCTCTCTGTCAAATACATAAATAAAATCTTTAAAAAAAAAAAAAAGAAAGTAGTTTGTACATAATGGTCCGTTTTATTAAAAATCTAGTTTAACTGTGAACTGCTTTCTGTGCAGCCTTGTCACACTGTAACTTAAAATGGGTGTGAAAGTGTCTCTAGAGTGTTAAAGAAAGTCCTCAAGTTAAAAAGTATTTAGCTAATCATCATTCTGTGAACTCGAAAGAGAAGCAGGATTTTCAGTTTCAGGATATAATGGAAACAGACCCTCCCACATCCCACATAGCTTATAGTCTTTAGCCTTCTAAAATAGACTTGTAGCCTGGTTAGCTTTTGTGACTGCTGCCTCTTTAAGGAGACAGAGTATTTATTTTATCCTCATCTTTGAGACTTGAGTTTGTTAGGTTTAGTTGGTTTGACAAAAATGTACATGAAATACTTGTGTCTTTTATGGATAGTTCCATTTTAATTGTTTGAAAATAGTAAAGTACAAAGATTTTCTCATATTTTGAAATCATATTTGGAGTTTACCTGAAATGTTCATTTCCTTGTTTTATTTTTAATCAGTTATTTTTGCTATGCAAGATATAGAGAATAATGTAACAGTCATGTACTCATGGGTGACCCAGATTAAGAGATGTATGTATTTTTGCTGTATTTATTTGACTTTAAAAAAATGCTGGAGAGTTGAAGGCATCTTTAATACCCTTCATTTCTGATTCTCTTTGCACCCAGGTATTAAGAAGCTGGCATGTAATCTTTGTACTTTTACTGCATCAACAATATCAACGACATTAAACATTTTTTTAACTTAGCTGGCATAAAATTATATTTGGAAATTATAAAAATGTGCCTGTGTAGATAAAGGCTATTTCCTATGTACTTTGAGATAGCTGTGTTTTAAAATATCTGTCTTTTTGGTTGCTTAGATTAATATAGGCTACAGAAAAACTATCTGCTTTTTGTAGTGGTTTGTTCAAAGTGGATAAAGTGAAAGTGTGTTTTAAAACATTATCTTTTTTTCTGAAGGATCCAGACTGTTTTAGGATTACATTACTGACCAAAGATTCTGTGTGAAGCTACTCATTGGTGAGACTAAGGATATATCAGAGTGTAAAGAATATTACCATAGTCAATTATTTTAAATAGTAAAATCGTATTTTCGGATATACACAGGAGGCCTAAATATGCTATACCAATGATTATTCAAGGAGCTTCTTATATGTAACATATATATGTATTTTATAAAAATATAAAAGGACAGGGGCGCCTAGGTGGCTCAGTCATTAAGCTTCTGCCTTCAGCTCGGGTCATGATCCCAGGGTCCTGGGATTGAGCCCCGCATCGGGCGCCCTGCTCCGCGGGAAGCCTGCTTCTCCCTCTCCCACTCCCCCTGCTTGTGTTCCCTCTCTCACTGTGTCTCTCTGTCAAATGAATGAATAAAATCTTTAAAAAAAAAAAAAAAAATATATATATATATATAAAAGGACTGCATTAAGAATCTGGCAAGCCAGGGGCGCCTAGGTGGCTCAGTTGGTTAAGCGACTGCCTTCGGCTCAGGTCATGATCCTGGAGTCCTGGGATCGAGTCCCGCATCGGGTTCCCTGCTCGGCGGGGAGCCTGCTTCTCCCTCTGACCCTCCCCTCCCCCCTCTCATGTGCTCTCTCTCTCTCATTCTCTCTCTCAAATAAATAAATAAAATCTTTAAAAAAAAAAAAAAAAAGAATCTGGCAAGCCGAAAAGGCTACATGTGGCAAACAAACAAAAGAAATTAAGCATGTAATTTCAGAATTTAGAAAAACTTGCAGGTGGTGTGTACATTAGATGGATGGACATGGCTACTACAGGTTGTCCTGAGGTAACAGTTGATGCTCCTCACACCTTGCTTGGTAGGCTGGCCACTCGTATGGGGCCTTCTGTGGAAAATTGTCTGCTTATGTTCCCTCAGTATTATGGAGCTGTGTAACAAAGGCCTTATAAATTCTTACCCTTTTAACCCAGTAGTTGGAGCAGTCCTCCTGGAAGGTAAGTGGAAGAAACTAAGAGAATCGTTTATATGCAAACATTTTTGTTCAGCATTGTTTGAATAGCAAACTAAATGGGGGAGGACTAAATATTCAAGAAAGGGAGATTTGGTTAAATTACAGTACAGACCTATGATACAGTATAGATGAAAATATTTTGTTAGGGTCTACAATACAAGGAATTGGTTTTTGTATGTTTATATTAAAAGAATACCGATAGTAAATTTAATAAAATACTGAATATACCAAAACGTCATTAACTGTGTATCATTATGATAGGAACGATAAGGAAAAATATCATTTTATACTAAGCATATATATGTTTTACTTTATAGGTAGGGTAGAGAATAGGGAAGACAATAAAATGAAGGAGGGAGAGAGATCATTTGGGAAATGTCCTAATTTTTCCTAGTCACAGTTCATATTCTAGTAGCGATTTTTTCACCTCTGTATTTAAAGATAATACAAAGGGCATTAATGTTAGGCGTTTTGGAGGAGCAAAAGTGTCATTAGGTATTTGTTTTTTATCGGCTGGTAAAGGGAGATTCCTCTCAGAATACACAAAGACATAGCTGAGGAGTAAAAGTAAGAAGGAAACTAGAGTGAGTTGTGATTTAAAAGTGTTACTGATGAATGAAAAGTGCCCAAACAGGAAGATTTGAGGAGACTGTAAATTTTTTAACTGGCAAGGTATTAGTAGGGATGGTTAATAAAAATGCATTGTGTTTCTCAGGAAACAAACTGAGGGTTGCTGGAGTGGGGGGTGGGGTGGGAGGGATGGGGTGGCTGGGTGATAGACACTGGGGAGGGTATGTGCTATGGTGAGCGCTGTGAATTGTGCAAGACTGTTGAATCACAGATCTGTACCTCTGAAACAAATAATGCAATATATGTTAAGAAAAAAAAAGATAGGAGGGGAAGAATGAAGGGGAAATCGGAGGGGGAGATGAATCATGAGAGACGATGGACTCTGCAAAACAAACTGAGGGTTCTAGAGGGGAAGGGGGTGGGAGGATGTGTTAGCCCGGTGATGGGTATTAAAGAGGGCACGTTCTGCATGGAGCAGTGGGTGTTATGCACAAACAATGAATCATGGAACACTACATCAAAAACTAATGATGTATGGTGATTAACATAATAAAAATTAAAAAAAAAAATTCAACAGCCACAAAAAAAAAATGCATTATGTTTGTGCTTTTAGATTTACAAAGCAAATATTACTTAGAACGGTTTTTAATCCCTGAGGATTTTCGTAAGTTTATCATGCTCCTGAAATAGAGTTGTGTTTTCTTACTTGAAAACAGAATAAGTCATTGGCTTTGGTTCTTCCAGTACGGGTTATTGGAAAGTGAATTGTTTGCATGAACTGCCAGTATAAAACTGTGGCTTTATAATAGATCTGCTTTATTTTTACATAGCAGAGTTACTCCTAGTTAGTAATACTGACATTTTGTGAAATCTAAGGTAATTAAGATAATTTGTCCTAATGGGAACTGGAGAAGTAAACTTTAGTGTGAAACCTGTATCATGTCAAGAATTCTCAAATAGACTTTGACAGAAGGCCACTTAAGGTATACAAGGTGAAGTAGACGCTCCAATTCACTCCTTGTGAAATTGAGTCATAGCTAGTATATAACACTTTTATAAAAGCGTTCTGGTATGCAAAAAAATATCCTTTTTATAGCCACATAATGAACTAATGTATGTAACTTACTTTAAAATTATTCTGTGGGAGGGCACAAATTCTGCATAATATTAACAGTCATTAAGTATAGGTGATGTGGGTGTTCATTATACAGTTGTGTCTACTTCTCTGCCTATTTGAAATTTTTCCTAATAAGAAAAAAGAAAAGCCTAGGATGCTTAAGTAATCCTATTAGAAAAGCTGAAGCAAAAATTGCTTATTAGTAATACTTTGAATAAGGTGTGGATCAGGATGAATTTTTCATCTAGGTAGAAATTATTAATATATAAAGGGTATATATTTTTTTCTATTCTGTATGTTAAACACTTACAGATTTTTAAATCAAAAATTGATAAATTTTGAGATAACTGAAAGAATACATGTTTAACAAAAATAAAAAAATAAAAGGAAGGATGCATGTATCCATTACCTCACTAAACTGGATAAATTGGCTATCCTGGCAATCCTCTTTCTTTGTTAAAGCACCACTTGGTGGTGATAAAGCTGGCAAGACACAAAGCATTCTAATGCAGTCTGTAGTTAGTGATCACTTGCATTGGGAACATTTAGTACTTCATAATTCGTTAGCATTATGCCCTCCCTTTATCTTGAGTTGGTACTTAATGGGCTTTTCCCCATTTTTGTTTCTCCTAATTCTGAAATGGCCATTAGTTGGAGCTTTGATCCTCTAGATTGATCATCTTGTTTCTTCTCTCTTCTCTTTTGTATATTGAGCATCTTTCTCCTTTATGCTCTAAGAGGTTTTTTATTCTCACCTTTGGTTATCTAGTGAGCTTTTTATTATCTCCAATCTTTTTGAGGGTAATAAATTGAAACATTCTGTTTCCTTCCCCACCCTTACCCTTTTTTAAAATTCTGTGTTACTCTGGAGTAGGTTTTTCTGTTGGTTTTTCTTGAACTTTTTCCTTTGATATTGAAGATTTTTCTGATGTGTTTGGTAAGTCTTGGTTAATTGGGACCTCTAGAATTGGGCCCCTAATGATTGGCAGGGTGTGGTGGGGGGTAGCCAGCCCTTGGGCCGAAAGTTCTGTCCACAGGAAGGATGAGGAAAGCTTTCCTTTTGGGCAAGATTCTGGCCTAGTTCTCTTTGGACAGTATATTCAATTTCTAAAAAAATTTCTAAAGTGAAGAGTTCTCATATTTTTGGAAAATTTGGATTTGTCTGCAGAGTAATGTAGGAGTGAGTTGGTTATTCTGTTGCTTATGTAAATCCCCATTTTCCTTCCTACTTTTTATTTCTCAGCCTGCTGGATTGACACTTGCCCTCCCTCACACATAGGATTGTAGTGAAGAGCAAAAATAATTCTTTTGTGTGCTGCATAAAAAATTTAAAGTGCTATAAAAATAATAGTATTTACAAGTCCCCAACATACAAACTGATGTTGTAAGTTTGGAATAGGAGCTTGCTTTTTTCCATAAAATCATTATAGATTATGATCAAATTACAGATCAGCCCATATAAACAGATTTTACACAGTAACATGGCAAAATGTTTTGCTTTTGCATCAGCAACAAGGAAGCAATACTATAAATGTTTTTGCCTTGAAGCCATGTACACTTGAACCTTGAACAGTGCAAGGGTTAGGGGCACCAACCCCTCCACACAGTGGAAAATCTGTATATAACTTTTGACTTGTCAAAAACTTAACTACTAATAGCCTACTATTGACCAGAAGCCTTACCAATAACATAAAGTTGATTAACACATATTATTTATGTATATTATACTGACTAGTTGGTTTCTGAACCCTGTGGCATTCATTGGCCAAAGGAGGAGCCTAATGTAGGACATGTTTTAGGTCGCCTTTCCCGGAAGTATACTGGGAGCTGGAGTGGGGAACTCAGTTTCCAGAGAGTTGGAAAAATAAAAACTAAAATGCAGCATCGGTGAATAGAGAACTTGGGTATTTCTCAAAGTGTGGTCTGCAGATCATTTGTGCATCCTAGAATGTTCATTAAAAATTCAGGTTTCTATGCCCCACTCCCAATCAAAACATTAAACACATAATCCTGCTTGGTATCTTAAAAGATTCTTAATGAGAGGAACCACCTTTATTATTTTCTGTCCTTCATTTTGCTGTGTACAAAAATTGTCAGTTGTTTGTACTGTGGACACTAAAACAATTGTATCCACCACTCTTGTCATCTTTACGTGTCAAGTGATCTTTGTGGTTATAAAAATCTAGTACTGGAAGAGCAATTTCAGGAATAATTAATACATGCTTCCTTTACATTCGAGCAAATAGGACTTGAGAGTGTAGTTTCCAACTTTAGACTCCTTTTTACATTGATAGAATTCACACTTCACACTTAAATATTTTAGTCCCTATCTTTACATATTGGTAAGCCAATATGTAATTTGTAGTGCAAGATAAACTTGTTTAGGGGAATACTTTGTGATAAAGGAAATTTTGTTATTAGGAATGTCTAGTGGCCATGAGCCTTTAAACAATTCTCATTTGCAAGTAGTTTCCCATGTGATTCAGTATTCTGACTATTACACAATAAAGCCAAAATGCAAGCATAGATGCTAAGATTTATATATATAAATATATGTGTAATTATACATATGAGAGATTAAGCTTTTTATAATCAAAACAGCATTAGTCAGTAATACTTATATTTATAATACATCATTGCTATAAATTTGAGCTAGAAAAATTTTACTAAAAAGTAAAATTTTTTACTACAAGTGTTGCAGACCTGCAGTTGAAAAGTAATTTTACTTCTTAGTAAAAGATTAAGTGAAGGCATTTTAGATGGCATTGTATCAGGAAAGAAAAACCATTTAATGAAAATCTGGTGTGGGGTTTTTTGTTTTTTTTTTTTCCCCATGTCCAATTCCACTGTCCAGAATTTTTCAGTGAAAGAAGTTAAAAAGGGAGAGAGGCCTTTTGGGAACTCAAGGAGGAGTTGATTTTGAATAGTTTTTTTTCCTCCACTTTGGCTTTCACTATAAATTTTCTTTACCTACAGTAATTATGCTTTCTGACCTCCTGAATAACTGTAATTTGTATTTCTACTTAAAAAGAGGTGCTTGTTAATGAGGAATTTTTACTTCGAGGTTCAGCAGTGGTGGAGCTGTGGTTGAGTGTTACGGAGGAGACTCTGGAGTCTGGGTTTCACTCTCACATGATAAAAGGGGATTTGGGGCTTTTCATGGATATCGTCTATGATGTTTAGCAGGCCATCCTAGTGACTGAAAAGTACTAAAAACAAACTTAATTTTAAATCCTAATGACTTGATTAACTCTTTTAGGGTATCTGAAGCACACCATACAACGGTTTTGAAAATCCTGTGTGGGCAATGGCTACCCAAGGTTTGTATCATAAGTCTTCAGTTACTGAATCGGGGCTCTGCTTCATTGCCATTAACCCAGTCTGGCTCAGATCCCCCTGCTTTACTCTCTCCCTGCTTACTTGTCAGGCTACCTTTTGCTCCATTTTCTGCTCACTCCTCCTAATGGCTTGGTGAAATAGCAAACAAGCCACCAGCAGGAATCTAGTCTGGATGACTGCTTCTGGAGCCTGGATGCAGTACCATTCTTCCACTAATTCAGTGAGTAACTGTTAGGTGGTCCCCTAAGAGTGTAGATATTTCATCACTGAGCTAATACTGGCTATTGTTATTCTTGGCTGTCTTTCAGATTTGACTATTCCTAACAATATTTCAGTGGGTCGTCATATCACAGATTTTTAAAGTGAAGATAACATTTCCGTGGTAGTAATGCTAATGCTGTTTGATTTTTATAGCTGATTTGATGGAGCTGGATATGGCCATGGAGCCAGACAGAAAAGCGGCTGTTAGTCACTGGCAGCAACAGTCTTACCTGGACTCTGGAATCCATTCTGGTGCCACTACCACAGCTCCTTCTCTGAGTGGTAAAGGCAATCCCGAGGAAGAGGATGTGGATACCACCCAAGTCCTGTACGAGTGGGAACAGGGCTTTTCTCAGTCCTTCACTCAAGAACAAGTAGCTGGTAAGAGTGTTATTGCCTTAGTATACTGAGTCAGAAGTCAATTTTGAGAATGATTCTTAAAAAAGTTAGCGTGTAATCGCTTAAATAAAATGATGTGGTAAAGAGAGGGGAGTGATTGTGATACTACCTTACCACTTAGGGTAGCACAAATTCAGGTGAATGCTGAATTATGGATAGTGAGTGCTGATTATCTTTTCCAGATATTGATGGTCAGTATGCGATGACACGAGCTCAGAGGGTGCGAGCTGCTATGTTCCCTGAGACCTTAGATGAGGGCATGCAGATCCCATCTACACAGTTTGATGCCGCTCATCCTACTAATGTCCAGCGTTTGGCTGAACCATCACAGATGCTGAAACATGCAGTTGTAAATTTGATTAACTATCAAGATGATGCAGAACTTGCCACACGTGCAATCCCTGAACTGACAAAACTGCTAAACGATGAGGACCAGGTAAGTAACGATACAGCTAGCTTTTAATCTGTTTTGAAGAAAACTTTCAAGGAGGGAGCCTCAGATTGTCTACCCAATATCAGTATTTGAAAACTAATGCTGTCTTTTAATTCCTATACATTATAGGTGGTGGTTAATAAGGCTGCAGTTATGGTCCATCAGCTTTCTAAAAAGGAAGCTTCCAGACACGCCATCATGCGTTCTCCTCAGATGGTGTCTGCTATTGTACGCACCATGCAGAATACAAATGATGTGGAAACGGCTCGCTGTACTGCTGGGACCTTGCACAATCTTTCTCATCATCGTGAGGGCTTGCTGGCCATCTTTAAGTCTGGGGGCATTCCTGCCCTGGTGAAGATGCTTGGGTAAGAAAACATGGTCAGAATGCTTGAAGCTAGGAAGGCGAAGAGTGCCATCACAGCATTTCTGACGAGGCTTTTTTCTTCTTCCCAGTTCACCGGTGGATTCTGTATTATTTTATGCCATTACAACTCTCCACAACCTTTTATTGCATCAAGAAGGAGCTAAAATGGCAGTGCGTTTAGCCGGTGGGCTGCAGAAAATGGTTGCCTTGCTCAACAAAACAAATGTTAAATTCTTGGCTATTACAACAGACTGCCTTCAGATTTTAGCTTATGGCAATCAAGAAAGCAAGGTAAAAGAATTGTTCTGAATGTGGTTCGTGGAGCGTCAGGGAATCCAGTGTCATGTCCTTCTGTGGACTCTTGCACATTCTTTGTATGCTTCATCCTTTGTGTATATCCTAGAAAAAAAAGTTGGACATCTATTTTCTTTAAATATTTGTCTGTTTGTATGAAGCTAGGTGATAGGGATATAGTGGGCAAACTTAGAGCTTTCATTCTTAGGTGGGTGATAGGCACCGAGATAATAATCTAATTATTATTTAATCCATTTATTCCAAGGAAGTAGAGGGGCTATGAGAGCATATATGTGAACCAGATCCTGTTTGGAAGGTTCAGGGAGACCTATGGGAGGAAGTGATAGTTGAGTTCAGCTCTCAGGGATGAGGAGAGACTGACTAGGTGAAGGTCAGAGAGAGGAAGTGACACCTTTGAAAGTCCTACTGAGGGAGGAGAGGGATGAGTTTATGAAGAGTAAAGGTTTGAGACTGTTGAGATACCCAGCAGGGCAGGTCCCGCAGGGCCTTGTAGAATATGTTCAAAGAGTAATGGAAAGCAGTTCAGTATCAGCAGAGCATGAAGTGATGAGATTTCTTTTTAGAAAATCAGGATAGTTTGGAGGTGGGGGTATACAGGGAAGTAAAGGACAAGAATGAATGACTATTTTGTGATACATCATTTTAAGTAGGTGAATAACGATTAGGAAGAGCCAAGAGCCAAATCATTAGGAGTTCTAAGCGCCTGTTCTGGTTCAGATTTTCAACAAATCCACTTTGATACAGCATCATTATCTGGGCCTTACTGTTACATACCAACATGGTTTCTGTTTGTTTCTTTTGCTGTGATCAGTGGGGGAGGAAGAAAATTGGGGCACAGTTGGTATATTCTTGGGAGTACTGGGATTCCTGAATTTGAGTGGAATGCTGTAGGAGGAGGAGTTAAACAGGGCTCCAGTATGGGGATCTGGGTAATGGGTCCAGGAATACATTTAGGTCAATGGCAAGCTGGCTAAAATGCTTGTATAATAAAATAGGTTGGTAATGTGGCTTTTCTTGGGCATATGGTGAAGATTCCATGACTAATGATATATATATATATATATATATATACATGTCTTTCTAGCTGATCATTCTGGCTAGTGGTGGACCTCAAGCTTTAGTAAATATAATGAGGACCTACACTTACGAGAAACTACTGTGGACCACGAGCAGGGTACTGAAGGTGCTGTCTGTCTGCTCTAGTAATAAACCAGCTATTGTAGAAGCAGGTAAGTATTCTGAGTGTCATGTGTACAGCATCTTGCAGTTCTAATTAGATTACTTGTCTTAGGAAAAGGGTAATACAACTTGACCTATTAATGGGCTGAAATTGAATAGAACCAGTTTGTAGCCAAGATCACATTCAAAGTATATGTCCTGCTTGACACCTGCACTGGTGCTGTTTAAGCCTAGTTTAGGCAGAGTTCTTATTACCCATCAAAAATGATGGCTGATACGTGGTAGTTTATATTGTGTGCATGTTGGTAGCAGAGGAAAGGAATAGGTGGACCAACCAGGGCTTTTTGTTTTTTTATCATGAGGATACAGTTACTCTTCAGCTACCTAGCATCAGTTCTCCTTTCTGTAACCCACTTAACAGTATCTACCTGGACTCTTTTTTTTTTTTTTTTTAAAGATTTTATTTATTTATTTGAGAGAGAATGAGAGCACATGAGAAGGGGGAGGGTCAGAGGGAGAAGCAGGCTCCCTGCCGAGCAGGGAGCCCGATGCGGGACTCGATCCAGGGACTCCAGGATCATGACCTGAGCTGAAGGCAGTCGCCTAACCAACTGAGCCACCCAGGCGCCCCTACCTGGACTCTTAAACCAAGCTTCATATCACAACTGGAAGAGGGAAAATATGAAAGCATGTACTAGAAGAAAATGCTGGGAGTAAAGTGTAGGGTTGGTAACAGCTGTTTTTCTCACTTGTTGAGAGTAATTTTACTTGAGAATTTGTGGGAGGGGCATTATGATTACCCAGGATGGCGGCTGGCACTGGGATGGACAGGTGTGGCTGCGTTCATATTCAGCAAGGGAATGAAATTCTGCCAGCTATTCCAGAAATACGAGGAGTGCTTGCAAAAAATGCAGATTTTTGGACTTAATCAGAATCCTTGGAGTGAAGTGACAAGGTCAGTAGGTAGCTAGAAATGTGTATGGGACTGGAGACCTAGGCATCTTCCATTTTAAGAAGTTAGCCAGGTTATTCTGATGTTCATTTGTGTGTTCTGAAAACATTGAGCACCTGTGTCTCATGCACTAGAATAAGCATGTGGTATACACTGGATAACCAAGCAGATATGGTCCCTATATTCTTCCATTCTGGTGAGGGTGACAAAAACATGCAAAAGACGGGGGGCATTACAACTTAGAATGACTTCTGTGTCAGGGAGAAAGGAACAGCAAATGCTGATACAGAAGTAATGGGGAGGGAAGAGCTTCCCTGGGAAGGGGACGTAAAATGGGATTGCAGGATGAGCAGGCATCTGTTAGCTATATGAGAAGTGGGGATTAGATGCCTTCCAGGCAGGGAAAAGAAACATGTGCTATGTCCTGAAGGTAAGAAAGAGATTGTTGATCTCTAAGTGCTAAAGAGGAAGTGTGTGTAACTAGAATTTAATGAGTAATTGGTGAGTAGCCCAGAATGAGGTTGGGGGTCTAGGTAAGGGCCCATATCTTACAGGACTTTCTAGGCCTTAAAATGTTCATTTATGCTTTTTTTCCAGCTTTAGAACCACAGTTGTAGAATATTTAGTTCAGTTTGCAATGCTAGGTGGGATCCAAATTCTAAAGGGTTCCTTAAGGTTATGCTAAAGAATTTGGCCTTTGTCTTACAGAAAATGAGAACTTACTAACGGTTATTAAGCAGTGGCACAGCATCACAGTGCTGTGTTTGGAATGTTAATACTAACCATGTGTGACAGTTTGAATGACCAAAGGCAAGCAGACCAGGCCACCGACATGTGTTACAGGCTTCTAGGAATGAAACAGTTTGGTATCAAAAATACACCGCAAAGGATGACTGTTTTGAGGTTTCTGAAAGAACCCATAGAATATAATAACTTAGGGGTTAAAGGTAGAACCAGAAGTGGTTTGTGGTGGGGAGAACATTGGTACCATTAAGATGAAGGGAACTACCAGAATGGGTTAATTAAGATTTGGAACAAGATAATTTAAGAAGCTGACATATTGAGTGACTAAAACGGCGGTAGGTAGGTGGAAACGTATGGTACTAAAATGCAGGGGAAGACTGGGCTAGAGATTTGGGAGTTGACCTGTCACTGTAGGAGGGAAGGGGGTGTGTGCCTCAGGGGGCATCTGCATGGGACTCTTCCCTTAGACCTGCTGAATACAGTGTGTGTTTTTAAAGTCTACAGGCTGTTCTGATGGGACATTTGCAATTGAGATCCACCCTGTTAGAGTGAAGAGTAAAGGGAGGGAATGAAATCTGTGAGGGAAAGAAGGTAGAGGGGAATCTAGTCATTTAACAGATATTGAGCATCAGCCTTTTGCAGGTCACTCTGTTAGTAGCTGGAGCTGCTATGAGGAAGGAACCAGATAGGGACGATCCTTGTCCTGTAGAGGAGGTAGACTTAATTTTAAAACAGACCTGAAAAGGGGCACCTGGCTGGCTCAGAGCATGCGACTCTTGATCTCCAGGCTCGTGAGTTCAAGCCCCACATTGGGTGTGGAGTCTACCTATGATTTAAAAAAATAATAAAATATGAAAAATAAAACAGACCTGAAAAGATGAACAAGGAGACGAGGGAAAGTATCTCACTACATTCAGAAGTGACTTCAGGAGGAGAGAGATGGGTGAAGTTAGGCCATTATGTGGGGAACTGAGCTTCCATTTAGACTTCTCCATCAGTATAAATGTCCTTCCTTAGGCTCCTAAATGGTGAAAGGTTGCGAACCTTTGGGGCACATGTTTCTGGAGTCAGTACCTTTCATACGGTCCCTGGTAATAAGCGTTCCAGTGCCTTTTTGAATTGGTCTCGCGTAGCTCCTTCAGGTCTTTGCTCAGATGTCACTTTCACACTGAGGTGACCTGATTACACTACTTGAAATTGTAGCCCCCACCATCTTGTGTTATTTTTTTCCATAGCACTTAACACCATCTGACGTACTATGTAGTTTCAGTTTATTAACTGCGTATTTGTTGTCTGCCTCTAGCTAGACTATGAGCTCTGAGAGTAGGGACCTTAGGGTATTTTGCTCACGGTAACAGCTCCAACTCAAAACAGGGCCTGATATTGGGTGAATATTTTTGAGATGATTGAATGGATGAAAGGAAATAAACAATACAAATACCACCTAAGGAGGACAGTGGAGATAATGAAGGCATTTTCCACATAGGGAAGGAACAATAGATACTCGACAGAAGTTGTCACTAGTTGAGGTGAATAGGAAAAGAAAGGGGAACTGAGCAACATCCTAGCAAATGAAAAGAAAGGACTTAGATGGAGGGGATAAGCTTTGGCAATGAAGAGGGACACTCTCTAAGCCTAGAAGAGACAGTGCTGATAGGAATTGCCAGCTAATGGCCATTACCTGAGATCTTTTTCACATTCTAGGTGGAATGCAAGCTTTAGGGCTTCACCTGACAGATCCAAGTCAACGTCTTGTTCAGAATTGTCTTTGGACTCTTAGGAATCTATCAGATGCTGCAACTAAACAGGTAAATTTTGAGTATGCCAGTGCCTTGGTGACAGAATTAAGTAAGATGAATATGTACTGAGCATTTGTTTTTATGTCCATAGGAAGGGATGGAAGGGCTTCTTGGGACCCTTGTTCAGCTTCTGGGCTCAGATGATATAAATGTGGTCACCTGTGCAGCTGGAATTCTTTCTAATCTCACTTGCAATAATTATAAGAACAAGATGATGGTCTGCCAAGTGGGTGGTATAGAGGCGCTTGTGCGTACTGTCCTTCGTGCTGGTGACAGGGAGGACATTACTGAGCCTGCCATCTGTGCTCTTCGTCATCTGACCAGCCGACACCAGGAAGCAGAGATGGCCCAGAATGCTGTTCGCCTTCACTATGGACTACCAGTTGTGGTTAAACTCCTGCACCCACCATCTCACTGGCCTCTGATAAAGGTAAACTCAATCAAAATAGAAGGCTGCAGAATTGAAAATGAACCACCTCTAGCTATTGGATGGCTGTCTAGGCATAAGGGATTGATAAGTACGAGTCATATTCCTTAGTAAATAGGAAGTATGGCTAGGGTGGGGTCCCAAAGTATTTGTGAAGTCTGAGCTACTTTCAGGTGACACCAATAGATTTAGTGTGGTGGGAATTTTAGGCTCAGAAGATGATTTTGTTGAGTTACATGCCCATTTTTTATTCTTCCTTTTCATCTACAGGCTACTGTTGGATTGATTCGAAATCTTGCCCTTTGTCCAGCAAATCATGCACCTTTGCGTGAGCAGGGTGCCATTCCGCGACTAGTTCAGTTGTTGGTTCGTGCCCATCAGGATACCCAGCGCCGTACATCTATGGGCGGAACACAGCAGCAGTTTGTGGTAGGTAAATCTGAATAGTGACACCTGGCTATTTAAAAGGAATGCATAAGTTCATAGGATCCTGAACTTCTTTGGTCATTGGTTCCTTCCATCTTCTTGCCTGTAGGGCTGTTTGCTAATGGTTTAAAAAAAAACAAAACTGACATGTTTCTGTGGCTGTGGAAAAGATAAGGAATAATGTGGCTCCTAGTGATGTTGCCTTTGACCTCTCCATTGCATCGTCAGTCTTACAAAGAGAGCATGGGTGTGATGTACTGCTGTGGGGTTAGGCACTTTATACAGTGTTTTCATTTAATCCATACAGAGGTTCACCTTCTTCGAAAGTAATAGAACCATAATTTGAATCCAAGTCTGATTTCAGAGCCCTTATTCCCCACTAGAACATGAGTTTTGCTTGTAAGTATGTTAACACACTTAGTTTAGTGTCTCTTCCAGGAATGGTTTAAACCTTTTTCACAGACCTAGGAATACTAACAAATTTCAAGAATAAGTAGTAGCATTTCTGGAATCTTTACCCATAATCTCAGCCTAAAGCTTTGATGTTAGGTTTGAAATCTTCAAAAACTAGCTTCATTGTAAGTATCTAAAGACACTTTAGAATTTATTCCTCACAATTTATTTTTGAAGATTCAGATCTTCAGAGAGTCTTCTCTTATTGAATTAGGTTACTTTAGAAAAATAAGAGCCTACCAGAACAGATTTTGGGCATCTCTTCTTGCTAGTTGTTACATGTACTTACTCATGATAGGGCCTCAGCTTTCTCCATTCGTTATTCTTGGTATTGGCCTGTCTCCATGAGGTGGCTTAAAAGAATGCAAAAGATACCTTTTATTTTAAGTCCCTTCTCTAGGAAGAAGCGAGTATTTGTGTCTTTATAAAAATCAAGTTGTGAGCGCCTGGGTGGCTCAGATGGTTAAGCGTCTGCCTTCGGCTCAGGTCATGATCTCAGGGTCCTGGGATCGAGTCCCGCATCGGGTTCCCTGCTCAGTGCAGAGCCTGCTTCTCCCTCTCCCTCTGCCACTCCCTCTCTGCTTGTGCTCTTCTGTCTATCTCTCTGTCAAATAAATAAATAAAATCTTTAAAAAAATAAAAAATAAAAAAAATAAAAATCAAGTTGTTTATAAAAGCCACTAAAAGTACCAGAATCATTACCTTTTTTAAAACTCAGGAACAGGGAAAGCAGAGAGTATCTACATTTTGCAAAAGTTAACTTCCTTCTCCCATATAGACCACTGGTCAAACAGTCTTGGAGGCTGTGAGGAGTGGATCTGCCACTTGACAGCTCAATAGAATTTTAGCAGTTGGTGATAAACCTTTGCTTGGTTTTCACCTGATACACATAGAAATACAAAAATAAGTAGAGGGAGCATATGGAAGTAAAGCATTTGTCAGTCTGTGCATTATTTTGCCATCTTTATGTATCTTTATATTTTCCTTTTACCGAAAGTGGTTGGTGTCTTGACTGTAAGAAAGTTATCTTTGGGATTCAGAGTATGTCAAAGCTCTATATCCTTTGCGTAGTATGTGTGTGTGTGGGGGGGGCGTGCAGCTAGGAATTAGTGCCATCATGACCCCCTGCCCCCCACCTCCGTAACGTTCATCTTCATGGAATCCTCCTTCATTCCTAAACCAGTTGCAAAATCTGGGGAACTTTGGGTGTATAATGTGAATAGTCTAGGAATTGCTACTCAGAACAGAAAGCCTTTCTGTTTATAAACTTTAGGGAGGAGAATGTCCTATTTGTTAACCATGTTTCTTTTGGTAGGAGGGGGTCCGTATGGAAGAAATTGTTGAAGGTTGTACTGGAGCCCTTCATATCCTAGCTCGGGATGTTCACAACCGAATTGTAATCAGAGGACTAAATACCATTCCATTGTTTGTGCAGGTATGTTGGTTTCATGTGAGGTGTTCTAGATTTTATGAGTCTATAAATAAAATTTCAGGATTTTAATGATAAACAGAATTTCAGAAAATTAGGGACCAAGTTAGGGGCAATTTTTCATCTATCTCCATTATAAAATGACAACACTCTGCTCATGCCCCCTGCCAATGAATGACAAATGGAATCTGAATGTATAGTGTCCTTTTAGTTGAGTACATTTAACTTTATGAAAAGTCCCTTCATTTTCCCTGGGCAGTAGGAGGAACACTGGGGCTAGAGCCTGAAGAAGAGGAATACTTCATACTCCACTTTTGGGGTGCTGAGTTTTGGAGGTAGGAGAGCTGGTCTCGGTTGCCAGAGCTCAGCTCTGTAGCCGAAAGTGGTCTAGAAAACCTGTGCTCCAGAGCATCACATACCTGAGAAGTTAGAGAATATGATTTACTACAAGTAGTGCAAACGCCTCGTTCTCTCTGAATTGGGAATGTTTGCAGCACGGTGGGGTGCTTGCCGTGTTTTTCCTTTAGATTTAAGTAGGTTTTGTGTTTTTCTCCTTAGCTGCTTTATTCTCCCATTGAAAATATCCAAAGAGTAGCTGCTGGGGTCCTCTGTGAACTTGCTCAGGACAAGGAGGCTGCGGAAGCCATCGAAGCAGAGGGAGCCACAGCTCCTCTGACAGAGTTACTTCACTCTAGGAACGAAGGTGTAGGTAAGTAGAAGAGGAACCAGAACCTTTAGCTGGTGTATACAGGAAAGCCTCAGGTTTTCCTCAGGGGCCTTTTTTCCTTTCCTCTCCCAGCAACATACGCAGCTGCTGTTTTGTTCCGAATGTCTGAGGACAAGCCACAGGATTACAAGAAACGGCTTTCAGTTGAGCTGACCAGTTCTCTCTTCAGAACAGAGCCAATGGCTTGGAATGAGGTAGGCGGTGTGGACACGTTTATTCAGTAGTGTGCAGTTTCCCTTCCAATGTTCACACACATTTATTTGCATTTACTGTGTCCTTGGCTTGAATATTCATCCTTTCTGCTACCTTAGCAGCCACTATGAGGAAGAACCATGACTTTAAACAGCCTATTCAGAACAAACAGTGCTACTTCACTTAGAATTCATGAGGGAGATGGATGAAAAAGTTATCAGGTTAAAGCATCTTTTTCAAAAGGGATGTTTTTCCAAAAGGGAATATTTTTCCTTTTAAGGAAAGAGGCACACTCTATTAAACACTTTTAGTTGGAGGTCAATTTATTGATACTGTTTAAATTTTCAATTTTTCATCTACTTTTCTATTTGAATTTCTGTGAATTTGTCTTCAATATTTATCCTTAGTACAGAATTGTTCTTGAAACAGTAGAACCACCCTGAAAGTTCATTCAGTTATACTACATAGTCATACAGTGGATTATATGAATGGAAAGAGATCCTGTAGATTGTTAGGTGAAAAAGAAAAGCATATTGCCAAATTGTGAGTAATATGTTAGTTGGGTTTTAATGGGCAGTCTTAACATGTTCCAACTTGGGCCATGAACTTCCCCAAACCTGTTCCTCTCCTAGTCTTCCCCTTTCCATCTGCTCAGGCTAAAAATCTTTCAGGTCATACCCTGTTTGTCAGCACCTTACTTTGCCTGTTTTGTTGACTGTTATATTTGCTGAAAGCATAAATTAGTGAATATTTTTAATACTGTGTGTAGTGACAAACATGTTGCTCTACTTATCAGGAGTGAATCTTTGAGGGGTGGAGTTTGAAGTATTTCTGTGAGTTCTTTGTTCCTTCTATTACCTGAAAATAAGTATGTTTTCAGAATATTAGAGAGTATACTTGAGAATTTTCGTTTTTATTTTGCTTCTTTGCCTTGTACCTGTTTATCTAGACTGCTGATCTTGGACTTGATATTGGTGCCCAGGGAGAACCCCTTGGATATCGCCAGGATGGTATGTGTCTCAGATTTCTCGATTAACTCCCGGTCAAGCTAAGGTTCCAAAGCTTTATCAGAAGAGCTGGTTTGCTCATCTGGGAAACCAGTGTTGGCAGGAAAGTAGTGGCAGCAGTTAAAGGCACTTCTGAAATGCCAGAGTCAGCAGCAGTAGCTCTCGTGGAGCCTAGGGAATTTGGAGCCGCACACTGAGCAGGCGGCAGGATCACACCAACAAATATGTGTCACGACTACTGAGCCTCTGCAGTGCAGAACATGACAAGTTGCCTATGTAGTCCCTTTTTTGGTCAGAGAACCTGTAATCTCTGTGTCTGCAACCCGCCCAGGACGTAAGAATATGGGGAACTCTGGCTCCAAGCTCAGATCTGGGGTGGATCTGCACAGTTCTATTATCAGGGTATTCCGAAAAGCTCGTTCAAATCTGGGTAATGGAGATGGAGCATGGGGTAGACCGTGAACAAATACAGCTATTCACCTTATGTTTATAATCTCATCTGGGTTTTCCTAAGTATTAAACCACTGAAGCTCATAGGCGTCTTACGTGACAGAGATCTAAATGTCAACCCTTAACGTAAAGGTTTCATTGGAAACAGCAGCTTGAATTTTCTCAGTTCCTTTGTATTACTGGACTCTGCAACAGATAGATTACATCCGCCAGACCGCCTTGCTTTTGCTTTCATCTCTTGCCCATGACTTGTTGATGCCTGGGCGGTCATACACACAGTAGATTGCTTGCTGCCCCTCCTCAGGGATTTTATGTCTCTACTGAAGCAAACACAAAATGTTCGGTGGTAAACGGATGGTGTGGTTAGAACCTGCTGGTCTGCCTCTCCTGGAAACAGACTTTGTATATAGCCTTGTGGGTGGCCTGGCAGTGAGTAATTACTTGGTTGAAGAAAGCTAGAAGTTGAACAGGCTAGAAAGGCCTGCTTTCTGAGACAAGTTCGCTGCCATTGAAGGCCCGCACCTTAGCGTTAACTTTAACGTCTTTCTCCTCTTTCCCTTGCTCCTTTTGTTTCCACCCTGACTACTCTAGATCCCAGCTATCGTTCTTTTCACTCTGGTGGATATGGCCAGGATGCCTTGGGTATGGACCCCATGATGGAGCATGAGATGGGTGGCCACCACCCTGGTGCTGACTATCCAGTTGATGGGCTGCCAGATCTGGGGCATGCCCAGGACCTCATGGATGGGCTGCCTCCAGGCGACAGCAATCAGCTGGCCTGGTTTGATACTGACCTGTAAATCATCCTTTAGGTAAGAAGTTAAAAAAAACCAGTTTGGGTAAAATACTTTTACTCTGCCTACAGAACTTCAGAGAGACTTGGTTGGTAGGGTGGGAGTGGTTTAGGCCTATTTGTAAATCTGCCACCAAAACAGATACATACTTTGAAAGATGTCTTAGAACATTTGACTGTTCTCAGATTTCTGGTTAAGTGGTCATGTGTGGAAGTTATTAACTTTAAATGTTTTTTGCCACAGCTTTTGCAACTTAATACTCAAATGAGTAACATTTGCTGTTTTAAACATTAATAGCAGCCTTTCTCTCTTTATACAGCTGTATTGTCTGAACTTGCATTGTGATTGGCCTGTAGAGTTGCTGAGAGGGCTCGAGGGGTGGGCTGGTATCTCAGAAAGTGCCTGACACACTAACCAAGCTGAGTTTCCTATGGGAACAATTGAAGTAAACTTTTTGTTCTGGTCCTTTTTGGTCGAGGAGTAACAATACAAATGGATTTTGGGAGTGACTCAAGAAGTGAAGAATGCACAAGAATGGATCACAAGATATGGAATTTATCAAACTCTAGCCTTGCTTGTTAAATTTTTTTTTTAAATATCTGTAATGGTACTGACTTTGCTTGCTTTGAAGTAGCTCTTTAATTTTTTTTGCAGTAACTGTTAGTTTTTTAAGTCTCTCGTAGTGTTAAGTTATAGTGAATACTGCTACAGCAATTTCTAATTTTTAAGAATTGAGTAATGGTGTAGAACACTAATTCATAATCACTCTAATTGTAATCTGAATAAAGTGTAACATTGTGTAGCCTTTTTGTATAAAATAGACAAATAGAAATGGTCCAATTAGTTTCCTTTTTAATATGCTTAAAATAAGCAGGTGAATCTATTTCATGTTTTTGATCAAAAACTTTATTTGGGATATGTATGGGTAGGGTAAATCAGTAAGAGGTGTTATTTGGAACCTTGTTTTGGACAGTTTACCATTTGCCTTTTATCCCAAAGTTGTTGTAACCTGCTGTGATACGATGCTTCAAGAGAAAATGCGGTTATAAAAATGGTTCAGAATTAAACTTTTAATTCATTCGATTGTGTCACCTTTTTCTCCTTGTCATTAACTGGTTTGTGAGGATAGTTTATTCAGCTTCATCCTGAGGAAAACACACACAGTGGTATAATTGAAGTTGTAATGAGAGAGAGCGCCTTACATCCAGATGGGATTGTTTGCCAAGTTTCTTTAACAGTGGGTCCTGGGTTAAGTTGCACCAGAAACCTCAATTCAAAAGCATGTCATGTCATCTTTGGGCTACATGGAACCAGACTGAAAGCCATATAGGCTTCCCCCACTCCAGACACCATCAGATGGATCCTTTCTATTAAGGTAATAATGAAAAATTAGCTACCTGGATTTGGATTTCAAGCACCTTCACATAACAGAGAGGGGAATTCCTTCAACTCCCCTTTGAACTGAAAATTAAGATGGTTTAAAAGTGTTGATGTTTATCGTGGACATAATCAGACCAGAATGGAGCCTTCTTCCACTTGTCTGCCAGGTAATCCTGTCATCCTGGCGGTAGGTCTGACAGCCTTCGTTCATACCTCAGGGCAGTCAGTAGACCTGTTAAGACTTGTGTTTTGGTCTTTAGAAAGAGTGAAAGTGTTTTGTGCTTAGGGAGAGCTGTTTGAGTTACCGGGTATTTTTATTTGATTAAGATCATGACTGTTAGATAAACATGTTCACTTCCTTTTGGCTGAAGTTTTGTGAAAGCCACTGTGGTCTAAAGTGTAAATAGGGATCGGAGAGGAGACCCTGTACCTGGGGAGGTGGATGGTTTCAGGTTCCTTCCAGTGCATGACAGAATCATGCCAGTATCACAGGAAGCTTCACACAAAGGTACCACAGCAGGGTGTTTCATTTAAAGAACTTCTTAAAATCAGAAAACATTTTCAGAGCTTTGCCTAAAATCATTATAGTTTTGAAGTTCCACTTAAAAATGTAAAGTTAATCTGATTCAGCAAGGTGGTTCTGCAAGTAGTAATACAAAGCACCAAGAATAGCCAAGACACTTGGGAAGAATGAGGGGGGAAGACTTGCTCTAGTTAGGTCAGGACCTAACTAAAAGGGTAGAGGGAGTTAGCAGTTATTGGCACAAAGACAGCTGTGGAAGATGTGGACATAGTACTTTAGAGGTAGCATTGGAGGTCAGTGTGAAGAGAGGGACTTCTTAGTAAAGGTATGGAACAATTGGTAGCCATTTGGAAAAAATGAAAATGCAGGGGTAAAAAAAAAAAAATCCATGACCCACAAAATACCAAGATTTTAAAGACAAGTAAGGTCGGTATTAATGATTTTTGTTTTGCCTCAAACTCCATTATTATGGCTTGGGAGAGCACTGCGCAACAGCCCATGTATCCGATAACCACTGTATTCATGCTAGAGAACAGCCGTCCTGCAGTAGAGAGCTACAGCTTCACACGGCAGTGTGTGGATACCTCAAACAGGACTGACCAAAAGCAAGTTACAAATGCATGCTGTAGGACCTCACTGATCGAATAAAAGGGCAAACTTTTTGGAGGACATCACCCATGGATGGTAAAAACAAAAGCAAGGAGGTGATTGGATTTCTACAGAAATCAGAATAGTGGTTACCTGGGGATAGGAGGGCGCCTACGACATTTGATCCCATTGCAGTGACCGCCACTAAGCTGAAGAATGCAGCTCTTTTCCATGGTGGAGCAGATGTTCTAGACATGAGGCTTCAATCTGATTATTTGAATCCTTGACAGTGAAAGATTTTAAATATGCTTTTTAATTTTTGATTTCTGTAATAAAAACAGGTCTGAATCATGCTGTTTGGTTTATAAAGTGGAGAGTGCCCAGTTGATTGCAGTTATTTTGTTCTGATAGGTGAGAATTTAAAATGGCCTTACCTTGCCTTGAGTGAATCACCCACCAGATGCAATGGCAGAGTGAGGGGCAAGGCTGAGAAGATGGTGCTTCCTTTTCCTCCTCCGTCAGCGTGCTGGGGGGGGGAGTCCCCTGCCCCTCCCCACCCCACGAGTGAGCTAGAGGCAGGTGACAGGCTGCCCTTACTGCCTCTACAGTAAGGGCCCTAAAACAGGATTTAAAAGACCAGCCTTCCTTCACATCAGGACTCCATACCTCCCTGGTCCTCATTCTGAGCTGTGACTTCTTGCTTCTCATCCCTATACTTCCCTTCTCAGCCCCACTGAAGCTTGAGGCTTTCATGGCCTCCTAAACTTTGGCTGGTCTTGTCTCCGCCCGCCCTACTTCCCTACCAGTTCCTTCCTGAATCTCCTACCTCAGCTCCTGCATAAATCCATGGATTCTGCCACCATATTTTTCTGTCACCAGGGGAGGGAGAAAAGGAATCTTGCTTCAAGCCAAGAGCCTTAGCCCCCAGAGGTCCCGCTTTCTGAGCTGTGCCACAGGGATAAAGCCTGTGTGCAGTCACAGAATTGACCTGAGAACCTCGTGAGATAATCTTGAAAAGCCTCAGGGTAATAGGGGAACCATGAAGAGCTAGACGAGTTCAGAGAACTGTAAGAGAAAATTCTGTTTCTGCATCCTACAGACCCACAGCTTAGCTGCCCCGATGATTGTCCTCTCCTCTCAGGAGACCTGTGGCCAGGGTGTGGCTCTTCAGAGGGACAGACCCCTCCCCTGGGCACCTGCTCTCAGGCTGTAAGTTAAGGCAAGGTCTTGAAGTTTTGGGCCTGCTGTTCACGGAGGGAAAGGTAGTTCTGTGCAGCCATTCACCTGGTCATCTCCTGCTCCCCAGTCTGCTCTGCAACTTGTGACCCCATTTGTCCCTGAAGAGGCTCACCTGATGGTCGTAGCCAGTTAAAGAGCAAATAGCTGAAGCACGAAAGTGGGGGAATGAGGGCCAGTAGGTGCCTTCTGGGCCCCATGCCACTGCCAGAATCCTGAGAGCTCTAATGGGCCAGGAGCCAGGGGCCAGTTCTCTTAGAACTGGAGCCAGCCTGGGAAGCCAAATAGGAGGGTATGGGCCTCACGTGGGGAAGGGTTAGGCCTCCTGCTGCCCACCCAGCCAGGCCTGTTCGTGTACCCTATGCCCGATTTCAGTGGGGCCAGGGCTGCTCCTTTACACTTGGCGCCTTTACGAGAATAAAAAGGATCCCCTAACTCCAGGATGACAGCCTCCCGTCCCTGTGAAGCCTGGCCTGGGCTAGCCTCAGTGCCCTAGCACCCTGCTTGTCCCTTGCCTACTCAGATAGCTTTTCCTGAAAAAGGCAATGCGGAGGGGCTCCGGGCCAAGAAGGGTCCATTCAACAAAACCATTCTGGAATGTTAAAATTTTTCTGTTTTACCTCAAACAGCAAAGACGACTCCGTGCTCCTAACTAGAAAGGGTAAAGCAGAATCTTCCAGTGCTCTGAAATACTTTCTGGGAAGACTCCAGGCACAGAACTCCAGGGCAGTTCTCCCAAGAACTGAATGAAGGGAGAGAACAGATTTATTTCCTGGGAAAATAGGGAGACCCTTGCCTGTTCCCTGGACCCAGCCAACAAGGCAACTGGAGCTGAGGGCCAGGCCTCCGGCTTCTCCCCCACCCCAGGACCACAGGCAAAATGAGTGGGGCATGGAGCGTCCTCACCATGGGCGGCGAGTAGGCTAGGAGACATGGAAGGAGACTGCGGGGGCCACTCTTGTGCCGTAACTGCTCCCAGCTTGAGCTCTGGGTACCCCGCTGCGGGGCACACAAAGGCTGTGGAGTCAGGTCCTTATTTCAACCAGACTCTGGGGCCTTGGGCAGCCGGACTGCCCTCTCTGAGCCTGTCTTCTCTCAGGAAATGAAGCTAAGGCGGCCTTCTTTGTTGGCTGTGGTGGCGAGTAAGGTAACACCTAGGCTCCTGATGGAGTTGGACACACAGAACTGCTGTTTTCAGTACTAACCGCATGGAGGCTGGCAAGCTACCCAGACCACGGTGGCAAGGTGGGGCTGTTGGTGACGACGTGACCAGCTTCCTGTGATGCCATAAATGGGGCCACCTATGCGCGCCCCCTGGTGCTTATCCCGCCCACTCTGCCTGCATGCCCTTTCCTTTTGCAGATGGGGATACGGGCCCCAGAGAGGCTAAGGAAGGGCCTCAACTTGCTCACGTGGTTCGAGCTGCCCAGGACCCACCCCTACCTTCCAGGCCACATTCAAGAGTAAGCCTTCCTCAGCATCACAGTCCCAGCACCTTTCTGCAGTGTCCACCAAATATTTCCATGGGCTTCTTACATACATAGGAGGTTTAAGGGCATATGTGTGACGGAACATGGGAAGAAGCTGGAAAGGTTCTAAGGATAAGGGGGTAATTGGCAGGAGTTGGCATCAAAGTAGAACCCCTCCCCCCCCATCACAACACCTAGATGGGCAGACTTTCAAGGAAGCCAGGGTTCCTCAAGTGTTCTGCATCCTTTAGGCAAACTCTGCACTGCCTGTGGAGCCTTGCCCAGCCCTCCCCAGGATTCGTGGATTCAGTTTGTCCCTGAAAGGTAAAAGGTGGGAGGTAAAAGTGGGAGGAAGACGAAGCTAGAACTAGCTTCCAAAGGCTTGCTCTGGAGCTGCAGCTGGGAGAGCATTCACGCCTAGTCCTGTCCTTTAAATCTTCTCTGGAGAAAGAGGCTCACAGATGCCGCAGGCTGAGGACTGTGGCTTCTCGCGTCCTTGATTAGCACAGGCTTTTGTGGAGGCCTACCTAGCACACAGAGGGAAAGCACATTCTCAGAACAGCTAGCAAACCTGTGGTTTCCAGATGCATCCCGCAGGAATGAAGGAACTACTCCATTCTGAGTGGGTTTCCTAGGGCCCAGGATTAGTGAGAACACCTCAGCCAGAAGGTTCTGGGTTCAGCTGACTTTATTAGGTCCAAATAGAGCTATGGGTGGCGATGTGAATGTGTGTAGCCAAAGGCTGGTGCTGCAGAGCAGGCCTGTGCTAAGTGCCTTCTTGGCTAGTGTCGAGCAGCTTGGAGGATTTCCAGGGCCAAGGAAGCCACCACACTGTCAGCAGACGAACTGTGAGAAAAACCAGAGTAGAAACACTTAGCCACCTCCAGGGCAAAATGCGCCCTCTTCCAAAGGGGCTGGCCTCTTTTGTACCTGAGTATCTGATGGACCAGCTCCTTCATAAAGTTGCCCTGTGTATCATCTTGAGGCGCAGAAGCAGGACACTCAGGCTCCAGGGCCTCAAGGTGAGAACCCTTCAGCCCACAGTCCCAGAGGGCTCCGAACTGGCCTTGCAGGCACCCCTAAACTAGGCCTGAGCTCCTGCCCCCCCCAACCTGACACTGAGCTGTAAGGCAAGTCAGCAGCCAGCCCCCGCCTAGCCCGGGTCCTGCAACGGGACTGCCCAGAGCCGGCCTGCAGCTGACTTGGGCACAAGGGCCAAGACCCCAGACCTGCCGGACTCTTTGCTCCATGCTGCCACTTCCTGGCCAGTCATCCAGGAGGCTTTGCGTTTCTTACTCCCCTAGGTGTGGATGTGCAGTCAAGAGCTTAACATGGAAAATTCGCTACTGGAGCTAATTGAGACCCATTTAAACCTTTGCCTTAACAACTGGTAGCAAGGAAAAGAAGGACATACGGCACTGCCTTGAAGTATAAAATTAGCTCATGGCAGACTCCTGACTACACAGAAATAGAGCTGTCGCCAAATCACCAGGGGTGGGGGCGCTGCATAAGCGGTGGGTCACAGTGGACGGGGCTGCGGTCAGGAGATGGTGCCGCGCATTCCTGCTGTGCGCATCAAAGGTCCCAAGGGATGGCAAGAATGTGTTTGAACTCCGCCTGATCCCGGCTGAGTCAAGGCTAGGCTGGTGGGAGTCCTGCCGCCCACCCTGCCCACCAGAGCAGCCCAGAGGCCCCTGTGACTGGCAAGGAGGTGCACCGACCTCTGGCAGCGCCACATTGGAACTGAGAGCCCGGCCACCCGCTCATTCTTGGTCAACATAAGACCTTTTCTGGTTGCGCCAGCCGAACGGAGCCCAAACAAGACAGCTTCTTTAGCAGCAACCTCCCCAACCCAACTCTCGAGATCTGCCTGGTGTAGGCATTTCAGTTGCTGCAGTGTTGGGCGTGGGTGCAGGAGGGGCTCCCAGCTTTGTGGAGCACTGAGCTATGTTTTGACACATTTGGTCCAAATCTGGGTCCAGCTCTGAGGGGTGCTGGCTTTGGCCTCCAGGCAGCTGGAGGCCCCTGCTGGCTGAGGGCTCCCACAGAGGCAGGTGCTGGAAAGGAAGGGCTCGTGGGGCTCTCCGCTCAACTCCCGTCTGCAGTGGCTCTCCTGGGCCTCCTTGGCACGCATCCGCTCAGAGTGGCTTCATCATGGCACAAGACCAGGTCTCTGGGGACAGATGCCACATACTCTGTGGCCCAGCCTAGGGAGTCCCTGGCCATGCTTTACACCACAGGGGCCCAGCAGAGCGAGGAGGGCCCCCCCAAAGCTAGCCTGTTCCTCCCCCTACCCCACAGAGACCATGGATAACCTCCCTCTGTGGCTTAAACTTGAGAGGAGAGGGACTGGGGTTGTCTAGGAGATGGCATCCCTTCCCCACAGACCACTTCTTAGCAATGCCCCAGCCATGTATTTTTCTTCAAATTAATACTGAACCCAAGACACCAGGAAGCAGAATTCAGAGAACCCTGTGGTTCTGAAAACCAACCAGGAAACCCCGGCACCCATTCCGTGTCTTGCATGCCCAGTGAAGACCCGGTACCCCAGAGAGCAGCTCAGGGGACTGTGGCCCCCGGCACCTCCCTCAGCTCTGGGGACGGTGGCCCGACCGCAAGCCCGGCTCTGGCGCCGTCACTCACAGTGAGCCATCCTCAACACAGTCTGACTGCAGGATGGATGCCTGCAGGCAACTTTCTTCTTATTCCCATTAAGTTTTCTTTGGTCACTTGGCATTAACAGTTCAGATCTAGTGTAACAACTTGTAAGCCCCACCCCCCACCTGCCACCACCTCTCAAGTTCAGGATGTGTGTGTGTGGGGGGGTGTCACTGTGGGATGAACCCCCCCCGCAGCCCTTATTTTACCAAGATGATAGCGGTGCCCGCCTTCACAGCAAGTGAGGCGCTCCTGGGCGACAGGGCAGCCCCAGGCTGTGAAGCTCACTGCCAGGAAATACTGCACACGCGGAGTGGAGAGCTGAGGACCAGGAGGCTGACGTAACCGCACACTGTCAGCTTCTGGGTGACACACAATCTGTTCTACAGGTCCTAGGTTTTCCCTGAAGACGTGGCCAAGAAAGACAGCCTGGTGCTGTCAGTCCTGACCCCAGCCCTGCCCAAACCCCTGCGAGGTGGTGACGATGAGGCCATGTGTACATGGGCTGGCCACTGCCTTCCTTGTGAGGTTCATCACATCCACTCCTGCCGTCCCCCCCCATCTCTCTTCCCTATAGATGGGAATATACCGCCCCCCCCAGCAGGGCTAAGACATTCTACTTTTCTCCCTACCCCCTGCTGACCTCCCCAAACCCCCACCACCAGCACAGTGGGGATTCCCGGAGGGTGGAGGGGCACAGCGGCCCCTCCCACACTGGCAATGACAGGCTGGAAGGTATGGGTCCGGGGGTGTGGGGAAGCCCAGTAGACTCTACACTGCTCCTCCTGGGCCTACTTACCCCCCAGCCGGGGCCAGCCACTCCAGAGCCTGCAGAAGGCTGCCGGCATCCTTAAGGCTCTCCAGGTGTTTCTTATTGGATGTGACCTGCAAGGGAGGGAGAAGAAAGTGGTTGGCTGGCCCATCCCTGACTTGGGCCCCACTGGATGGGCACTCTGGGTCTCAGGCTACTGGCGGTGTTAGGGAGCATGCCCCGAGTCCTACCCCCCTCAGGGCACTGCTGACCAGAGCACTAGAGGCAGAGAGTGGCAGCCCCTGGTGGGGGCGGGGGGGCGCTGGTGAGCAGGAGGGAGTCCATTGGGGCTGGAGATAGGCCAGTTCAGGGTGGGGTGCCTCCTGTGGGTCCCTCAGGAAAGTTTGTGTTCTGGAAGCCTGAACTTCTGAGTTAGAGCAAATGATGGTGAATGAACTTTTCCAGTTGTTAGAGACAGGACTACTTGGGGCCTTGAGCCCAACACAACCTCTTTCATACGGACAGAAGAATCATAGTTCTGGGTGTCTGGAGGTCTGGGGGGCCTGAGGGAAGAAGTACTAATAACCAAACCAGGGCACATACCCCTTCCCGAGTACCCTGGGGACTGGGCCCTGGCTCAACACCATGGTCCTGGAACAGGAAAAACACATGGGAATCTCTGAGTCTGTGGTGCCTATAAGCTGAATCATACACTCTCAGGGTTGGAAAGGCCTAGATGGGAGTGGACTCAACCCGGGCTTCTGGAGACCTCCTCATAAAGCCCTCTGTAAAAATCCACGTCTGCGAGGCAAGAAGAGAAGGCTTTAGGAATGAACCTTGATCTAGTATGAAACTTGCTCCTCTTAATTCAACTTCTGTGCTCTATTTTTGTCTTCATTATAAAAAAAAAACATTTTATAATAAACGTTTGCATGGCGCTTTACCTTTCAGAGGGCTCTGCAGTCTCCTGTCAACTTTCTCATCTATTCTTTTTATTCACTTTGCAAGGTAAGCATGTAGGGTGTTTTGTAGATGAGATCATGGAGGCTTAGTGAGATTAAGGGGACACAACAGAGGTACCCCTGGAGGCCAATCCTAACCCCACCCTGAAGCTAGAACCAGGCTGGCCTCAGCTGCCCCCCAATGCTCAGGTGGTCTTTGTCTTTCTACCTGATCATGGTGACCAGGGCTGGATTATCATTTCCCAGGTTCCCAAGAAGAGCCTGAACATTTCTTAATCACTCATGGTGCTGGGAAGGCCGCAGGGGTAATTAGACCTTAACGCGGACTCTAAATTACATGTGAGTGAATTTGCACCTCCACAGAGATCCTATCCCACCTTCTGAGTGTGCCAGCGACCAGCTGCCAGCTCAACTGCATCAGGTGTGATTTCTGCAAAGATTTGCATTTTAAAAGAGCTGCCTGTAAATTTGTTCTGAAATTACACCCAACTTGATGAGTTCAAAGGCTGCTATTTGAAAACGTCAGCTGTAGTTCAATTATGTCTGAAGTAAGCAAAAACACTACAGGGGTCTTCAGAGAGAATTCCCACCGGATTTTTCTCAAAACTGTACTGCATACAACTCAGTTGAGCTATGTCCAGAATCACTGCCCTGACCGGCCCTACCGTGGGACTGTGTGCAGAGGCTGTACTCTGAGGCAATTATCCCACAAGTTGCAAAGAAACAACAAGACTACATTTGCTCACAAGGCGAGTTAAAAGGTGCAAATAGAAAATGACAGTGAGAATGAGGTGATCAAAGGAAGAGATCAAAGCAGCATCATGTGCAGCTGACCTAAATGTAACCATAGATGATGCCAAAAGAAGTCATTGAAAACTATGTGATTCAGCCACTTAACTGAACTCTTATTTTCTTTAAAGATTTATTTATTTTAGAGAGGGGGAGAGTGTGTGTGAGTGGAGGAAGGGGCAGAGGGAGAGAATCTCCAGCAGACTCCCCACTCAGTGAGGAGCCCAAAGTGGGGCTTGATCCCAACAACCCTGAGATCATGATCTGAGCCAAAACCAAGAGTCAGATGCTCAACCGACTGAGCCACCCAGGTGCCCCTTAACTGAACTATTAATAACATCAGTTGTCCTGTATATAAAGATGAGTTAATTAGAAAATAAATATTTTAAATAACATCCATCAGAGGTTCTAGTTCTCGGTCAGGCTGAGAAAACACATGCCACCCTTTTTCTTCCTCTAACTGCAGGTATAAAACCTGAACAGAATGCACAGCACAGCTATCTGGGAACACTGAAAAGTGAACAGCAACAGGTAGACTGGGGAAATGCACTGAATTCAGAGCACCACTAAACTGGTGGTGAGCTCACCACTTCTTTTCCTCCAGTATAGCCTGGCTTGAAGTCAGCACTGTGGAACAGAAGAGAGAGCTCCAGGGGAAACCAGGATGCAGGAATGGGAAAGGAAACTCCCAAAAGCTCACAGAGAACAGATAAAATCTTCTAGGTTTTTACCCCTCTCTTTTTCCTCAGTTCTTTTATCCCAGGCCCCAGGCAATTCTGTGAAGGCAGTGGCAACAGCACTAGCAGTCAGTGACAGGAGCCCCAGCAAAACCTACCCCCCTCCCCACCTGCTCTGTTCTCACCAGTGTTTAGCCCAGACATGGCAGCAAGCGAGCCAGACAGAAAATGGGAGATGCAAGAAACCAGAAGAGTATTGGGGAGGTAACAAATTAGGAAAAGCCTGAGAAACAAACCCCATAAAACTGTTTATAAACTCATAGGCTTACCCTCAACCTGTGTGTGCGTGGAACTGATCCAGATAGCATACCAAAAACTTAGGGAACTGAGCTAATAAACCTCTGTCCAGATCCCAGACTGATCTCTAGAGAATGGACATACAAGACAGACCAAATAGCATTGCAAATGCTTAGAAACTGATCTGACATTCAAATTACTATTTTAACCTGCAGCCTGATCATAACCAACATAATTGCTTGCTCAAATGAAAGTATCAATAGTCTCTGTAGGGTTCCAACGAGGCACAGAGTCTCATAATATAATATTTAAAATAGCCAAGATAAAATCCAAAATTGCTCAGCATCCAAACAACCACGAAAATCTCAACTCACATGAGAAAAGACAAGATGTTGGAATTATCTGACAAAAACCTTAAAGTCCTGTAAAAATGCTAAAACAAGCACTCACTAATGCTCTTGAAACAAGTATTAAAATAGAATGTAACACTCAAAACAAGTATTAGAGTAGTATTAAAATAGAATGAAGTATTAGAATAGAATGTAAAAAATTAGACAATATAAAGGAGAACCAAATGAAAATTTAGAGCTAAAATTATAACACCCCAGTTTTAAAAACCATGCCAAATGGATTCATTAGCATAATGGAAAGAGGCAGTGAACTTGAAGACAGATAAATAGAAATGACCCAATCAGAGCAACCAGAGGGAAATAAAGTTTGAAAACACAAACAGAGCCTCAGGGGCCTGTGGGACAATAACAAAAGGTTTGTGTCACTGGAGTTCCAGAATAAGAGGGCAGAGCATGAATGGATGGAAAGTACTTGAAGAAATCATAGCTAAAAGTATTCTAAGTGTGATGAAAGACATAAATCTACAGAATCAAAAAAAGTGATAGACACTCAAATAAGATAAACCCAAACAATCCACATCCAAACACATCATAATCAAATTTGCTGAGGACAAAGAATTGTGAAAGCCAGCAAAAAAAAAAAAAAAAGATATGTTACTTATAGGGGAACACTGATTTGAATTACTGTGGATTTCTCATCACACTGAGGTCAGAAGAGAGTGACAACATTTTTAAAGTGCTAAAGAAAAGTATCAAACTAGAATTCTATATCTAGCAAAAATATCATTCAGGAATTAAGGTGAAATAAAAACATTCTCAGGTGAAGGAAAACTAATAGAAGCAGAACTTCTCTAAAGAATTACTAAAGGAAATCTTCCCTTCAGGGGCACCTGGCTGGCTCAGTCGGAAGAGCATGAGACTCTTGATCTTGGAGTCGTGAGTTTGAGCCCCACATTGGGGGCAGAGATTACTTAAAAATAAATAAATAAATACACTTAAAAAAAAAAAAAAAAAAAAGGAAACTCTTCAGAGAGAAAGGAAATAACACCAGAAGGAAACTTGGAACATTAGGAATGAAGAAAGAGCAACAGAAATGGTAAATATCTGGGTAAACATAACAGACTATTCTCTCTCTTTAAAATACATTTGACAGTAGAAAAGCAGAACATATAATGTCCCATGGGATTTTCAACATATGTAGACTTATAAGAGAAATGGAACATAAAGGGGGGAGGATAGAGGAATCTATAAGGTGGTAGGGTTTCTATTTATAACTGAAGTTGTAAAATACTGATTATAAGTAGATTGTGAAAAGTAAAATCTTTTATAATCCCCATAGCAACCACTAACAAAACTTATACAAAGAGATAGTAAAAAATACAATAGTAAAAAAAAACTTATAGAAGTCTTAAAAAATACAGTATACAAAATGTTAAATAGCTTAAACGTAGTCAGGAAAGAAAAAAGCAAGAAAATGAAAACTGAGGGGATAAACAAATAAAAAGGTAGACTGTATTCTAACATATCAAGAATTACATTAAATGTAAATGATCCAAATGCAGCAAATAAAAGATTTTTCTACATGACATAAAAATGACCCAACTATATACTGTCTACAAGAATCTTATTTTAAATAGAGTGAGATAAGTTGGTTAAAAGTAAAAGGATGAAAACAGGTATACTATCCAAACATGAATCAAAAGAAAGCTAGAGTGACTACATTAATATCAAAGAAGACTTCAGGACAAAAAAATTATCAAGGATAAATAGGGACATAACATTCTGATAAAAAGGTTTTGTCATCAAGAAGATATAACAATAAGTGTGCACTCATTTAGCAATAGAAATTAAAAATACACAAAGCAAAAACTGATACAACTGAAAGGAAAAACAGATAACTACAACTGAAGTCGGATGCTTCAAACCTACTTTCATAGTAATAGATAGGATTGGCAGAAAAAAAAATCAGCAAGGATACAGAAGAGTTGAACCACACCATTAACTAACTGGATCTCATTGACATTTGTAGAGCACTAAACCCATCAATAACAGAACATACATTTTTTCCCAAGAACTCAGGAACATTCACCAATGTATCAATATTCTGGATCATAAAACAAATCTTAACTAATATAAAAGAACTGAAACCATATAAATTATATTTTTGATCATAAACTTTTAGAAATTAATAACAATAATGGGAATATCTCAAATCCCTTGAAAATTAAACAATTTACTCCTATAACCCAAAGATCATTTTCCCAAGGAAAATTTAAAAATTAGAAAATATTTTAAAATAAAGTTTAATAAAATACTTTAACAGTAAAAATGACAATATATCACTGCTAAAGCAGTGCTTAAAGAGAAATTTATAGTACTAAATACTTAACATTAAACACAAAGAAAGGTTCAAATTAATAATCCAAGATTTCATGTTAAGAAACTAGAGAAAGAAGAGTAAGACAAACTGAAACTCAAAGAGGGAAGGAAAAAGGAGCAGAAATCAAGAGTAATGTGGTGCACATAAGTCCAAGTATTATCAATATCTACGTTAAGTGTACATTTAACAAATACTACAAGTAAAAGACTAAGATTTTTCAGTCTTGATATAAACAAAACACAACATAACTACACACTGCTTACAAGAAATGTACCTTTTTAGATATAAGTGCACAGAACAAATGAAGGTTAAAGAGTGAAAAAAGACACTACACAAACAGAAGCCCAAGAAAGTTGGTGTAGCTAATAACAGACAAGGTAGACTCTAAGCCAATGATCATAACTACAGGTAAAGAGAGACATTTCATATTTATAAAAAGATCAATTGACCAGGAATATGTACAGCAAGTCTAAATTCTACATGCACTTGATAACAGTCTAAAAATAAATTTTAAAAAATGATGAAACCAATGTAAGAATTAGACACCATAATTATATGGGATACTTTTCAATCTCTCCCAGGAGCATGCAGACCAAAATCACAAGGGATGCAGAAGATTTGTTTTTTGTTTTTAAGATTTTATTAATTTGACAGAGAGAGGGAGAGAGCACACAAGCAGGGGGAGTGGGAGAGGGAGAAGAGGGCTCCCCGCTGAGCAGGGAGCCTGATTCAGGGCTCCATCCCAGAACCCTGGGATCATGACCTGAGCTGAAGGCAGACGTTTAACCAACTGAGCCACCCAGGGGCCCCTGGATGCAGAATTTTTATACAAGATTAACAAACCTGACCTAATTGACATAAATAGAAAAACTCATCTAACAACTTCAGAATATATATTCTTTTCAAGGGTACATTGAAAAGTTTTCAAAATATACCACATGCTGTGTTATAAAGCAAGTTCTAACAAATTTCAAAGGTATTAATCCAACAAAATACATCAGGATCTATATGCTAAAAACTAAAAAATGCTGATGAGAGAAAAAAACTAAATAAGTGGATATACTATGTTCATGAATTGGAAGACTCACTATAGTAAAGATACTAATTCTCCCCAAATACAGGTTTAATGCATTTCCTATCAAAATCCCAGAAGGATTTTTTTTTTTTTTTTTTTTTTTTTTTTTTAAGGAGAAAGCATGTGAGCAGAGGGAGAGGAGGAGGCACAGGGGCAGGGGGAAAGGGAGAGAGAGAATCCCAAGCAGACTCCACACTCAGCATGAAGTCCAATGTGGGGCTTGATCCTGGGACCCTGATATCATGACCTGAGCCAAAAATCAAAAGTCAGATGCTTAACCGATTGAGCCACCCAGGTACCCCTCCCAGAAGAATTTTATGTAGATATAGACTAGCTGATTCTGAATTTATATGGAAAGGCAAAGGAACTACAATAACTAAAACAATTTTGAAAAAAAGCAGAATAAATTTGGAGAAACTGCACTACACAATTTTAAGATTTACTATATAGCTACAGTAACCATGATGATGGCATGGTATGGCAGAAAGACAGACATATAGATCAGAATTGATAGCCCAGAAATCGGCCCACACAAATACTATCAACATTTTAACAAATGTGCAAAGGTGACTGAATGGGTGAGAGATAGCCCTTTGAACAAATAGTAGTACAACAAAGAATGCTTATATGCAGAAACATGAACCTAGGCACCTATCTTATATCTTAAATAAAACACAATTCAAAATGAACCACGAATCTGAATGTATAAAATGTAAAACTATAAAACTTGTAGAAGAAAATATAGGAGAGAATCTATGTGACCTTAGCTTTGTTGATGAGTTTTTAGAAAACAAAAGCACAATCCCTGAAAAAAAAAATTGACAAATTGGATTTTACCAATATTAAAAACTTTGCTCTTTGTGAAATACTGGTAAGAGAGTAAGATAAGCACAGACTAGGAGAAAATATTGGCAAGTCACATATCTGATAAAGGACTTTTAACCACAACATAAAAAGAACTCTTTAAAATTCAGCAGGAGAACAACCCACCGGACTGTTAAAAATGGGCAGAAAATCTGCATAGACAATTTACCAAAGAAAGTCTTATGGGTGGCAAATGAGCACATGAAAAAGCACTCAATACCATTTGTCATTAGGGAAATACAAATTAAAACTGCAAAGCAATACAACTACATCCCTATCAGAGTGGCTAACATTCAGAAAACTAACAACAACGGATGCTGGCCAGGAAGCAGAGTAGTAGAAACTCTCATTCGTTGCTGGTTGGAATGCAAAATGGTACAGCACTTTGGAAGATAGTTTGGCACTTTCTTATAAAATTAAACATGGTCTTACCATATGGCCCAGCCATTGCGCTCTTAGGTATTCACCCAAGTACACTGAAAACTTACGTTCGCACAAGAACCTGTGTGCAAAAAGTCTGTAGCAGCTTTATTCATAGTCACTAAAAAGTGAAAGGAACCAAGATGTCCTGCGACAAGGAAATGAAAAAACAGTAGGGAAAGCATTCATGCATTACTTGTTGTCTAGGTCTGATTGGGTCTTTAGAATGACATAGCAGTAAGGTCTGGATGATTTTTGAAAAGATAAGAGTTTTAATTTACCCTGCTGGCACATGCACCCCAATGTTCATAGCACCAATGTCCACAATAGCCAAACTATGGAAGAGCTTAGATGTCCATTGACAGATGAATGGATAAAGAAGATGTGGTATACACACACGCGTGCGCACACACACAGTGGAATATTATGCAGCCAAAAACAATAAAATCTTGCCATTTGCAACAACGTGGGAACTAGAGGGTATTATGCTAAGCGAAATAAGTCAATCAGAGAAAGACAATTATATGATCTCACTGATATGTGGAATTTGAGAAACAAGGCAGAGGATCATAGGGGAAGGGAGGGAAAAATGAAACAAGAAGAAACCAGAGAGGGAGTGGTTGCTGGAGTGGAGGGGGGTGGGAGAGATGGGGTGGCTGGGTGATGGACATTGGGGAGGGTATGTGCTATGGTGAGCGCTGTGAATTGTGTAAGACTTATGAATCACAGACCTGTACCTCTGAAACAAATAATATATTGTATGTTAATTTAAAAAAATAAAAATAAAAAATTAATTTACCCTAAGTTATTTTGTCCTGTGATACCGATTTCCTGTAATTAGTCAAACTGGCAATATTAGGATTTCCAGTGGCTTTGAAATGATCCTTAGGAGTGAATGACTCCTTTCTCCCAGAGTTTGGGCTCCTCTCATGCCACTGAAGGTTATAAATTAAGATAGGAACGAACCTTATTTTAGAAACATTCCACTCTACCTACCACACAGTGTGGCCCTGAACCTTCTATTTTCTTCATACTTAAACTTTTTTGAAACCCAAATTGTGGGTCTGTTCAAGAGCCATTCTGCCTTTTCTCTTTTGTGCTATCGAAGCCGAGAATGTTTTGTGCACACTGAGACCCACAGAAAAATGTCAATGAGGTAGAAGTGACACTTGTCCACTGCAATCCTGAATTTCTGGCTCAGCCACTGTTGGAGAACTTCTCATGACTGTGATTAGACTCATCAAGAAAGAGCATTGCAGGGACTTTTTAAGAAAATAAATAATGTAAGAGGAGACTGGCAAAGAGTGTAAACATAACACTTCTTCCTGCAATTACTATTTTCATTACTAGCACTCAGCTAATTCCCATAAGCCAAGACAAACAAACTCAATTTTATTTTCCAATAATGTACTATAGCCAAGGTTCCTGGACCTCTAAGAGTCCATGAGTGGATTTCATTATTTCCAAACGTCGTCCATTTCCTGTGAACAGTCATGCCTGCCTCACATTCCTCCTCGTTATGATAAAAATGTATCCGCTGAATATGGAGTGCTAGTCATTATCTCACGCTGAGACATCTGACTCGTAGCTGTGTGGCTAAAATCAATCAAAATGGAAACACGAATTATACTAAATACATGTCATTCCCTTGGTAGACAGGATGGCTCCAAACATGGGGTGTTTAAGAAAAAAATCAGAAAAAAGCTGGAAATTGGAGCTCAGAATTAAGAGCAACTTGGAAAGACTATTCCTCCACTGCTGTTTAATTGAGGATATATATATTTAAAAAAAACAACAGATAACGTACTTTGGGCAAATACACGACTTATTCAACCTGCTACTGTCACTTGAACATGATGGGTGTCAATCAGCATTCATGCATCACTGGGCATAACCAAAACATTGAAACGAGAGGCAAGTGTCCTGCAGAATCAACCTTCAAATGCCCTACCAGGCTCATTAATTATAACGTAGTGGCTTTACACACACCCTATAGGACAGACTTGGGCTTGGCTCCTTCCTGGATTCCACCTTCCCAAAGGTAAACTCACAAAGAAGTTCTCTTCTGTCCCCAACTGTGGCAGGACACTGAAGTCAGCCAGCCCCTTCAGTGGGCAGGTGAGGCTTGACAATAGGGAGGACAGTGGCTTGCCCAGGGCATGGGGGCCACGCAGGGACAAATCCAGTCCTGGTGCCTATGCTCCTGATCAAAGGCTATTAAAAAGGTGTGAAGGAGAATGTACTTTAATTTTCTATCACGGTGGTACATCATGAATTCATGCTCATAAATATGACTCACAGCATCGTCCTCGTGAAGCTCATAAAATGTTCCAGGGTGAGCTTCTCTATTTAAAAATGGTTTTTGGGGGAATGAGAGATGCGCGGCTACAACCGAGTCAGGCCTGGGCAGCCCGTGGGGTTGTTTATGAGTGTGTCCTAACAACTGCCTGTGTCTTCAGTGATCCTGAATGTGTGTGGCCAAATGAAGCCAAGGTAGCTTTGGTTTTCTAACCCGAGAGGCCTCCGGACAGGCCCAGGCAACACTGAGAGATGAGAAAAATCCAGGAGATGAAACAGGCCACGTGGAGCCAGCCCAGGTGCTCTCTGGTGCTTGTTATTACAGACACACACTTCACACAGGGGAGGTTTGTTTTCATTCCTTGCCCTTCAGATCTCCCAAATACAAGTAAAAACAGGCAGGTAACTATGACAACTCTACTTCAGAGAGTTTAAATTTCAAAAATAAACCCATCCGCTGAGCCCCTTCATTTTGTTTTCTTAACAGATACTTTGTCTTCTCTCAGCTGAGGGTTTTAGGTGACTTCAAAGCCATTTTACCAAATGCGTATCGAGACATGCTGTCTCCTTGCCATCAGATGCCAGGATGGAATCTGGGGATGAACCTCTGGAAGGTGTGAGGGGAAGCTCCTCTCCCACTTTCTGCCTGGTGTGGCAATGCTCACTGTGGGCCTCTCCAGAAACTTCTTGAGCTGCTGCCAGGGTCCTGCCTCCCACATTCACATTAAAGCAGGGCTATATTAATATACGCTGCTCTGCATCCAGTCCCGCACGCTCATCACGCCTTCCATGATGCTGAGCGCACCTGGAGTAAAATGGAGCGAATCTCATACAGCTTTCAGTGGCGTCATGGCATCCATGCCTTCCCTGGAGTCCATTTAAAAACTTTATGTTCCTCAACAAAAGCAAGTGAGGCCCCTTCCAACTAGTAAGGAGGGGGGATGACTGGAAGGAATCTAGAGGTATCCCTGATTCCTGTAAGTGGATCTGCTGATTGATCACTAAGGGGTAAGGGGTTCTGGCTAGAACCTACACTGGGACGTCTCCAGGGAAGACACAGGGCTTGCAGATGAGGCAGGCCACTGCAAAGCCTTGCTCACCTAGATGTGGCTGAGACCCCCATGAACTCAGGCTCTCTGGAGGGTGCCAAAGGTCTTACACTAAGCCTGAATGGAACTGGGGCATACACAGTACTATCTGTGTGTCCAGGCTGACTACCATGGAGGGATTCATCTACACTCTGCAAGAAGCACAGTTTAGCTTTCATTTGCAGTTGAGCAGCTTCGAGGCCCAGAGAAACGGTGGCAGCAGGAATATATTGATTCCTCAAGTTGAAGAAGGCCGGGGCAGAAGAGGAAGAAAATGGCTGACAACCTCTTGCTCAAGGGTACCCATGAGCTTCCATGTTGAGTACTCAAGAAGAACTGGGGGTGGGGGAGTGTGCCCAGGGCATTAGCAGGTGTGCACAGGCAAGGCGACCAAATCTTAGGTTTCAGGTAGGAACTGCTGGGATTCACCTTTTTAAGACTAATTGACCTAAGAGGCCTAGGAGTAGAACGTCTTGGAATTCGGGGCAAGGAAGGAAACACCTGGACAACCTTGAAAAATAAATACTAGTCTGCTCACTTCCCAGAAGAGGAAATAGAGGCTAGCAGGGCTTCTGTGACTTGTCCCAGGTCACGTGGCCGGCAAGCTCTGGCACTGAGGTAGGACCCAGTCTTCCCAACGTCAAGACCCCTGCCTGTTCTTCCCAAGAGACCACTACATCCTCACATCTGCTGTTGAACACCCTGTGCAGCTGGGGTTGGCTTCTGGGCTGGTTAATAATAGTAAGAGACTGACTGATGGAGTGTGGTTTCACTTTGAGCTCCTCGCCGACACGCTGGTGATCTGGAGTAAAGGCTCGCCCGCTCTGTGCTGCCGCGCACCCCATCCCTTGCGAATCATATGGCACCCTCTGCTCCTCACCATTGTTGTTGTGGACTCCCATCATTTCCAGTGCAAGCAGGGACCACAGAATTTCTCTCCTAGACAGAACTGGGGTTCCAGGTGTTGACTGAAGGACTCTGTGGGTCATGTGTCCTGTCTGATAAATGGCTCCTGATGTGGAGACCACCACTCATTTGGTGATTTCCTTCACTGCCTGGCTACCAGAAGGCTTTGTGCATCCCTCCTTGCATCCATGGGTGGAGGTCTGTCCTTGCTGGTGATGGGAAGTGAGTTACGAGTTTTCTGGGCTGCCACCGTGGACTATTATTTCCTGTTCTCCTCACCTCACAATGACCCTATGAGGAAGGTCTATGATCCCATGTTAGAGATGGGGTGAGGTTACTGGTCAATAGTGGAGCTGGGATGGAGACCCTGGTCCCTGGACCCTGGCTGACTCCATTGCTCCCCCTGCCCTAATCACCACATGCTGCCCTCTGCCTCTCCCTATCAGGGTCTGGTTGCAGGAACACTCAACACAGAGACAGAGCCAGCATCTGACCAGGGAGGGTAGGAGCTGACGCCTCCCATGAGTAATGAGAGGCTAGCATTCTGGCATGAGGGGAGCCAGCCCCAGCTTCTAGGAGGAATGGCTGGGTCTGTAGTATTTAAGAGCTAAGGTCAAAGTGGGGAGCACTTTCCTCTCAACTGATATTTCCAGATTTGGAAAAGTAGCCAGCAAAGGAGGATGGGTGGTAGGCAAACATTTGAATTATGAAATGGTATGGCTTTAGTGAGAACACACCAGTGTGGGAGGATTTTCTTCTTTCTCTTGACCTTTCTTTTCTCCCCCTGGGGTCTGTATGCTCCCAAGTCTAGCCTGACACCCCCATTCTCCTCTCTTGTCCAAACTGCTGCCTGCACATGTGGGCACCTGCTAAATCCAGGGGCCATCGAAATAATAAGCTGAGGATTTGAATGTTTTCCCTTTTCATCCTATAAAACACGATTATTTTCTAGAAGAAAATTATCCATATCTATCTCCTTCATTTTGGGCCAGCCAATTCTCTCATCTCTCTGCAGGGCAGTAAAAATGCCCTTATTGCTTAGAACTATCCATAATTATATCAGTTTCTGGCCATTACTCTAGTAAGTTTAAAATGTTGAATATAATATAGCTGGTTTGGGAAATCTTTTAAGCCTGATCCAACTGACTAGCTACAACAGCCAGGTCCAAAATATGTGAGGAAAAAGCAGTTTTAATTGGCAAAGAACTATAATTGTGGACCTCGTGTGGATATAAGGATAAACGAGAGGATGGCCCAGAGAAACTTCTGGTGAAATACAGGATCCATGCCATTTTCCCAGTCCGGGGGCGGCCAAGTGCTTAGAAAGGCAAATATGAGACAGTGGATTTCTGAAGCAGTGGCGCTAGGATGTCAACCATGGGATGTGGCTGGAATCATTTCCTCACAAAATACCCAAGGTAGCAACCATCACGTGATTTGGAAAGCATGAGAACTTGAGTCGCAGGAAGTTGAAGAATTGCATGAGTAGATAGAATGTGAACTTGACCCAAGAAAGTTCCAGCTCATCCTTAGGAATACTACCTGGTCATACTGAGGTGTCTGACAATGGGATCCCTGGTCTGTGGTATGAGCTATGCGTGTGTAAGGGTGGGGCTTTGAGGTGGGAAAGAAGCAGATAGGAGAAGTGGCTTAATAGTACCCATTTCCAGCATTTTCTCTGAACCCTCTAGTGGATGGGGAGACAAAGTAGAGCGATGTTGATGTCAGGTCAACAAGGCTACATAAGCCCCCACAGCTTCCTTCTTTCCTCAGTTCCTCAGTTCCGCACTTCACCGAGCGAGGACACTGTCAGCCACTACACCACTCCACTGCGATTCAGCCATTATGAATAAGAACAATCAGGAAAATGCTCACAACATAAAGTAAAAAACGTAAAAAATAAACACATATGTGGAACATGACTACAATCACCTGAGTATGGGTATATGCTAAGTTTGAAGCCTCTAGTGTTATAAGAGAATTACACACCTCATCCTCACTCCCAAGGCCCTCAGTTTAATGAGCAGTGGGCAGAAAAAAAACCACAATAGTACATGAGACGACAGGTGAGAAGCTCTTCTGGCAACTGTAAAGGGTCTTACACACATCAGTTAGTATGATTCTGTGCTCCAGTGACACAGTGCATTGAGCACCTACTATGTGCCAGGCCCTATTTGGAGGCTCCGGATCTAGTGTGTGGAGGGGGGTCAAGTCAGAGCTGTGGCTGTGAGAAGCAATGAAAAAGTAAGCATAATAATTTGAGAGAGCAGTAGGTACCCTGAGCAGGAGGAGAGGAGACAGTGTGTGCGGATCGGTGGCCGGGACAAGCTCCCTGAGGACAGAATGATGAGGCCACCGCACCAGCCATGAGAACAGTCTGGGGACCCGAGTTCTGCAGAGGGGTGGGCACAGTAGCCATGCAGGTCGTGAGGGGGGAATGACGCTGCGGAGACTGGGCACAGAAGCACGGAGTCAGCTGGCAGGGGCTGCAGAACTGGTCCGGGGGCGGCCACGGGGACCCCATCCAAGAGCTTACCTGCCAACCCCGGGTCCCCAACCACGCTGACTTGACCCCTCCTGTCTTGCCTCCTACTGAGCCTTCAATGAAGCCAAGACGAGACGCTGCCTGGACCTTTGTCCTCAGTGGCAGAGACTGCACCTTCTCTGGCGGAGGCGTGGACTGGGGGGGCGAGTGTGCCAAATGGGCCAACCCCTTATTGTAGGCCAAGTGTCTACACAGTCCCTTTTGGGGGAATACGAGCAAAGTCTACATCCTAGACTTCGTGACGTGGAAACAGAACCCTTGAGATTTCTATCAGGACTCTTCAGAGACGAGGGAAAGGTGGACATAGAGACCTTACACTTGAAATGGGTGACATGATCACAGACTCATTCTCAGAGTGCAGGGGGATAAACTCATCTATGATGACTAATCATCTTTTAAGCAGACTTATTAGATGAGCATTTGGGTTTCTGGTGACTACTCATTAATAAATGGTGAAACTATTAGCTAAACGAGCGAAGTCTTCAACCTCCTCCTGACACACACGTTATGACTGGAGGAAAAAGTCAGTTGGTTATGGCCGGCCATGAATTCTACTTGTAGTAACATGCTCCATGAGCAGAAACACCTTTGCTGCTATGAAGTCATTCGCAAGTACAAGGAGGGAGATGACATGGGGTTGGGGCCTAGTAACTTGCCCCCACAGGCCTTCAGGGAAGCCATGACAAATGACTCCAAAAGCATCAAGCTGGGATCTGTTAAGTTCAGAAAAGAGGGCTTCAGGGACTCTGAGGGACATTCAAGGCAGCCAGGTCTGGAGACTGAGTCTGGGCTGGAGCCTGGGCCTCCAGTCAGGAAGGCAAGTGAGGGAACACTTTGGGGCTGGTGGGCACTGCGCAGTTTCCACAGCCAGCAACGGTGTGGATGCAGGGAGCGGCCTGCTTTGGGAGGGACCTGCCGGCCTTCCTGGGCCTCAGAGGCAGGTGGCTTCTGGGAGGCTCGCTATCACCTCAGCAGCTGCCCCAGCATGTGGCAGGACAAGGCTGGACACAGGCAGGCAGAGCCGAGGGTCGACTCATTTCTTCTGCCTTGCACTGTCCTTCAAACTTCACCTTGTACTTCTGGGACTCTCGAATGATCGGGGGCTGCTGAAATTTCCTCAAACTGGTAAAATTGGGGAGAAAATGACATGGAAAGAAAAATCAGAGCACATTTGGTTTACATGATTAAAGCTAACAGGCACCAATTAGTCAAAATTTAGGCCAGATATTGACTGCCGGACAGCTGAACATTCCCATGGTGGCTGTTGTTTTTTGTTGAGAGACTTAATCAAATACTGAGAGACTCCATTTGGAAGCATTTTAATAACGACCCTTCTGAGAACATGAGTCGCCCCTGTGAGCATCTCGTCCTCCCCTCCCTCAGGCAGACCACAGCATGAGGACAATCTTTGTGAGGCCTCAAGAAAGCCTGGCTCCAGAAGGAGGGAGGGGAGTTGTGAAGTCCTGGGATTTCACCTCAGAGTCAGGTCAGCTGCCAGCTGACCCTGAAGCATCCATTATGCACAGCTAGGTGGTAAGAAGGAGCTGTGTGTGTGGTGGGCGTGGGTGGGCTTGGGAAACTCCCAGGAGAAGCCTGGGGCGAACCTGGTGACCTCCACAGTGCTGAGCAGAATTGGTATCCACAGGAAATAGCTTCCTGGACAAGGGTCAAACTGGCCTTGGGATAAAATTAACTGAAGCAGAGTCTCAGAGGCTTCCAGGGCAACATCAAAGAGCCCAGATCTTCCTCTGTAAAAGGCTCTGGCAGGCTGAGTTGACCTGCCTCCACAGGCCTCTATCCCTCCTCTTTGTGGGGAACTCAGGGGGCTGGGGAAGGGGAAGCACGTGGCTGTTGCTGGTGACTGGACAGGGTTCAGGGTCCTGGAATCAAGGGAGTTGTGGCTACCACGTGGCAATTCCTCATGGCCGCCTTTTGGGCTGCCTGGGGCACTTTAATAGGGATGCCAGAGCTTTGGTCCAAGGGAGTCTCTGATGGGTGAGTCAGAGCCTCTAGAAAAGGCTCGGGTTGGCTACACACTCTGCTCACACATCTTTGTAGACCAGAATGGGACACCAAGAGGGCCTTGCAGAGTTGAGGTCCTGGAGTTCTGAAACCCACAGGGACTCCATCTCAACTGAGGCCAGGCACCATGGGGGAATGCTCAGGAATAGCTGGTTTGGCCACAGACAGGCTAGACTATTGTTTTTCCACATTGTCCTTAATGGCTCACAGTCAAGGTCAAGCTGCCTGGAAGCCTAAGAGCATTATCCAAGAGGAAAAGCTTCCAGTGCTTTCAGATGAGTGGCGCATACATGACTTCCGTGTGCTTCATGAGCCCCAGGTCGAATGCAGAAGTATCCCTGGGAGGTTTTCATTGAACGGAGGCAGAATAGACTGAGAAAAGGATTTCTTTCCCTAGAGGGGACAGGGATATCTCCTACTCCTCCTTCTAACTGCAATGCTGCTACACCTTCCTCCGAACAGCTTCCTCTCACTCCCTTGGTCCCTCAAAAGCACCCTGCTCAGGACTAACTTACATGGAGCAAAGGTGATGCTAACAGGAGGGTGGGGCCACCTGACAGCTTTTAAGTAGAGAATGTGGTGTGGTGTGTGTGTGTGTGTGTGTGTGTGTGTGTGTGTGTGTAAATGTGCTGGGAGGGGGTGTTTTGAGGCTCTAAAACACTTTCCTTAGATAGACTCACTTATCTTGAAATGAGGAACACAACGGATGGCAAAAAGGCAGAAATCCTATAGACTAACACGGTAACCTCTGCATGAGGTCATAATGTGACAAGAGCTATAGTGAGAAGGCCTTCACATGCATTACCCCAGAGTGAGCGGGGGGTCTTGCTGCTCTTCTCATTTCCCAGAGGAGGAAACTGCCACCTCGAGAGGCAAAGTGGGTAACCGAGGTCTCCTCGACTCAGGACCCTCGGTCACAGTCACCAAGTGACACTGAGAAAAAATGAAGGGGCCAAGTCAGGAGTGTGAGGTGCGATGTCTACGAGATCCAGATGGCCTGCCAAATAGGCACCGGGCTGTGACTGCGGATGATCTGCTGGCTTCATGACCCACATCCGTGTTTCTCAAATGGGGGTGGTCTGTCCCCCAGAGGACACCTGGCCATGTCTGGAGATATTTTTGGTTCAAGTCACAACTGGGGGTAAAGGGACATGCTACTGGCATCTGGTGGGTAGAGGGGAGATGCTGCTACACATCCTAGATGCACAGGACAGCTCCACAATAGAGAATTATCTGACTCCAATGTCAACAGCACTGAGGTTGACAATCCCTGGGTTAGCCACCAGATCCTTGCTCAGGCAGGTTATGTTGTCGCCTTCTCATGCTATACTAGGATGTCTGGGGAAATTCAAAAGGCTAGCTCCCCCCCGCCCTGTTTTTTTCTGTGTGAGGTTAAGCCTTGGATTAGCCTTTGTCTGATGCATGACACCCTTCCTTCTGTGGTCTGTGGGTCTGAGACCATCACGGGATGTATCCCACCCTAGGACGAACTTGTGCTGCAGGGGCCTTCTGAGCTTCCCAAGGCTGAGAGGTCCTGGTGGAGCATCCTTGAAGGCCCCCGTGCTCCACCATCCCTGCATATGGCTCTAGAAAGTAAAGGCTTCACACACAGATGCTGACAGGCAGCGGAGGAGCCGACCTGCGACCAGACCAAACTGGCACTCAACGGTCATCCCTATTTTCCCACGTGACCCACTTGAGTGAAAGTTTAAAGCAAGCTTTATTACACTCATCCGAAATTAGTTCTGTAAGAGTCTTAGAACAGATCAGGATTCTGGAAGAGTTAAAGTGGGATGAGCGCGACATCCTTATTTTGCATTTTTGTATTTATTTTGTATTTAGAGTATAATTACTCAATCATCATTCCAAGATAACTTATCCATCATTCCAAGATAAATTATACTTGGAAATGGATAATTTCATCCTCCTCCATTAGCTTCACTAATAATTTCAATGCAAATCCTTGAAAAGAATAAAGGTCACAGACTGGAAATATTATGTGTCACCTGACATGTCCTTTTATAGAAAATCCTAGAAACAGATTTTGGGCCTAGGATAGATAAATGAGATCTAGGAACTGATGGTCCTGTGCAAATGCACAGTCTTCCAGCATATGGATCAGGTGGTTTCGGGAGAATGTAGCATGATCCAAAAGCTCCCTTGGTTAGGAATATTACGAGGCTAAAATCCCTTTCACCCCACAACAAAATGGCACCACGATTCAGTTGCTACCTTGATGAGATGCTTAGGTTCATGACATTGAAACATGAGTTAAGATCATAGGAATTCTGGGACTATTTTAATGAAATGCATTTATGAAAAACAAATTCTTATGCAGATTATCTACTTAATGGACCTTCACAGGATTTCCTTTAAACAGTACAATCTCCATGTCTCTTAAAGTTACTAAAATGATAAAACATTTGGTTTTACAGTTTCCTATAAAATTAAATTACTTAATAAAAGAGAAGTGTACAATAAAGTACTTGAACATAACTGTAGTTGAAAGGGTGCTGGGGAAAGTCCTTGACTCTTTGGCGGCTCATCTTTTTTCCACCCTTGATACTTCACATGACCCAACCTTCGGTTTGAAGGTACAATGAAAATACTACTTATTAGTATGAACTGTTATGTGTGAAAATTATGGACTGTTTTCTGGATTAGTTGGAATACATACGTATATATTAGAAAAAAACACACATACACACATCACGTAAGCATTCCCGGACAATGACGGGCAAGGTTGTTAGCTCAAGTTGGAGACCAAGAGATAGATCATCACTCAGAGAAAAAATGATCTGTAATATACAATAAAAACCACCTGCTCAAATAGGGGGCCCAGAGTTCAGAGAAAAGAGGGGAGGATGGACACATTCAGATGGGGGAGGATATAAACGCCCAACCAAGGGAGGGATTGGGGGCCAGGGCTAGACATCCAGGTAAGGTACTCACTCCACCCAGCTGAGGGTCCATGACCTTGAAGCAAGCCCCTGACTGACTCCACATCCATACTTCTCCACTCTTCTTCCCAGGAGACTCAAAGAATCACTCTGCACTGTCCTAGGGCCTTAGTCTCAGAGTTAGGAAGTACAAACAAAGATCTTTCCCTTCCTCTAGATCTCTTTTTTTGATTTTGTTGTTTTTCTCTGAGTGTATGGAGATGGGGAGGAATGAGCACCACTCCAAAGTTCAACCTCTGCCTTTCATGCTTGGATCCAAAGTGGCTGCAAGACCACATTATATTAGCAGCTGGTCCTGCTAAGGTGTACTAAATGCTTACTGTGGGCCAGGTACTGTTATAGGCACTTAGGGATGAATTAGCTCATTTGAGTTCCTAAGAGTTAAACCCTGTTAATGTTCCCATCTCATATATGAAGGGACTGTGGCACAGAAAGGTTACATTTCTAAGGAAGCTATTAAAAAGCTTAAATAAGCGACACTGAAATTCAAATCCATAAAATGACAAAATTTGAGATAAAGTGCATTGTTGTCTATTTATTCATTTTGTGTATTAAAACAGGTGGCAAAAATTATTACAATAACTCTTTTTCTAAAGACAACATCTTTCTAAATTATTTCTTTTTAACCATCTATATCACATGTAGTTTTTACTTAGTCAATACAGGGCTTCTAAAATTATGCTTTTAAAAATGTTTTTCTATGTCCCTTCTATTTCCTGCTCACTTTCATTCTGTCTTCATGTATTAATAATTTTTTTAAGATTTTATTTATTTATTTGAGAGAGAGAATGAGACAGAGAGAGAGAACACGAGATGGGGGAGGGTCAGAGGGAGAAGCAGGCTCCCCGCCGAGCAGGGAGCCCGATGTGGGACTCGATCCCGGGACTCCAGGATCATGACCTGAGCCGAAGGCAGTCGCTTAACCAACTGAGCCACCCAGGCACCCCATGTATAAATAATTTTTAACAGCTTTATAGGGGGTTAATTGACATGACAAACTACACAAACAGAAGTTATACAATCTGCTAAATTGTACGTATGCATACAATTGTATACATACATGAAACCAACACCATAATCCAGATGGTGAAAATATTCACTGTCCCCAAAGTCTCCTCATGCCTATTTGTAATCTCTCCCTTCTCCTCTCTGCTCCCACCTCCATCTCCTGGCAAGCACTGATCTGCCTTCTGTCATATATACTATTTTGCATTTCATAAAATTTTATGTAGATGGAATCAGACAGTATATATTTTCTAGCTACTTCCACGCAATATAGTTATGTTGAGACTCATCCATGTTGTAGCATGTATCAATAATTCATTCCTCTTTATAGCTGAGTGGTACTCCATTGTAGGGATGGATATACCAGTGTGTTTATCTGATCACTTACTGATGGACATTTGGGTTGTTTCCAGCTTTGGGCTATTACAAATGGAGCTACTATGAACTCGCATATTCTGCTGGTGGGAATGTCATTACCACTTCTGATGACCTTCATTCCTTTGTGTCGATAGAGATTTCAATCTGATATCCTCTTCCTTCCAACTGTAGGGCTTTTTGTGGTGCAGGTCTGTCTGCTGGTAATTAATTCCTTCAGCTTTTGTATATCTGAAAACGTCTTTTTTTTTTTTTTGCCTTCAGTTTTGAAAGATATTTTTTGCTGAATAAAGAATTCTAAGTTGACAGTTTTCCATTCACTACGTCAAAGGTGTCACCTCATTGTCCTCTCTCATGCACTGTTTCTAAAAGAGAAACAGGCTGTCATCCTCATCTCTGTTCCTCTGTATGTTTCTTTTTACTCTGGCTACCTGATTTTTTTCTTTATCACTGTTTTTGAGCAATCTGATTGCAATGTGCCTTTACTTTTCTTCATGTTTCTTGTGCTTGGGGTTCACTGAACATATTGGATCTGTGGGTTTATAGCTTCCATCAAATTTAGAAAAATTCCAACTACTATTTCTTCAAATATTTTTGCTGCCCCCCCCCTCTTTTTTTTTCAGGGACTCCACTGGCACATGTGTTAGGCTATTTGAAGTCATCCAAAAGCTCACTGATGCTCTTTATCTTTTTCATTATTCTTCCTGTGTCCCATTTTGGACAGTGTCCATAACTATGTGTTCAAACTTAGTAGATTTTCTTCTGTAATATCTAGTCTACTGTTGATTTCTTTCCATGTATATTTCATCTCTAAGAGTTCTATTTTAGATCTTCTTAAAAATATATATATTTATGTCTCTGTTAAAGCTTTTAAGTATACAGAATACAGTTATAGTAACTCTTATCATCTTGTCTAATTCTGACATCTGTGTCAGTTCTGGATTTGTTTTTTTTTTTGTTTTGTTTTAAAGATTTTATTTATTTATTTGACAGAGAGAGGCACAGTGAGAGAGGGAACACAAGCAGGGGGAGTGGAAGAGGGAGAAGCAGGCCCCCCGCTGAGCAGGGAGCCCGACGTGGGGCTCGATCCCAGGACCCTGAGACCATGACCTGAGCCGAAGGCAGATGCCCAACGACCGAGCCACCAGGTGCCCCAGTTCTGGATGTTTTGATGGATTGTGTTTTTCTGCTTCTTGGTATACCTTGTAATCTTTGATGACAGAAATTATACAATTTATCCTGTTGCTTGATATTTCTGTATTCTCATAAATATTCTTGGTTTTTGTTTTGGGATGCAGCTGAATTACTAGAAACATTCTGATGCTTTTGGGCCTTGCTTTTTTGATTTGTTAGGAAAGGCTAGAGCACTACTCAATTTGGGGCTAATTATCCCCTGCTACTGGGGTAAGACCTTTACTGTGTATTCTACCCTAAGCCTCATGAATCTTGAGGTTTTCCAGTTAGGTTGGTGGGAACACTATTCCTGGCTCTCTATGAGCACCGGGCTCTGTTCCCTTTAATCCCTTTGGATAAATCTTTCACTGGCCTCACACACAGGCATTGATCAGTACTCTGTGGAATATTCAAGGGGGACCAGCTGTGGGTCTCTGAGGTTCCTCTGTATGCAGACCTATCCACTCTGATGCTGTGTCCTATGAACTCTAGCTGCCCTGATCTCCCTGGATTCTCAGCTCTGGTCCTCAACGCAGGAGATCTTGGCTCCAGCTTGGTTCCTCCTCCACATACTGTGGCCTGCAAACTCGAGCTGGGGAAATGATAGGAGTCATCTCCCTGTGAACTGTCTCTCAGGGACCACTATCTTTATCTTTTATGGCCAGTGTCTTAAAAAGCCCTTGTTTTATATACACACACACATACACACACACACACACACATTTTTTTTCTGTTTGTTTTGTTCTGTTTCAGGCTGGGCAGTAAATCTGTGCCCTCTTACTCCATCCTGTCCTGAAGCAGAAGTCCTCGTGTATTAATCTGGAATGCTTTCATGTTCAAAATTTATCTAACCATTTCTCTATCATTGGATACCTGGGATGTTTCTCACTTTTCCTTTTTTGGGCATATGCATTAGTTTGCAGTATATTTTTAGATTGGACAGCCACACGGACAGCCAACAATACATTGATATTCAGTCACAGTGATGGCATTTTTCCTCAGAAGGCATAAATTGCATTAAGAAAAATAAAAGGCCTAGATGCTGACTCATGGGCTTAAAGATGGGTGGTAACCACAGAATCTCAAATTCTTATTTGTAAGAATATTTGGGCACAGATATAGCCAAACTAATTATAGGCCTTGGCCTAGAATACACGACTATAACCGTATTGAGCCAGAATACAAATTCCGCTGGGCTCAATTCATGTTAGTTCATTTGGTGTCTGAAACCTCAACGGGCAGTGCAGTCTGTTACGTCCCAAGGAGCTGTGCTCCGATCTGTTGGAGTCCCTCTGTGTCCTGTATCTCATGGCCTCATGTGCCTAGGACTTCTATCTGCGTGGTGGCGGGGAAGGTAAAAGGTGAAGGGAAAAGATGGCGCCGTCATGGCTACCCAACTCTGGCAACCTGGATGCGGTACCTGGTCCACTGACATGGTGTGTGAGAACACCTGAGGCGTCTGTGCCCTGCACTGCCCACCACATGGGCTCAGAGGCTCACAGTCCAGTGGGACCAAAGTAGAGCGAGCCAAGTTATCCCACAGCCCTCATGAAAAAGACGTGGGTGATCATGTAAGGCCTGCAGTGCTTAGGGAATGCCCCGGAAGATGCAACTTGTCTATTACTTCCTATCAAGAATCGTAGGGCAGCAATGAGACAAAGCAGAACTACTGATATGTGATTTGCTATCTGGGCTTTGGGGATCATGAGGTTGGTGATCCCCTGTTACAGAGGAGACCTGGGAAGTTCTCCTTTTTACCTCCTGCCTGGTTAGAAACAATTTGCTGGTTGCAAAGGACAATTTAACAGCACTTTGTTAGGGGTTACAATAAAGCATCAGTATGGGTTTTGCTTTTGAAAGTATTTGTCTTATTTGACCTGATATTTAGGTGATTTTGAAGCAAACCATTAAGTACATAGAAACAAAACATCAGATCAAAAGATCAAACTTAAAAAGAATGCCTACAAGATCAAAGCCTCTTGTTCATCCACTCTTGCTCCAGGAGTGTCTAGCAGAGGGAGAAAACATTTCTTTAGAGAAATATTCTTTTCAAAGAAAGATGAGAATCCGACTTTAAGAGAATGGCCAAAGGGTGGAGAGATGATAAAGGGTGGGGAAAAATCAGTAATGGCATTCAGAGCAAACCTTTCAGTTACTAGTCCAGACAAGCTGGTGCATCCATCAGATGTTTGAACACTCATGAGAGGACAACCCAGATGCTGGTGAACTTGCTCAGAATCTTTCCTACCATCTGCAGGGTCTAGGGTGATGCCATGTGTCCAAGAAATGTGTGGCTCTTCCGGGCCCTCTAACCAAGACTGACCCAGCTGCGGCTGCCATTGGCCCCACATGCAGAGCAGGGGCTAGTGAGCTGTCCTCGCTGTGCATGGGCTTTGCTATAGTGTATTAAGGAAGGGACATCAGTGCAGAAAGGACCGAGAACCAGCCCCTTCCCCAGCCCAGTTCTAGGATTCCACATGACAGAATATGTGCCAGATGAGATGACTGTTGATCCACAGGGGCCCAGCTTATTGTCTCAGGGGAAAAAATGAGCTAGAGAAGGTGTGTCTCTGAATGGCAGACACCTGCCCAGTGGCTGAACTCAAACTGTGCAGGTTCCAACTCACTGACTAGGTTAATGCTTTCATTCTCCTGTACTTGTCAGGTGACAGGAAGTGTGGAACAGGCTTGGCACCCTCAACCCAACCCCAACTTAACAAAGACTCCTTTCCCAGAGCTCTGAGCATTCCTGTTCTGGTCACCTGGACCTTCGAGCCTGCTCTCCAGGGCAGGCCCTTCACTTCAGATCTCAGCTGTGTTTTCCATTTGCCCTAAGACTCAACATTCTGGATGGTCCCTTGCTGTCTAGACCATTTCAAAGCTCCAGCCCTTGTACCCTTCCCTTGGCTGAGCGAGGAGGTCAAAGCATAACAGCAGGTGACAGAAAAAGAATAAAGGCTCAAGACAGACTCACTGAGAGGCAGCCCTCAGAGCTCAAGAGCTCCTTGTCTTCGTTCTTTCGTTCCATGGTATAGGACACAAATGTGACTACATAAAATCACAGTCTGCGTGGAAACCAATATGAACGGAATCAAGAGGTAAGCCATAAACTGGGAAAACAGTTGGGACATGGATCACAGAGGGCTCATTTCCCTGGTAAAGAGCTACAAATCAAGAAATATAAGATCAACTGAAAAAAAAAAAAAAAAACCTAAAGGGCAAAACATGAAAATACACCTCACAAGAAATTCACATGGTTTTGGACAGCAAATTGCACTTAATCCCATTTACAGGAAGTTAAATAGAAATTACAACCACAGCACAATATCATTTCCACCTACTGATTGGCAAAGACGAAGCAAGTGAGGAGGAAGTGGGAAAGGTGTCTGGAGAAAGCTGCTGTTTGTGTAAAGGGGGAGGAGGGTGGATATCCAGCCCTTTCTTGTCTATGCATAAAGCACGTATGGATGGATATCCGGAAAGTGATGGCACCGGCTGTCTCCAGAGAGGAGAATTTGGAGGCTGGAGAAGAGATCGTTCCCTCTATATTCTCTTTATTGATTGAAATTTGAATCTGAGATGGCCTGAGAGCTGCACTCATTTTGTCAATGTCTAGGGAAAGAAGATCTTTCCTGGGACCTTGTTCTGCTGGGCATGTCACTGTGCCACGCCGAAGGAGAGGCTCCGCATCTTCAGACATCGATATATAACAATTTCCTTTAAAGAGACAACAGATTGGTGCATGACGGCTTATGAAGCTCTTTCATATATTAGCCTCTTGAATCCTTGTCATAAGCCTCTGAGGCAGGCATTATTTTCATCTCTGTTTTTCTGAGGGGGTGAGCGAGGCTCAGAGAGGTCGCCTTCTTGAGCCAAAGAGTTGAGTTCCAGAGCCTGGATTTGGCGCAAAGTTGTTCTGGTGGTTACCTGAAGTTGCATTTTTGGATCTGCCCAACCTAAGGCTCAGAGGCTCCGAAGCTGCCAGAAGCCATGGGAGAAAGCAGACCGGGGAGTGAGGGCAGCTGAAAGGCTGAGGCTGTGATAACTGGCAGAGGGTCCACCTGGGGGCAGTCCTGAGGCCTGTCCAGACCTTTAGGAGGAGGAGGCAGGGCTCATGGTAGAGGCAGGTAGAGAATCTTCTCCAGGGCCCAGGCAACACCTCAGGCCACCACCACAGCCTGGCCTAAGGAGGAACGCAGGCTGGGGTCGGGGAAACAAAGATGGCTCCAAGAGTATGCTCAGAAGTAGCACAGGAGTACAGATTTGAGGCAAAACTTCCCACCAAATCTGTAGCGTGCCTTCTTTCTCTTCCATGCTCAGGCCTTCTCACACCCAGGGCCTTCTCTCTCCACTCCATCCCTCCCTGCCTCTTGCCTTCAGTCCCTCTTCAAGACCTTCCTGCTTCGAGTGATGGTTATCCCAGAGGCAGAGGTCAACCTGCTCCTCATGGTCTCCCCCAACTGCGCTTCTCCAGGCCCGCATGACTGCTGGGCCCAGAGGCCCAGTCCGTGTCTCTCAGTGCCAGGACGCTGCAAATCCATCTCGTAACCGCTCTTTGTGCGAACCACTCACTGAAGACTGCAGAGGCTGTGCAGAAGGCCTGAGAGCAACTTGCTGGAGCTCCCTGCGCATCAAAGGGCCTGGTGGGACTCTAAGTGCTCTTGGCAGAACCTGGTCAAAATCTCCATGGTGACTGGCAAGGTCAGGGTGAGGGCTGAATGTGGGGGCAAGAAGGCGGGTGCACAAGAGCAGAGATGAGGAAGGCCACCGAGCAGGCGCGGCTGGGGTTGAGGAAGGCTAAGCAAAGGGCCAGGGACTTGGTTTTTCTAACAAACAGGAGGAAAGAAAGTTGTTCCTCTTTAACTTGGTGGAAGGAAGGAAAATAGGACTGAGCAGCTGAGTGGGATACAGTTTCCTGCTGGCTCAAGAACTGAAATAATGTGAAGAGAAAAACAAGGCAGCTTCCTCTTTCTGCCCCTGGGATATGGGTTTCGGCTGTGAGTGGAATATGATGCTTATCTTTATATTGATTTTTCCTGGTCCAAAATTCAGAAACAAAAGAAGATCAAATGGGGGCCCCGTGGGGTGAAATCTGGTTGTGTAATTTCGCTCTGCAAAGGAGAGGACACGGAGCTGTGACTGACGGAGGACACATTTTAGCTTTTCCTTTCACCCCGGAGACACTGAAACTCTCTGGGGGTTTGAGGCCTCTTCAAATGCTGTCTGGCTAGAGATTTGGGTCTGTGGAAGCAGCATTCTTCTCTCAACCAAACCCCCACAATTAAGAGCCTCAAACCCGCCTAGGATGACAACATTTGCCAGAGTCCAAATATAAGAACTAGAGTCATTCTGGAAAGTACTGCACTGAGGTTGATATCATGTTATCAAGTTTGCTCATGACATTTAGTCCAGTAACTCTTATTATTGGCCAGAGCTGCACATTTGAAGACAGGGTCTACATAGCCGGTTTTCTTAAACTAGAGTTGAAACTTCTTTTGGATCTTGATCCCATGAGCCTATGTGTAAATACAGGGTGACTGGTTTAAATGTCTTCAGAGTGGCTTCTAGATCTTTTTGAGTCTAAGGTGGGTGTGAGCAAACCCAAAGGGAGCACAGTGATTTTTTCAATGAGGAAGAGAATTATCCTAAAATTCAGTTTGCTTCTACTTATCCTTTGTATATAGTTTTATGGGAAAACTAAACTTAAAGTAATTTCACAAGTAAACAAAAAAATGAAATACAGCATGTAGTGGACATCTCTGTGGCCATAGAAATTCCATCTTCCACTTTTTTGCTTCTTAACCGAATCCTAATTTTGTTTGGCTATGCCCTTCTCCAACATGGTTTGCCTCAGGGAAGCTGAGCCCACCCAAACCCCAGAGGTCATTTCCAACTAGTCTAAGCCAATCCTGGTGAACAGAATCCCAGCCAAGGCATTGACCCGAAGCTGGTCAAGGGGACTTTAGGGGAAGTCTGCTGGGAGCTTCTTGAGAAGGCTTCCTTCTCCGAGACCTGGGCAGGACCTGGAAGACCTTTGGAGGGTCTGTCTTGGTGTGATGTCTGGGACTGCCACCAATGGCCTACCACAGTCCAAGAAAGCAGCTCATGTAAGAAGGAGGTCAATTCGAGAATAAGGAGCAGGCAGAACCTCGGGATCTCCTATACTACTGAACTCCCTTCTATGAGATGTAACATGCTTACTCTTTGCTTAAACCAGTTTGATTCACTTTGTGATTTGCTGATGATGTAAGTGATAACTAATACATGACCCAAAGAATGCTTAGATGGACCTTATTCTACCCCAACGTATAAGCAGCCAGAGATCTGCCAAACCCAACACGGACGTGCCCAGTGGCCGTGTTTACTCAGTGAAGAAACCCTCCTCGAAGTAATTTTTCGAATGGCCACAGTTTCCAACCTAATCTTGAAATGTGATGGCCAAAGATGGCAAACATTTGGGTCCTTCTTTGTTCCCATTCACAACAGAGCAGGCACTCCCATCCGGCTGTCAGGGACGCAGGGCACCAAGCACAGTGTGGGTGTGGAGGGAGCTCTGTTGAGAGAGCTATCAGGGGAGCATCTAAAGCAGCTGGGCAACTCCTGAGGCTTTCTAGCTTTTTCTATTATAGCTGCATCTCCCATACATTTCAAATTTTTTGGTTAACCTATTTAAGTTGTTCTATTATGGCTGTTGTTATGGCAATTATATACCACGTACTTAAGATGTTCCTAATTTTGGAATATCACACCATCATCTGAGTGCACCGACCATTTTAAAATCATGGTTATTACTTACTGAGTTTACGGTTCCAGGTAGGAGAGGGAGAAGACACAGTGCATGACAATGACTGAAATAAATGATTAAATCCCCACGGGCGACTCCATCCTCTGAATTCTTAATTAGATTTTACAGTCACCTGGACCCAACACCTACTAAAAATAATCATAAATACTCTCACAAAACTCCTTCAGAAATTTAGCATTACTGAAAACACCCACAAAATACAAGGTGAGTTGAATATGATTTTGGCGCCTGGACCCAAACATTTTATGCTGACAAAAGGCCAAAGCTGAGGGGAACTTTCATAGGATGAAAGCCTGCACAATATCCTCTGACATCCCACAAGAATCTCAGGCTGAAGGTGGCTGCAGAGTCCAAGGTTGACAGAGCAGGAGGAATCCCAGGGCATATTCACCTCACCTCTCCTCCTTGTACAGAAGAACCGACAGCTCAGGGCTAGAGGGTGGAAGCCCAAGGAAGGGAGCGAGTCAGTCTAACCAGAGACTGGACCTGCCCCTCATCTTCTCCATTAGAGCAACTTTATTTCGGTGTAAGATCTGATAATGTCTCTGCCCTACGACATCACAGGGATGATGATGATGGCAATGCCAATGATGACGAAGACAGCTAAGTTCACTGAGGATTTACTACGTGCCATTGCTTTGCATGGATTCACTCCTTTAATCATATAACAACTGGACGGGGAAGGTACTGTTACTACCTCCATTTAAGGGATGGAGAAACTGAGACAGAGATTAAGTACCTTTCACCCAGCTGGAGAGTTTTGGAGCTGGGATTTGAACCCTCCCAGTCTGGCCTCAAAGGCTCTGCTCTTCCTCTTTAGGTTATACTGCTTCCCTTCTAGGCTTTTGTCATCTTCAACGGCTCCTCAGTGAGCCCTTCTAGCTGTGTGGTGCTCTCTGCTCTCAGTGACTCATGGGCTTACCCTGGGAAGGGGTTCAGGGAGACCCAAGTAACTGGACTGAACTGTGTCCCTAAGGTGCTGAGTGACTGGAGGGCAGCATTACAAAGCATGTTCCCGGCGCTGCCCAGAATGATCTGGGCATGAGTTCTCTGTGGACAAGGGCTGTGGCACACATATGCTGAATATTATCTCTTGCTCCTCAGGACCCCTACTACCCTTCTAAGTTCTTGCCTCTAGGCAGGGGCCCTGGAAACTACAATTCCCAGACTCCTTTGCCAACGGGTGCCACGTTAGATTTTGCTGGTGAGATCAATCACGTGAACTAGGGAAGGCAGGCAAAAAGAGAAGTCAGTATTCACTGGAGGCCCTGCAGACAGTCGCCTGGGGATTCGCAGATGGCAGGTGTAAGGTAGGCTTCGTGGCAGAGGTGACATTTCATCTGCATCTCGAAGGATTAGACACAGTTTGCAGAGTGGAGAGGAAGCAGAATGACTCCCCGTAGAGAGGATGGTGTGAACCAAGTCCTGAAGGTGTGAAGAGCGTGGTGAGTCCAGGACCCTGGTGTGGGAGTGGGGTCGGTGTCACTGGTGGTTTGCCGTGGAGGATGCTGAGAGGCAGGTGGAGAGAGTGTACCGGGCCAGCTGCAATGGGCTTTCTGGGTCATGCTAACGAGCTGTACTTTATTCTGTCAGTGGAAGAAATCACCAGAGTTTTTATAGGACAGGAAATGATCAGATTCGTTTTATAATGATGATGTGACTTCAGGACATTATGAACAGTGACAGTGATGTAAGAAGCCCCTCCCCCCCCACCGCCCACTTTCCTCCAAACACACTGAAATGCTGGACAGCATGCAATCCAAATGACAAGGAAACACTTAACTCAGTCTGAAAGAAAGGGACCCCCAGAGAGTAGTGGACAGCAGGGCAGGAAACCAAAGCCTCTGGGGATCTTTTTTTTTTTTTTTTTAAGATTTTATTTATTTATTTGAGAGAGAGACAGAGATAGCAAGAGAGCACAAGCTGGGAGGAGAGGGAGAAGCAGGCTCCCCGCCGATCAGGGAACCCCAATGCGGGGCTCGGATCCCAGCACCCTGAGATCATGACCCGAGCCGAAGGCAGACGCTTAACTGAGCCACCCAGGTGGCCCAGCCTCTGGGGACCTTGACCAGGACGGCCATCACAGGGACAGGCTGTAGCACCAGCCTGCTGCATGCCGGAGGCCACAGGCCCCAGACTTGCCAAACCAGCGCTGAGCTTCCCAGCTGACGCGGGGAGTCAGGAAGGTCTGTCCTGCCTGTGATGTGGGCATGGGAAACTGTCCACCGGCTGGGGACCATGTGTGGAGGCTGCCATCTCTTAGAGCCACTGATGGAAAAAGAATCATCAGTGAGATGTCAGAGGCCTTTGGTGAGGGGTGACATTTGTGCCGAGGCCTAAACAAGAGAGGGGCAGCCACACGAGGAGCCTGAGGAAGGGCAGAGCATGGTGAGCAGAGGGAACTTTAGGCCTAATCACTGGGTAGCAAGGGTCCAGAGCACCGGGCTCTGTCCCTGTGGCCAGAAGTTGATGGGGGGAGGAACAAGGGCCAGGTTGCCTGTGATGTTTCAGACCTCTGCAAACAGAGCCCCGGGGGCTAGGATGTGCTCTCTCCTTAAATGTGCCCCATCAGAGCCCATCCATTCTTCAGGGACCCAACGTCTCCTGAAGTTTCTCTCCCTCCCATGGCCTGTACAAGTGCCCCTGTGCTCATGGTCATTACTTAGGCACTGTTTCATTTTCCTGTATAGAAGCTTTGTGAGCCTGGATTCCTTCTGGAACCCCAACTCCTGCCTCTCTGCAATCACTGCTGCCTGGCACCTGCAGGGGGCAGGGCAGGGGGGTGGTTCTTCCTGCTACAAACACTTTGAAAACAGAACAGAGGGAGTGCCTGGTTTTTTGATATTGACGCTGATGTCACCCCGCACGAAGGCCACATGAAGGTTTTCAGCATATTGCAGTGGCAAAGAAGAAAAGTAAAAGGATGCTGACAATGAACCCTGTTTAAAGGATGGGCAGACCTTTCTTCCTCAAAACATAGACCTAATCTGCAGGGTCTCGACCCTTAGGACACATCAGAATCGCCTCTACACCTATGACAAACAGAGATTTCCAGGCCCCTCTAAACCCAGCAAGTCAGAATCATCGGGGGCTAGGGGCAAGCACTCTTTTAAAGTTAAGAGCCACTGAAATCAACTGAAGCCAAGGAAAAGATTTGATTCCTGTTCTTTCTGATGGGCCACAGTGATGCTTTCCAAAGCAAACTGCCTTGCTCAACCCAGCCTCTCTCACAGTAAGAGGCTGAGGATGAGGAGGCTGTCAGCAGTCCTTGGATGGGCTGATGCACTCCCGTATTGCAGAAGAGCATACACATCAGCTCAGTGTCCCAGGTGACAAAGGAATGATGGCCTCCTGCCTGGTGACGTTACTTTTTGCACCTATAGGTCAAAGGTCTAACACAAATCAACACGTCTGTGGTCAACAGCTGCCTAAGCAGCCACTTTGCCTTATGAGTCTACAGTAGATGAAAAGCTGCCTATATCCACTGAAGGTACTGCATCTATCATTTGACTCTGCTAATGAGTGGAAGAATCAGACACCCAAGTAATATCATATACCACAAGCAGTAACTGACATTCAGTTCAAAACGCACTAGAAAGAAAATAATATTTGGCTTACAAGGCTAATGCACAACTTCAAACCAGAAGGCTACCAAAGCACTTTTAAAAATTGGCATTTGGGCTTCCTGATGATAAATTATTTCGGGTTTTCTGTCAATAAGGAGAGAGAACATCAGGATTCAAAGGACAAAAGTGTTGGCTTTTTCTAAGAATTTAAGGCTCACTATTCAATCCCCTATTGGTCAGTCCCCAAAATGACATGTAACTTCAACACTATGCCATTATCCCTGTGTGCTCATAGTTTTTTTCTGTCTTTAAAATAAACAAATAAATTAACCAGAATTAGTGCTGTTTAAAAATATTTAAATCTTCCTATTCTCATTTTCCTCCTTTTTTTGTTTTTAAAATTTTATTTATTTATTTATTTGACACAGGGAGGGGGAGCGGCAGGCAGAGGGAGAAGCAGGCTCCCCTCTGAGCAAGGAGCCCAATGCGGGACTCAATCCCAAGACCCTGAGATCACAACCCGAGCCGGAGGCAGACGCTTAACCGACTGAGCCACCCAGGTACCTCTCATTTTTCTCCTTTAAATCAAAAAGGAAACAAAATTTTAATCTAAAAATAAGAAACAGGGTCCCAGGGGTGCCTGAATAGCACAGTTGGTTAAGCATCTGACTCTTGGTTTCAGTTTAGGTCATGATCTCAGGGTCATGGGATCAAGCCCCACATTGGGCTCCATGCTCATTGTGGAGTCAGCTTGAGATTCTCTCTCCCTCTGCCCCTCCTCCTCATGTACTCTCTCAAATAAATAAATAAATCTTAAAAAAAGAAAAGAAAAAGAAATAAGGGTCTCAGCAACCATCGTTACACCCTCTGTTGTTGAAGATTAACTCATTTAAGAGTTACATTCTCCTTCTCTAAACTGTATATCAGAAGAGGGGTAACCCTGGAAAGGTTGTAAACTTCCATGCATACTGGGGGTCCTCCAATCAGAGAGGGTCAAACAGAAGAGACATTCAAAATACTTAAGAATTGGTATGACATGGGGCGCCTGGGTGGCTGAGTCGTTAAGCGTCTGCCTTCAGCTCAAGTAATGATCCCAGGGTCCTGGGATCGAGCCCCGCATCGGGCTCCCTGCTCAGCGGGAAGTCTGTTTCTCCCTCTCCCTCTCCCCCTGCTTGTGATCCTGCTCTCGCTGTGTCTCTCTCTGTCAAATAAATAAATAAAACCTCTAAAAAAAGAAAAAAAAAGAATCGGTATGACACGGGACTGAGCAGCCAGAATCGACACGATGGCCAACCCCAAGTGGTGCACGCTGGAGTGTTCAGGATGGATCTCAGCCTGGGGTAAAGCACCAGGTTTGGTATATACAAACTCTTTGGAAAAAATCACCAACAACTATAAGGAACCTCAACAATGAACCTCTGTCTTGGACCTCTGTCTATGAGAACAAGCCCGGCCTCACCTGCTGGAGAATGAGAGGCCATACAGGGCAGAAGTGGCCCCGCCAAGACCCCAGATACGTGAGACAGCCACCCACTTGACCTGCAACTGACCAAGGATGCATGAGATAGCCCAGTCAAGACCAGTAAAAGAACGGCTAGCAGCTTCCAGCCACGGCTGACCTGCAGAATCGTGAGCCATTCAAGTAGCTCTTGTTTTAAGTAAGTTTCAGGGTGATTGGTTAATGTAGCAATATTTAGTTGATATAACTGGAGGTTTCCTAGAAATTTGGATGGGGAGAGTCTTATGATCTGTGATCCTTGGCTCAAGAGGAGTAATTTATAACCCCAGTGAACATATTATTTTTCTGTTGTTTTCCTTCCAGCCATAATAGTCCATAAATTTTTCCACCTTGCTAATTTGTATTAGAATAATTTTAATGACCATAAAATATTCTACTGAAGGAGTAAAATATAATTTCCCCAATCATGCCCATGTTGGTGGATTTTTAGGTTGACTTCAATTTCTGAACTATAAATAATTTTATACTTATAACATTTCCCACATTTCTGATGATTTCTTTTGGATAAAATCTTAGGCACAGAATTACTGAGTCAAGCTCATTACCAATAATATGGCTCTGGAAACATGCCAGCAGATACTTTCCATAGGGGCTGAGTGCTCACTGACACCATCAGGGGACGGCCACTGGTTTCATCACACACTTGCCAGGACTGTATTTATTTTGGGGAGGTACAAATTCAGTAGATGAAAAATTGAAAAATGAGAGCTTTGGTTACATCTCTTCAACTGGATGAAAGCCCGGGGCAACCACAGAGCTGTCTGATTTATACACCACTGGATAAATGAGGTTGGCATAAAATTTTGAAGATGTAGAGAACTCAGGAAGAGGTAAATGTGACTCAGATATTTATTTCTGGAACATTTACAGCAGCTCTAAAACTGGTGGGTATTTATCTGCTTTTCTAAAACCGAGTTTTCAGAGGAGGAACCTTCATTACGACAGATACGGTGTTTGACAATGTGTAACTTTCCTCTAAATGTGCGTCTATAATGGGCATTATTTAACACAACTATATTGAGGGGATAACAATAAACTGACAACTAAATAAACCCTACAGGATTTCACCATTAGTTTTCACTGATTTCTGTATTAAAATTATTCTGCGGTTGTGGAACACTTCCCAAATAATACGAGCAGGCCTGGGAGAAGCTTTATCTTAATCAAGGCCTAACGATGTACACACACAGCCCCATGACAGCCTGGTGAGCCTCCCGTACACTTCCACAGCCCACCCAGGTGGCCATGAGAAGCACCACGTAGGTTCCAGCTAGAAGAGCCCTTCCAGGCACGATACAAGTCATGTGTGGCTAATAGCAATTAAAGCTCTGACTTTTTTTTTTTTAGATTTTATTTATTTATTTGACAGAGAGAGACAGCGAGAGAGGGAACACAAGCAGGGGCAGAGGGGGAGGGAGAAGCAGGCTTCCCGCCGAGCAGGGAGCCCGATGTAGGCTCGATCTCAGGACCCTGGGATCATGACCTGAGCCGAAGGCAGACGCTTAACAACTGAGCCACCCAGGTGCCCCAAAGCTCTGACGTTTATAAAAGAGAGTTAATTTTCTCCTCCTAGGAAATAAGTTCTAACTCGAAACATTATGCCCCCTTTCTTGCATTCTGGTAGGTTTGCATAGCAAATGAAAGGGTGGGGTTACAGCTAATGCTCTAGAAACTGGACCTAATGTTCAGCATATCATACCCATGCAACAGCAAGGAAATTCCAGAAGCTTCTGAGCCCTTGTGCAAGCCTAGTGAAGACCAGGTCAATCCCAAGACTGGAAGGAAAAGTCAGATTACACCAGTGGGACATCTACTTGTATATCTAGTAGGCATCTCAAATTTAACATGTCCTAAATTGAACGGAACAACTGAACACCAATCTTGTCCTCAAAATCGGCTCTTCCTGCAGTCATTCCTTTTAATAAATATTTTTAAGGTTTCTTGTTTATTCATTTGAGAGAGAGCGCACACAAGGGTCAGAGGGAGAGGGAGAAGGGAGAACCAATCTCCTGCAGGGCCTGTTGCCAGGACCCTGAGATCACGACCTGAGCCGAAGGCAGACACCTAACCAACTGAGCCACCCAGGAGCCTGCTCCTGCAGTCATTCTTGATTCCCTTTTCTCTTTCATGCCCCATATCCAATCTGTCAGGAAATCTATCAGGTCTGTCTCCACAGCAGATCTAAAGTGTGACCCCTTCTCACCACCCACACTGCCACTACCCTGGGCCAAGCCACAGTTATCTTTATGCTTGGTACTGCAGTAAGTGACCTGCCCTCAGCCTCCCACTGTCCTCCCCTCTCTCCACACTGGCCTTGCTGCTGTTCCTTGAACCTGTCATGCCTGGCTGTCATTAGACTAGGTTAGGCACATTCGGGTCTCAGGGCCTTTGCACCTGCTGTTTCCTCTGCCTGCAATGTTCTTGTCCTAAACACCTACAGGCCTCACTCCCTCCTTCAAGTCTTTACACAAATGTCACCTCTCAACTGCAGCCAGAACCCTTCATACCTCGTCTGCCCATTCCTTGGTTAATTTCCCCCTAGCACTTGTTACTTTCTGATATACCATATAATTCCCTTATTTACTGTCTACCTCCCCCCACACGAATGTAAAGGCCACAAGAAGGATTTATGTCTGTTTTGCTTCACTGACACATCCCCAGATCTTGGAACAAAGTCTGGTACATAGTAGGTAAGTATTTGTTGAATTGACTTTTTTCCTCCTCTTAACGTTAGATCCTGAGATCGGAGATAAGAAAGAGCACAATTATGAAACCCCCAACTCCAAAAAAGGTCATGTTAATATGGAGCCATAAAAAATAAGACAAGATGTTATTAATATTGCCGCAAACCAGTGTTTCGCCACAGCTGGTGTTCCTGCCTCAGTTACACTATAGATAAGCTAGAAGCACGGGGACATTTTCAACAAACATCAGTCCCAAGGAAGGTTCAGATCCCACAATACAGACTGAATGCTTTCTGGACCCAGTGCAATTAAATCTCGATCATTTCACAGGTTTTTTGGGCTTCTTTCTGATCTCGAATAACCGGGACCAGAAGTCACGATAGGGAGGTAGCTGAATTCAGATTGAGAAGGAGCATCATGAAAGGGGGTTTGGTGTGACAGAATCCCTCGATCTCAGGGACTTGTCCAAGTCTGTGCAGCCATATGGGTGGAACAGCAAGGGTCAGAGGACACTGTTGTATTTCACTCCAAAATGAAAAGGTGTGATTTCTGAATCATTTATTGCCCTGGGATCACCCACACCACCTGCCGCCTTCATTAGTCAAGGCTGAGGGCTGAGTGAAACAGGGAGAAATCAGTACCCTGCAGGGATGGTACCACTGATGCGAAGAATATTATACTAACTACATTTTTTTTGCTCTTTTAACCAGCTGGCATTTTATTTCATGTTTAAATGAAATGCTATTCAATCTTTTAAGGTGAGGGGAAATGTGCGTTTCAACATAACAATGTTGAACACAATGGACTGAGTCTTCCCAGGCCTCAAGATAACTTCTAATTAGCTCTAAGTTATAGGCCAGGAATGGATATAATGCGTGAGCACTAACTTATTTAATGGTATATAGTCAGCTGAAACAGATTTCAACCAATCTTCATTTATTTAACTTTCCATTAGTTAACAGCTTAAGCACTGGGTGGAATGGTTGGTTGATCACAATTTTCTAGAGAAACCGGCTATGGTTACAGTATTGCAAAGGAATGCATCTGAGAAAAGCATCTTTATTTTAAGTATCTATTAATACAAAGGAAGAAATAGGAAAGAACATAAACACAAAGGTAAGAATTTGGTTGGCATTGAATGCACACTGCCAGATAGGTCATCATTAAAAGATTTCAAAATCCAAATAGTTGTAGAGTATCAAAATACTTGTCTGTGAAAAATGAGTTTGAATCCCTGACGAATAGAACACCTCTTGGGAAAAGGAACTTGATTTCTAAGAGGTATTTGGTGTTGATCATCTACAGTAAAACTCAGTTTAAGGTTTTAAAGCCATCTTGGCCTCTTGATGAAGAAAATATTTTTATGATATTAATAAATTTAGCAGTTTCTCTTTAAGATTGTCACTGAAGCCCAGTCCTAACTGGTGATGAATGGTCACGCCAAGGATGTCAGAGTCAGAGCAAGAACATGGGATAATTAGAATCATTTGAAGCGCTCAGGTGAAGAAAGTGGGCATTTCATACCTCACAGGAAGCTACTTTTATACATATAAGCACCGTAAAGAAAGTCTGGCTAGTGGAGACTTACAAAGACATAGTCAAAGGGTCCAACTCTCAATTTTAAACATGTTTAACTTTTCTCTCAGGGATAAATGGCATTTTCTTCAACTCATTATTGAGTGGAAACAAAATAAGATCTGCAACAAGACTTACTGAAATTGTTCAAGCAGTCATTAAAGAGAGCTTTTCGTATGTCTGGGGTCCAGGAGAGAGGACGTAGATGACCGTGGACGCTAATGCCACCATCTTGGCTCTTACACAACTGGTGGCCTTTTGAAGGAAGAAAAGGATGGAAGGCTGATGGGAACAAAGCTGTGAAAGACCATTCGTAGGGATACTCAAGTCTGTGATCAAAACAGGTAGTTTTGTGAAAACTCAGCATGCTGTAAGAAGCCATTTCTTTTAACTCTTTTCAAAGTACTTGAAATATTTAGAATATTGCCCAGTTGCAGCCCTGTTTATTTACTTCCAATTACTCTCCAAGAGGTTCAGATTTCAAGTTACAAAACAGTCCTTAAAGTGAACAGATCATTTTAAAATGAAGGGAAATGATAAAAAACTCTGATTCCAAATAAAAAATTCACGATGAATGTCTGTCGGGGGAGTATGGGGATTCGCAAACCTCTCAAATGATCTATGCCCATAGAGCAGTTACTTTGGCTCCATAGCTGTCAAATTTAGATAAACAAGTTTGATTAAATATTTAAAAGTCGAAATAATTTATTCCCTGACTAATTCGACATAGACATAGAATGTTTCATGATATTAAAGAGTAAGTGAAATGTTTCTTAAAATGAAATAAATTACAACAGTCCACAGCAAAAGACTGGAAGGCAGAATTGTGCATTTATGTCCGAACGAAATCAGTATCATATTCAAAGTTCATAAAACATCAAACCTGCAAGTACAAATGAACAAGTATTATAATTATTTAGGTATTATGATTTTTAAAAAAAATTATAGCACTGCCTCTGATAATAATTACTTGGCACTGTCTTCTTTCCGGGGTTTGGGAGCAAAGATTGTCTTCTTGAGAAGCAGCAGCTCTACATTGAAAGAGCTTCCCGTTCAGGCACCTACCTACACCGATACTTCACTCTGCTTAAATCAAGATTAAATCATCGAAGGTGTCATAGCAAGAAGTAACTCTAGGAAGGCTATTAACAATTTAGCATTTGTTGTTCCTGCTGGAATGCTAATTCGGCTTCCCAAAGAAAAGGAGAGAAGTGGAATTCATTAACATGGAGATCCTGTGACTGCGGGAACGTGCTAGAATTCTTCTGCCTGAGCACATTTAGAGTGATGATGCAAATGTCTCTACAGAGCCAGTGAGGCGAGTGAGGTCTCCGCTTGATTGACTTCTGAATTTACTTCTTCACACAGTGAAACACAGACAGCTGACTCCTGATTATTCAACAAACGGAAGGGAGTCTGCACCCATGTCTAGCGGTGTTCTCTGGGCCAGGCAAGGTGATCTTTAAGAGCCCAGCTGTACGTCTGTTTTCTGCTCAGGTCTATACCTCAGGGTCGTCTTGGGTGGCAAGCCCTGTGGCTATCCCTGTGCTCTGAGGTAAGGCATGCTGGGGAAGGCAGCAGCCGGTAGAAGAGTCCAGGATTAAACCTGGGAGACACAGGGCAGAGCGTGCAGTGAGAGGGGGACAACCAAGAGGTGTTCAAGGATCTCCTGGGAGAGGATTAGAGAGCCTACACTCATGCCAAATGATTGGTACCACTTGTACATGGATACTAAAGGAAGGGACATATGAGAAGGTTTGAAAAGTTGTGGGACGGAGGGTACTCAGTATCACGGGTAAGATGGTGAGCAACCTGCCAGGCGTTTCCTTCTTCAAGAGAACACAGAACTGTTGGCTCCGTAGAATCGGAAATTTAACATAGATAAATATAACACTTGGGTTCTTAGTTTTTAGCAGCAAGCTGCAGAGAGATCAACCCTGGCTGATCCAAGCAGAGAAAGATATTGGGGGACTCACAATTTTGCGGGGGAGCTGAAAAATTTGAGGCTACACTTCCAGGGACAAAGTCCACACCTATCGCTGCCTCTGGTACAAGCTGCTCCAGCTTGCAATAGGGCCGCTTCTGACTGGGAAGGCCATCGTACTACAGTCACAACTGGTAGCCATCCTGCTTCTGTTCCCAAGTGCCAGGAAGTCAGTCTGGCAAAGTGAGATCCTGTCACTTCTCCAGAGAGCAAACTCACCATCCCTTGCTTATGTCACTCGCTCCTACGTCAAACTTTGCAGTGAGGGAGGGGTCTGACACCAAGAGCTGAAGTCACCTGCCTGTGGCTCAGCTCCAAGGGAGCCTGGGGTAGCAAGTCCATAGTATTATCATTAGAGACAGTCTTTGTTTCCTGCCAAGAGTTGTAAGGTAGGAAACATCCCCTTTTTATGGAGACGAGTGCACACACTGGGCCACCAAAATGATGATCAGGCCCAAAAGGGGGAAGATTTACACCTTGGGAAAGGAAACTCCAGCCCTTTGTAAAGGTGAGTGCTTTTTTTTTTTTCCCCTTTTAAATGAAAATATATCAATACTGTTTCTGATGATAAAGATGCATTGTGAGAGACTTCCATTTCCAACAATATAACATTAAGGCCTGGATAGACTAGAAACCTCACACTATAAAAGCCTAGATGTGCTGATAAAAACAACCCACATTTCCTTAAATATATAGCTGAGCTAGCAAGGAAATAAGGGAAATCCCCGGCAAGAAAACACAAGGAAGAAATTAAAACCTGGGGCTGTTTGCTGGTGTGGCTGCCTCAGAACATGCTATTTTGGTACCCAAAAACTTGAATTTCCAGTTCCTTTCTCATATTTATCCAAGGTCTCACTTTCTGTCCTTATGTGCTATGGAAACTCAATCTATATACTAATCTCATTGTGGAAAAAAAAAAAAAGATTCTTGGACTGGCACCAATCTGTGGTTCACACTTTTTAGCAGCACTGCTTTTAGATTTTGTTAAATCAATGATACCTGTTAACTTTTCTAAGATAATTGCTAAATAAAAGAGAAAGAACATATACCTTTCAAGCCAGTAGAACAGGAAAAAAGGTATATATTTATTTACATTACAGTCAATTTATTATTAGAAGCCAGGAAAAAAACAGAAGGGGAACAAGTCAGAAATACACAAAATGATGGAAAAAACTAACTCCATATAGGATCACAATAAATGCAAATGGAATAAACAGAGCAGTTAAAAGACAGAGACTGTCAGATCAGATAACAACAACAACAAAATCTAACTTGATGCTATTTACATGAAACTTACCTAAGGCATAAAAGCAGAGAATGGCTGAGAGTAAAAAGACGGAAAATGAGGAGCGCCTGGGTGGCTCAGTCGGTTAAGTGGCTGCCTTCAGCTCAGGTCATGATCCCAGGGTCCTGGGATCGAGCCCCACATCGGGCTCCCTGCTCAGCGGAGAG
>NC_138369.1:59423740-59436481 GCF_054177405.1 Leptonychotes weddellii
TGCCTTGGGTCTCCAGCCTACCAGCCTATTCTGCAGATCTGGGGGCTCACCAAGCCTTCACAATTATGTGAGCCAATTCCTTAAAATAAATCTATCTCTTTCTCCATATACACACATACAGAAATCTGGCATAACTCTCTCTCTCTCTACACACACACATACACACACACACACACACTCTACTGGCTCTGTTTCTCTGGTGAACCTTGACTAATACAACAAGCAAGAGAAAGGTAAAACAGATCTAACAGATCTTAAGGCAAAAAGCATTATTTAGAAATGACGATGAAGGCCCAAACACAGTGATAAGAGAAGAATTCTCTAGGAAGTTGCCCAGGAAACTAACAATTCTGATGTTGTATACATATAAATACCACAACCCTAAAATATACAAAGTAGAAATGAACAAATTATAAGGAAATATTGGAAATGATAATCATAGTGAGAGATGTGTCAACATTACCATTGTTTGGTCTATCAAGCAGCCCAAAACATCAGGAAGATCATAAAGAGAGGAATGTAACACAACTAGTAAGATTAACATAATGGCTATACATAGAGTCCTGTACTCTAAAACTAAAACACACATTTTTTTCCAAACATGAAGAAGTGCAAAAACTGACCACATATTAGGCTACAAATAGTCTCAAGATTATGGAACACTACATCAAAAACTAATGATGTAATGTATGGTGATTAACATAACATAATAAAATTAAAAAAAAAGAAATAACTAAGAACTGATACCATAGAGATGGTATTTTCTGACCTATGATGCGATTAAAATAGAAAAAAATAATTTTAAAAGCCTCATAAATTTTGAGTATTTAAAACATACTTCTAATGACACGAGAGAGAACAAATGGAACACAGAGTATGTTTAAAGGAACATAGAACCTATTTAGAACTAAAAAGAATAAAAGGGCTACATACTGAAATTTCTACTTTTTAATTAAAGGGCTACTGCAAGGACAAAGTCTTAAGTGTTTTTATTAGAAAATAAAAAATTTTAAAGTTAGAAAGGAAGAGAATGATCATCATACAAGTGACAAATGGTTAGATTTAGGAGGAGTCTGAGTAGAATGTCAGAGGGGAGGGACGCACGAGTGTTGCCAAGGGCCTGGCAATGCTGTATCCTACATGTCTGCATTATAATTGTTCTTTAAATCATGGAAATATGTCTACATATCCTTCTGTATGAAAGGTATTTTACAATAAAAGAGAACAATTGAGGAAACAACCGAGTTAAAAGTGTAACTGAGAAAGTTACACAGAGAATAGCAAACAAAACAAAATCCAGCTCCATGAGCTTTATAAGAGCCACTTCTAAAGCAAAAGGATATATAGAAAGATTGAAAGTAAAAATATGGAAAAAGACCAACCATGAAAATAATACTCAAAGAAATTGGACATAACTATATTAATCTAAAAAAGAGATCTTAAGATAAAAACCATAATTAGGGATAGAGAAAGTTACTGCATAATATTAAAAGTTTCAAATCACCAGTATGATACAATTCTAAACTCCAATGCACCTAGTAAAATAGTGTCAAAATATAGGGAGCAAAAATTGATAGAAACTATAGGGAGAAATGCACAAATTTACAACCTCGCTGATAATCAGGCAGATACAAATGGATAAATAGATACAGAATACTTCAACAAAACAAATAACAACCTCAATGTAACGGATAGAGAGAGCTTTACATCAAAGAACTGAAGAACGCATATTCTTCTAATGCACACATGGAACATTTATAAAAAGAGATAATATATTAGGCCATAAAGCAAGTCTCAAAAAACTTTAAGAACGAGAATCTATAAAGATCATATTCCCTGACCGTAGCACCATTCAATTAGAAGTCAATCACAACAACAAAACAACCCATAGGTTTGGAAATCCAAAACCACACTTATAAATAACTTAAGATTCAAAGACGGGATGATGAAGTTGTTTTTAAAAGTTAGGTCTGAGTGATTAAAAAAAAAACCACACACATTATATATCAAAACTTGTGGAATGCAGTGCAAGTGGCCCTAGGAGGGATATTTACAGCCCTAAATGCTTATATCAGAAAGGAAGAAAGGCTAAAAAGTAATGAGCTTATCATGCAAATTAATAAATTAGAAAAAGAAAAGGAGAATAAATCTAAGGGAACTAGAACTAACTACAGGAACAAAGATGAATGAAAGAAACAAATGTACACACAAAAAACCAACAAAACCAAGAGATGGTTCTTAAAGACCAAGAGAGTAGACAAACCTCTAGAAAGGTTGCTCAAGAAGACAGGGGACACAAAACACCATTAGGAAGGAAAAGGCAGGCATCAACACGGATGCAGCAAAGATGAAAAGTAATAGGGCACTTAGCAGCTATGTGTCCCATGGGCAAATTATTTAACCTCCACAATGCTTTGGCTTCATCATCTGTAAATTAGGGTTATCTAACGTGCCAGTTTCATCTAATTGTTGGGAAAATTAAACTGGTTAATGGATGTAATATACCTAGATGAGTCCTTGGCAATAAAAGTGACAACAACGAATACATTTAGTGCTCACTAAATGTTGGCTGTTGCTCCTATTGTTGGTGCGTAATTATTTGTTCTGTTTCTCCTTAGCCAGTTGGACTATTTTATTAGTATTTTATAAGATCATCTTTTGGTTTTGCTGATCTTCTCCTTCATTGCATGATTTCCTATTTCATTAATTTCTACTCTAATATCTAGCGTTTTCTTCCTTCTGCTTTCTTTGGGTTTAATCCGTTATTCTTTTACAAGCTTCTTTAGTTGAATAACCAACACATTTATTTTCAACATTTCTTGTTTTTAAAATTTGTTTTTAATGTTAAAAATTTCCCTCTAGCTAAAGTACTAACGTGCTGCCTAAGTTAAACTATTTAATTTTATTACTTCAATTCTATAGTGGTTTTAAAACATGCGCAGGGGTTCTCTGACAATCCTCCTATCAAGAAATGGAGTCTAGTTTCCTGCTTCCTTCAGCCTAGGGACTTGACCTGGAGCAGAGAGAAGTGATATTGAGTGACTTCTGAAGCTGGGTCATAAAAAGGCAATGCAGCTTCTGCAAGGCTCTCTAGAGATGGTCATCCTTAGAACTAGCCACCATGTTCTGCAGACGCCCAGGCTACGTGAAGACGCCACATAAAGAGATAACATCAATTGCCAGACATAACAGTAAGCCTTCAGATGATTCCAGCCCCCAGCCTTTGAGATGTGCCAGCAGATGCCCCATGGTACAGAGGAGCAGAGACAAGTTGGCTTTACTGAGTCCAAGACAAACTACAGATTTGTCAGCAAATAAATTTTTTTAGGCCAGTAAGTTTCAGTGCAGTTTTATGTCAACAGATAACCAGAACAGTTCTAAATATTTTCAGTCTGAACATCATCAAATTCTTTTAAAGCCATGAATTATTTAAGAGTATGTATATGCCACAGTTTCCAAACAAATAATGGCAGTGGTGGTAATGGTGATGGGATGGCTTATTATTCATTTCTAATTTAATTTGGGTTAGAGATGTGGTCTGAATATATAATTTGTTTTAAATTGGTTAAGAAACTTTGTGATAATCTGTAAGTGTAATCGTTGCATCTGTCTTTGTAAAGAATATATCTTTGTTCAGTGCAGGCTTATATATATATGTATATGTGTGCATATGTAGATACACAAATGCATACATGAAAACACCTATCTAATGGATATTATATATGGGTCTCTCTTAGATGGGTGGTTTTCAAACTTTTTATTGTCAGAACCCTTTACAATGACCCTGAAGATCTTTTGTTTATGTGGGGACTATTTATCAATATTTACTGGATTAGAAATCAAAAGTGAGACATTTAAAAATATTTATAAATTCATTTTAAAATAACAAAACCATTCATATTAGCAAATGTTTTTACTTTAAATATATTTTTCCTAAGCAAGAAAATTTTGGAACAAGAGTGTAATTGTTTTACATTTTGCAAATTCTTTAATGTTGGATGTATTAAAAGACAACTGAATTCTCAAGTTTGCTTCTGCATTCAATCTGCTGGGATATATTGTTTTGGTTGAAATATACAAAGAAAATTCAGCCTCACACAGATATGTAACTGGGAAGTGGAGAAGTATCATAATATTCTTTTCAGATGATTGTGAATATTCTTCTTTGATGCTACACCAAAATTCAACAAGTGGAAGTTTCTTTCTTTTTTTTTTTTAAGATTTTATTTATTTATTTGAGAGAGAGAAAATGAGAGAGAGCACATGAGAGGTGTTAGGGTCAGAGGGAGAAGCAGACTCCCTGCCGAGCAGGGAGCCCGATGCGGGACTCGATCCAGGGACTCCAGGATCATGACCTGAGCCGAAGGCAGTCGCTTAACCAACTGAGCCACCCAGGCGCCCCAAGTGGAAGTTTCTTAAGGATAATTGTGACATGGAATGGAAACCATATCAGTAAACCTTCCATGCCCTTATTACATGAAAATCCAATGATTTATCTTGCACTTTGAATAGGTCTTTTACCATACAAAATTTTGTAATCTCATGTGTTTTGGTCATCTCAAAAATACCAGTGTACTGAGTTGTAAAGATCTGCCCAAAATGTTGATGCATTTCATTATGTAATATAAAAATCACATTCATTAATATCACCACTGATCTCACCAGAAAAATCTTTACATACTGGAACATTGTCAAACTCTCCGTGGTGACTACACAACCCTAAAATTCTAATTTTTGCTTGAAAACTCAATTTTATGGCAACAAATGCTGTTAGTTATTTTCCCTGAAGTGATAGACTTCACTTTTTGAGAAAATGCTTGCTAAATGCTGGAGTCTAACCATAGTTTGTTAGTAGTTGTTCTTTTGAGTAAAAATGGTGTTACAGACTTTGGGAATGGCAACGTGAGGAGCTCCACAGACCCATGTCCCAGCAAAACAAGCATAATTGATAGAAATTATTTTTCTAAATGGTGTCTAAAATTGTCTTAAGGGCATACAGCAAATGAAGAAATATTTATTCAAGAAAATCCACTAAAAATCAATGAGAACAGTGAAAGTCTGTGGCATGTCAACCACAATCCCCTCCATCCCTTTCCAGCTCAGGATGATGGACGCTCCACTCTAGACTGGTGTAACCAAGGATACAGGGCTCCCATTCTTGCCAGTTCCCAGTTAGGGCCTATGATACACCCCCAGGAGGGGCAAGACACCAACATTGCTCATCCTGCCCAACTATGTGTTGCAGAGGCTAAATTCCAGGCAAGTACAGCTGAGAAATTGGAGGCTCCCTTCCTTCACCCACTTCCCATACAGAGAGCGGATGTTCCCTGTCAGGGGTGGCACCCTGAGAATAGTGGTGCCCTGATTGCCCTTGCCTCAGTTTGTTCATAGGTTAGAGATTCCATGCTGGAAGAGGTAAGCTGAGAAGGCCAGAGGCTACCCTGCTCATAAAGCAGGGGTGTCACTCTGAGCGCCACTGTCCCCTCCCCCAGCTCCAGAGTTGTGGCTCAGAGATTTTGTGCAGGGAAGAGGCAGGCCATAAGAACAAAGAACTCCAAAGCTGTCCCCAAAGGAAGTGAGTTTATTGAGAACAGAGTATGAGGAAGTTCAAGCCTAAGGATGCTCCAGAAACAAAGCAGCTTTTGGTGGTAAGCAAGTAAGGGAAGGCTAGTAGTTTCATTGTAGTAGCAAGCTAAACTGCAGGCCAGCTTCTTTATCAAAGAGAACCATGAAAAGAGAACCCAAGAGAGCCCTCCTGGGGTCAGAACAAACCTTGAAGACTGGCCTCAAAAAATTCCCCTGCAAAGGGGTCCAAATTTATCTGGATCAGACTGCAGAGCAATTTTTGCCCTAGAACATTCTTGAAAACATACACAGCAATCAGTAATTAATAGAGGCTCACAGCTAGATGTGATACCAAAGAGGCAGACAGCTTAACAGAGATATCCGGGAAAGAGACAGACAGCCTGGTAAAACCATGATCATCCCAGGGTGACTGCAAATGCCCAAGGCTGCAATCCTTAGAAGGCTTCATGAGAGGCTCTATATTATGGGGAGGGTGGAAAGAAATAGATCCCACTACAATAATATCACTAGTCATGGAAGAAATAAATGAACAGGGGTGCCCGGGTGGCTCAGTTGGTTAAGCGTCTGCCTTCGGCCCAAGTCATGATCCCAGGATCCTGGGATCGAGCCTCGCATCAGGCTCCCTGCTCAGCGGGGAGTCTGCTTCTCCCTCTCCCTCTGCTGCTCCCCCTGCTTGTGCTCTCTGTCAAATAAATAAAAAAAAAAATCTTAAAAAGAAAAAAAGAAAGAAATGAACAAATAATAACAAGCTCTGGGGGAAGGGAAATCAGTAGCTGGAATTGCTACAATATATTATCTAAAATGTCTAGTTTCCAACAAGAAATTATGACTATACAAAGAAACAGAAAAACATGACCCATACAGGAAAAAAAAAAAATCAGGCAACAACTGTGATAGGACCGAGAAGTTGGATTTAACAGACATGAACCTCAAAGCAGCATTAGAAATATGCTCAAAGACCTAATGGAAATCATGTTTAAAGAAGTAAAGTGTGATGACAATGTTCACCAAATAGAGAATATTGGTAAAGAGAAAAAAAATGTTTAAAGAAGAAATTTTTAAAAAATGAATTCTGATACTGAAAAGTACAATAAATGAAATGGTAAGTTCACTAGAGACTCCCAACAGTAGATTTGAATAGACAGAAAAAAAAGAATCAGCACACTTTATATCAACAGCGATTATGCTATCCAAAGAACAGAGAGAAAGCAATGATGAAGAAAAATTCTCATCCACTGTGTTTTGGCCTCACTGGCTCATCTGCTCCTTAAGTAAGTCAAATTCACTCACCATAGGTTCACCTGGTGCTCAATAGGTCCAGAATACTCTCCTCTACATGACCAGCTCCTACTCAGCACTTGGGCCGTGGCTACCAGAGAGGTCTCCCTGACCATGCCTTCCCTAGTTTCTCTCAACAAATAAATGGGCCAAGTACTGAATAAACATCCCTCAAAGAAGATATACAAATGGCCAATAAGCACATGAAAAGATGTGCAATATCGCTAGCCATCAGGGAAATACAAATCAAAACCACAACGGAATACCACTTCATACGCACTAGGATGGCTTTAACCAAAAAGACAAACATTAGCCAGTGACGATAATGCTAAGGATGGGGAGAAATCAGAGCTTGTATACACCACTGGTGAGAACATAAAATGATGCAGCCACTCTGGAAGAGACTCCAGGAATTCCTCAAATGATTAAACATGGATTTACCATATGACCCAGCAATTCCATATCCAAGAGAAACAAAAACATAGGTCTACATGAACACCTGCACATGAATGTTCATAGCAGTATTATTCATATTAGCAAAAGGTAGAGAAAACCCAAATGACCATCAACTGATGAATGGATAAATATAATGTGGTATATCCATACAACGGATATATGATATGATATGATATAATTATTTGGCAGAAAAAAGGAATGAAGTACTGACATAAGCTACAACATAGATGAATTCTGAAAGCACTACACTAGGTGAAAAAAGTCGGACACAAAAGGCCACACCACATATTGTATGGCTCCATTTATATGAAAGGTCCAGAAGAGACAAATCTATAGAGAGCAAAGTTTGTGGTTGCCAGGGGCTGGAGAGAGGGGGACAAATGGGAAGTGATTGCTAATGGGTATGAGGTTGCTTTTGATAAAACTGTTGTGAACCTGCAGGGATGGTTGCACAACTGTGAATGTACAGACCAGTAACAACATTGAACTGTATACTTTAAATGGGTGATGTGTATGGTATATGAATTATACCTCAACAAAGCTGTTATTAAAAAAAACCCAAAAACTAGTACGCTGTGCCCCCTCCCCATAACTGGTACGAAGCTCCATGAAGGCAGGAAACTTTTTTATTCCATTCACCACGTATGTCAGCATCTACAACAGCATCTTGCAAATAATAGGCACTAAAATCTTTGGTAAGTGAATGAGTTAACATCTTGGAATATCTTTTGCATTTAGCCCATATATTACTCTCTGCAATTTTCCTCTCTCTTTCTTTCGAGAGCATGTGAGCGGGGAGGGTTTGAGGAGGAAGAGCAGAGGGAGAGGGAGAGAGTCTTAAAGCGGACTCCCCACTGAGCATGGAGACTGACTCAGGGCTTGATCTCATGACCCATGAGATCATGACCTGAGCCGAAATCAAGAGTCGGACGCTTAACAGAGTGAGTCCGCCCAGGCGCCCTGACTCTATGCAATTTTCTAAGTTAATATTGTATCAGTCATTCTCTGAAAACATTAATAAGAGTATATTAAACATTTTAATGTTTGAATGATTGAATATTTTAATGTAAAATAGACAGTGACATCTATTTTCTCAGCAATTCAAATTCGTTTCTTCTGATTTGGAAACACTGCCATTTTACTTTTTAAGTTTTCAGTCCCTGCACAGCTGATTATTTATAAAGGTAAATATCCAACATAAAGATTTGTGAAGCTTGTATGACAGAAGAGAAGATAACCCAGTCCAGTTCTAGCCTGCTGGCCTCTTCCCCACACACATACATTTACCAAATCACAACTACTTTTTTTTTCTTGGTCAAATATATATCCCATCAATTTATTATAATGGAACCTCACCATAAATGGCTGATGCTGAACAGAACTGTAATTCTAATGGAGAAATTTACGAGAATACTCCAGAATGTTCTGATTTATTCCGCAGTGCTACCTAAACCACAAACCAGGGCCCTGGCACCCTCTAGAATAACTTCCTGTGATTACAGACAGGGAAGATTTACTTTCTGGGCCCCAGGCTGGGAAAGTTGCTGCCAACTCCTTTCTTTTGATATCTATTTACTGTTAACTCACAGATCCTACAGGGAATTAATCACCTGACCTCCCCCTCCTGTTAATGCAGTTTTATTGACCCTTTAACTAATGGGTGTATCGGACACTGTTGTCCCAGGGATTACCGTAAAATATTAATGAGTTTAAAGGAAAAAATTGCTCTCAACTCTTATTCGGACCTCTTGAGAAAATCCTAATGGGGGCAAATATAGGTAAAGAAGACAAGACAGAAAAAAATCCCCTTGTTTCAGTTCTTCCATTTCATGACTGGTAAATGGTAAATAATAATAGGTGGAATTTTCTCTAGCATAGAGATTTGAGAAGATATTTTTAAAAATTTGAGTCTCAAAACAAAATTTCACTTTGTAGAACAAGTTTGATATTCTATCTTTTTTTTTTTTAAAGATTTTATTTATTTATTTGAGAGAGAGAGAATGAGAGAGAGCACATGAGAGGGGGGAGGGTCAGAGGGAGAAGCAGGCTCCCTGCCGAGCAGGGAGCCCGATGCGGGACTCGATCCAGGGACTCCAGGATCATGACCTGAGCCGAAGGCAGTCGCCTAACCAACTGAGCCACCCAGGCGCCCCTGATATTCTATCTTAAGTCCGCATGGGTTTGAACTGGGTTGTTAGTTTTTAAAAAATGGTTGTTTGTATATTTTAATAAAAATGGATATTTGGGTTTAGTTTTAAATTCAGTAAGCAGGCATAGTTATTAGAGCCAGTTTTTAGTTCAAAACTTAAATTTCTTAAATATAAACATAATAGTTCTGAAAGGCCAAACCGAGAGCTGCAAGAAATGCTAGAAACAAATCTTTTGTTTCAGATTATAGCTACGACTATCCTAAAACATTTTATTCAGAATCTTCTATATAGTAAGGGTGCTATGCAGAATGCTGGTAGGAAGAAAAGGCCCGGCTGGGAGTGTGCCCTGCAGGAAATCCTGCTGCACGGGGTCAACCAGCCACCCGAGTCACCTCAGAGTGACGGCTGCAGGCAATCAGCGGTGCACTCTGTGAGGTGAGCAAAAATCTAGAACTGCAATTGGGCACCATAGATCCCATCATGGCTTACAAAGAAAATGGGTGGCATTTGGAATGAAGTGGTCTAAATCAGTGATTAATCTTCTACCATAACTGGTAGGACGGATCCATTTAAAAAATTTACTCCCAGCATGGGTTAATTTTGTTCTAAACGGAACTACGGAGGAGTCCGTACCTCTGATGATAGGATGGTGGAGTCTAGGGAATAAACGACTGTGTCTGAAAAGGTATCATTAGCTGTAACAGGTCTATGAAAATGAGTTTAGATAGATCTTACATCCTTTCTAGAAATGGGGTTCTTCTTTCACTTACATGCAATGGTAAAGTTAGTACAAGATGGCCCTGGAGATGATTCCAAATGGCTGCGTGGACACTGAGGCAGCCTTGGGAATGGACGTGCAGGCTGTGTTTCTCTCTCACGTGTCTGTGGGCCTCTCCTCTGGGGCGGGAGGGCCCTGTGGGCAGGTGCATGCGAGTGCTCATGACTGCAATTTATCCCGCCAACCAGCTGGTATTCCACTGTTTAAGGGCTACAGGCCACCTCATTTCCACTGAGATCTCAATGGCTCAAAAGACCTAACAGCACTTTTCGTGTTATATGCGCATGGTTATCATAACTCATCAGAATGAGCAAGGTGTTTAACTATTGTCAATTCTGGGAGAGGCCAGATCAAAAGGGAGAACCTGCAGAGCTGTGGCTCTCTCGAAATCTACGTTCTAGTAAATAAGAAGAAATCTTTGCACGTATTGTTTTATTAGATTAAATACATCCTGGTACATGGTCCAAGCAGGTACATCTCCAATCCGCCACTGCAAATGCCATCATATCACCATATTTGTTTTTTAAGCATCTAACATTTATTGGGTGCTCTCCATGTGCCTGACACTTTCTTAAACCCTTTGTATGTATTATGTCATGCAAGCCTCTTAAGAACGACTCGAAATAGGCTTTGCTATTTTGTCCAATTAATAGATCTGGAAACTGAAGTCAGAGAGGTTAAATAACTCTCTTAAAATCACTGAATTAAGAACTGGAATAGCTGGAGTCGTTGAATAATAAACATAGAGCCTAAACCTTTACATGTTGATTCCACAGGGGTTTCTTTGTCTAGATAGACACAAAAGTTCCTCATAACTTAATACAACTCAGAAGTGATAGAGATATGCTATATTTTATTTTTTTTTTTTATTTTTTATTTTTTTAAAGACCTCATTTATTTTTTTGACAGAGAGAGACACAGCGAGAGCAGGAACACAAGCAGGGGGAGTGGGAGAGGGAGAAGCAGGCTTCCCGCCGAGCAGGAAGCCCGATGCGGGGCTCGATCCCAGGACCCCGGGATCATGACCTGAGCCGAAGGCAGATGCTTAACGACTGAGCCACCCAGGCGCCCGAGACATGCTATATTTTAAATGTTGATGGGTTGAGACAAATATAAACTTGCATTTTCTTTAAATTACTGAATACATACCATATGACTGGAGAATCTGCTACTTGAATTCTGATTCCAGCTCCGCTGCTTGCTGGTTATGTGGCTTAAAGGAAATTTGAGTGGTTTTGAGTCTCTGTCTCTCCAACTATAGAAACACAGATTCTATGTTTTCCGGGGCGGGGCGGGGATTAAAAGTAATGTATGTAAAGCATCCATCTCACTGCGAGCACACGACAAAAAGCAGCCATTGTTATTATGAGAGAATCTAGGGGAAAGTCCTGTGTAAATCGTGCTATATGAATCCACAGGGTATCACTATTACCACCCTGGTAAACGATGACAAACGTGTTAATACGGGTCAAGTGTTGGAATCACAGCACATTCTCCAAGAGCAGGAGAGTGGCTGGGTCCCCAGGAGCCTCATACACATAGCATAAATTCCTCCAGGGTCTCTGGGACTGAGGGAACCATGCACAAACCTGGCCCAGTCGCAAGACCCAGGCTGGGCACTGAGCACAACTTCTGCCTGCCCCTGTCCTGGATAAGAATCCTTCTCAAGGGGGAATATGCTCCTGAACTGATCCTGAGAGACCCCGCCTTGAAAGAAGCCACGTCGGCTGTGTTCTGGAACAAGTTTTGAGTTTAGTAATTTAAGGTAATTATATCTTACTGCCATTTTTTAAAAGCTGGAAACTGTCCATGGATCTTAATTGCCAGGTCTTTCTGGTTCTTACTTTTTTCCCTTTATAATGCAGCAAAGTGGGACCTTGGGAAGGTGCTTTCTCCCAAGATCTCACATTTCCATTACTACTTCAGGGGGCACCTTTAAAAGAAGAGGAGAGGTGTTATTTAGGGTGGTAATGTCCTCTAAAAACCCATTCCTGGTTTCCAGTGCCCTTTAGAAAGTCAGCGTTAGTGTGAAAAGAGCTAGGGGTATAAAATATTCAACAACTCTTGGGGATAGAAGCTTAACTTCCTCATACCCGGGACCACCCCCACTCCAATGACTGCAGTGCCCAAAGGCTGGACTGGGGTGGCAGGTAAATTCTCCATTACATTCCCTTTGCTCAAAGTCCCTTATGTGGATTGTTGTGGCTGGTGTTTCTTAAAGTGATGCACCTGCCCCAACTGAACTCTAAGGTAGTTTCCCTCAAGTTACTAGCTAGAGACCCCCTGCATCAGAATCATCTCAAAGTGGGTAAAAAGCAGATTCCAGAGCCCCACCCCAGACCTAATGAACTAGGATCTTTGGCAGGGATCAAGAATCTGCTTTTTTTTAAAAAAAAAAAAAAAGATAGTAAGAAGGGAAAAATGAAGGGGGGGAATCAGAGGGGGAGATGAACCATGAGAGACTATGGACTCTGAGAAACAAACTGAGGGGTT
>NC_138369.1:59436581-59444514 GCF_054177405.1 Leptonychotes weddellii
TGTATGGTGATTAACATAACATAAAAAAAAAAGAAACAAACAAACAAAAAAGAATCTGCTTTTTACCAAGCTCCCAGATAATTCTCAAGTTTGAGAACCACTGGTAAACGAAATGATGGATGCTGACTTTCTTCTGGCCAAATTACCCAATGCTCAGCATGTACTGCTTGTTAGGCCTCCTCACAAACACGTTGTCTATATTCAAGATTTGTGCTGGACTCAAAATTAAAATTAAAGAAACCGAAATAAATGTGTGCCAAAGATTTACAGGATGAAATTTCGAAAATGAAGTGAAAAGGACACATTGTAGGAGGTTATCTTTATGACCAGGGATTAGGGAAAGGCTTCTTAAGCAAAGCTCTCAAAGTACAAACCAAAGACAAACAGTTGATAATTTTCTGGTCAGTGAAGGACATGACAAAGTCAACAAACATGACAGGCAAGGAGATAATATTTGCCATCTTTAGATCCACATATAAATATCTAGAATATATCAGCACTATCCACAAATCAGCCTGGAATACCAACAGAATGAGCAAAGGTTATAAACAGGAAATTCACAAAAGCACTAATTTGCCGAGAAATGCACAATGAATTTACAGTGAAATACTACCTTGCACCCACCAGAATGGATATAAGTGCCTGGCAAACAGAAAGGTAGGGAATACTGCATGTTGACAAGATCGTGCAGGAGCCAAGAACCCTCACGGACCACTGTGGGGGATTAAGCCACTGCTGCCACACTGTCAAACAATCAACCAGTATTTACTGAAAGAAAGGATGCCCATATATGGTCCAGCAAGTCCACCCCTAGCTCTATATTCTAGATGCAAAGAACTACATGTACACAAAGTAACACGAATGGGATTTTTGAGTATAGTGTTAGGTAAAAAAATTTTTAAAAAAGTGTATGATCACTTGAACATGAACAAGAACAGTATTACTTGTGTAAATTAAACATACATGCATACAAACACAAAAGAGCTCTCTGTGTGTGAGTGGACATTGGAGAGGGAGAAGAAAAACAAAATACCATATGGCTGAATTACAACAATATAAAACAGTTGGGCACATCTAGAGAAAGAAACTTTAAATTCAGCTATGAGACAAAAAATGAACATTTTTCTTAACTACGATTTACAGTATCAACTAAATACTATAGCAGTTTCACACTGCGGTATTACAGGAAGTTAATTCATTAGTGAGCCAGGAGACCACATCCAGGAATCCTGCACCCAAGCACTTGACTTCGCCTACTCCCCAGCTGGCAGGGCTGGTTGCAAGGATGCCTGCAAGATTGCTGAGAGTGCCCCTCCCCCAGTCCAATCCCACTTGCAGATGGTGAAAAAGGCAGATCCCTGGAAGGCTGGGGGCGGGGTGGGGGGGGTTACATTAGGGGTATTTTTTTTGAGTCAACAAAAAGTAACAAGCAAAATAACTACAGTTCAAGAGCCCCAGGAACAGACAGACTTGAGAATTAAAAATAAGAGAAAAAAAAAAAAGTAGATTTGAAATGTTTCCTCTTTCTTGTGGGTGGCGGACACAGGTTGGCTACCTCCCAGCATTCCTAAATGGGGAGGGCAGCGGAGCCTGCACCTGGTTATCTCGCGCTGTTTCATGATCCAGTAACATTTCAGTTATGTTGCTTTGAAGAATTCTGACTGTCCCTGCAGGTCTGGCCCAGCAGGAAGCCAGGCCAGCCTAGGCTCAGGGTGCTGAGATTGCGGTTGCAGCTACTTCAACTGGGGCTGAAGCATCAAGAAAGTGTCCCTTTCTCTGCCTTTCCATTTAGCGAGCAGGTTCTGAGAATCTCTGGTGTGCCTGGCCTATGTTAGGGATGCAGGGGGACACAGGAAGAAGCAGGCCTGGCCCCTGGGGAGGAAACATCAAGCTCATGTCACAGTCACAAACGAATTCTTTGCTGAATAAAAAAGCGACACTGAGTGAGGGAACTGGGGAACATCTGTTTCATTTATGAGATCCTTTACTAAATTCAATGCATTTATTGTCTACTCTGGGCAAGAGCTATATAAAGGCAGGTGAGGGAGCATCCCTGCCTTAATGTGGCAGGGGGAGTAGATGGGAAAAGTTTCATAGGAACTCAAGAATCACAGAAAACAGGCTCAGGAACCCACCAGGTACAGAGGATTAAGTGCCAGTCAGGGGAGGGACAGCTCCGTGTGCCGGCAGCGGTCGAGGGGCTGACACAGACACGGGGAAATGGGGTTTGGACAAGTGGAAAGAACAATGGGGGAAGATATAAGGAAAAGCAAAGGCTGAAAGTGAAGGGCACACTCTCTCTCTGGGACTCTATCTGCCAGTTTTTCTCTTCCTTTCATTGAAGGCCACGTAAGGGCATTTTCCTCTTTCACCTTGTACACTGTGATCCTAGGAGGGTTTCCTTTGCTTTTCTTGTTTTCCAACTCGCATCGTGACAAACTATGTTTCACTCTTGCCTGGAGGAAGTGTTCTACTAAAATGTTAGGTTGGAAAAAAAATTAGCAACACAAGAGTAAAAATGAATGATCACCTGTCCAAAGGAAATAATTACCCAGCTGAAACGAGATCATCTGCACTAGGAGGGACCAGTCAGGCTTGTTATGGTGGGAGAATGCCCCACATTTCTTCACAGTGCAGCCTACAATTTTCTGATAGTTTAGGTGATAACGCTTTTCATTTAAGTCCAGCTTGACACTATTCACTCCATCCCTGGTGACAGTTAGATGAGTATAATAGCAATATTCTCCCAAGAATCCCCAAGATAAATCCCTCTTTTCAAAAAATGACAGTTTTAGTTTGGGTGCTCAGAAAAATGAAGCCCAGGAGGTGGGGGCATCCTGGGGACTTTGAAGAATTAAGATGAAGTACAAGTTAGTAGGGACCGAGATAACTGTTCAAAAAATATTTTTATTTAAATATAAATTATTAATTGGTTTGGTTTTTTTTTAAAGATTTATTTATCTTAGAGACAGAATGCGTCCGCATGCATGGGGGGAGGGGCAGAGGGAGAGGGAGAGAGAATCCCCAGCAGACTCCCTGTTGAGCATGGAGCCCAATGTGGGGCTTGACCTCATGACCCATGAGATCATGACCTGAGCCATAACCAAGAGCCAGACACTTAACCAACTGAGCCCTCCAGGCACCCCTATTCATTGGTTTCTTTGAAGAAAGATAAGAGTTAAACTCTAATTAAATATAAAAAAGAAATCAGATTTTATGTTATTACGTAAAGCAGATATGTTCAATTCAAATACTTATCCATTCAGTAAATTCTAGAATTTATGTTATTGTCTTGGTTGAAAATGATTTTCAGAGACATGGAAATTACATATTAGAAGCTCCTGGCACTGAAAAAGCTGTTTTTAATGAAAGAATGGATTTTGTAATATATATGTATATAAGAACTGGACACTATACATTGTATATGTATATACATAATTATGTAAATGTAGGCACATATGTGTATATGAATATATCTGTATAGACAGAAAATAATGCATTTATATATGTAATAAAATAAAGCCAGGTCTTTATCATACTCCAGTAAGAATCAGTGTACACAATAACTGGGCTCCTGGACCCCCTACTGGCTGTTAGTGGGGGCTGTTTGCTTCAGTACAGCTCAGGCTCCCCGAGGACAGACTGCTCTGCTCTGTTCTCCCACCCTCTCTGCAGGCAGCAAATCCACAGCATTCTGATCACGAGAAGTACCATTACACTTCACAAATCGATATGGACAACTCTTCAAATTCAATTCCTGAGTACAAGTTTGCAGCTAATTCCTGCAAGAATTTCATTATTAACTGAAGTGCAATTTAGAATCTGTGATTGAAATGCCTGCCTGCTACAATTCCCACTCCTCCTCTTCAACTAGATTACTCTACCTTTGTTGGAAAATGTATTAACTACAAGTTAAAGAAAGTTACATTTACACGCTTGTATATCACAAGAGGACACATACAGTAGGACAGTATTACATACTACCTCCTCTGGTTAAAAAGGGGAAAAAGAAAAATATTAGGTCAATGGCAGACTTAAGGCAAATGAAGCTTATGGTCAATAGGGTACAGGTTTGGGGGTTTGGGGATAAAAGAAAAAGCTCACACAAAATGTGTATTTTGGGGGTCATGTGTAAGGTCTGTTTTAAGATAGTCTGAGCTGTTTTTAATGAAGTGTCTTTTTATCCCCCTAAGTTAAGTGACCCTGATTGGTGAGAATGGACAGTTTAGCTATTTCAAGGTCCTATAGAAATGGTCCTGTTTGACAGTGTCTGGGGCTTTGGGAGGCACACAGAGGACAGGGGTACCATTTGCCAGCCTAGCAATCCGAGAGAACACCGACCCAGAAGCCAGATCCCCTTCTCACCCCATCAAAAGCAGAGTCTTTAGAACATAGTGGCAAATGTTTTATGTAAGGGCTCTGAATTGAATGCAGTCTCTTGACCAAGCAGTTTAGTAGTTATATAAAACAGGTCAGTTTTGGATAACATTGCATTTATATGTTAGGATCTCTGTCTTGGTGTTTCCAAGCTCTTGATAAGTAGCCCAGCACACTGCTTTGGGGTGAGTTATTTTATTTATTTCTTGGTGAAATGAGAAAAAAAAAGGTTTGGAAATAAACCCGTGGCTTCTGAGGTGGGGGGAAGGTGACCTAGCACTCTCTCTCCATTTACCCTCACATCTTAAGCAATGTTTTGGAAGAAGGTATCTTGACGGACAAAGTCCATAGAACACTTTGCTCAGAAGCAACTGCATCACATCGCTGGTCTATTTAATTTACCTCATTATATCAAGTGCACTTTTCAGTCACGCCAAAAAGTTGCCTCAATGGCCTTTTATAATCTGCTTTTCCTTTAAACGTTTTTCTCACATTTCTTTATAGTGTCTCTACTTCCTTTTATGTCCATTTGCTCGGACACTGGCACCAGGTCACTGGCTACCTGTCTTCTCTGCGGTCTCTGGAACCCACACCCCTCCAGCACTCACTCAGAGACGCTGCTTCAGAATTCCTGATTATTAACATAATTAACACCTTTTCATTCTAGAACAGACTGGTAGTCACCTTTCAAGTGCAGCAATTACGGAAATGAGACATCCAGATGTGTAGTAATTTCGTAATAACTACACACCCATGAAGTGCCAGAGAAGACCTCAAGGTTTCAAACCCGCTTAAGTATGCAATGATGCCAATTAGGATGATAACTTGTATTTATGTGGCGCCATCCTGCCCCACCAACCCAAACTAGCATTAAGGCATACAATTAACAGTCACATATAAAGAGTGACAATATTTGGAACACAGAGGATCTTTCCAGAAGGGAATACGGGCAGAGGAAACCTTAAGGGTACGTTGCCCTTTCTCTTCCCATGGAACAGGCTCTCCCAGTGAGTCACAGGTGACGGGGCAGAGATGAAGCTCAGGCATCTTCCCTCCTCAAGTCTTCTAGAAAGAGGGGCAACACTGACAGAGATGAAGACTTGGCATGTCTGAGCCGGAGGCTGGGAAGGATGGTGGGTGTGCCAGATTAGCGCCCCATAGGATTCTGGATAGTTTGGGATGGTCACCTCAGGAGGATGTAATGAACAGGTTAAATGTGCAATTCAACAGTGAAAGACAAAGAACCTACTCGGGAATACGGGTGGAGAGATGAGGCTTCCCAGCCGCAGATGTGAAAAGGCAGTGTTTGCACACTTCGAGTCCACAGAGCGATATGGCTTCCGGAGATGGCGATGGGACCATCAGTACCACTGACTGAAAACCTGTGTTAGGATCGGCAGGAGAGCTGGCCAGCTCCGTCCCCCACTGCCAGACCACACACAGAGGAGCACTCTCTTCTGGCCAATGTGGTTTCAGACAAAAGAGACCAGAAAGAGGGAGGGTCTCAAAACCTGAACATAGCAAGAGCTGTGGGACTCAGAGAGCAGAGAGATGACTGCAGTAAACAGATATTTCTGGAACTGTAAGAGGGGTTGGCCTTATTTTATCATCAGAGAGCAAAATTAGATTCCCTTGGGGCAAGTTGTAGGGAAAAAGTCCCATAGAAGGCATATATGTAAATCCAATATAAAGTCTTGAAAGGTCTTGAGCTTCCTGATACGAGATTTGCTCAGACACAAACTAAACAATCCCTTATAGTTGTCGGGTAGAAGAACTGGTGCGCTGGGCACAGAGGTAAGGGGAGGCTGCCTCTGAGACTCAGCCAAGGAGAGCCAGCCATGTAGAGGAGAGAATATGTGGTGCTGACAACTGCAAGACTACAGCCAAATTCTTACGTGGGGTCAGACACACGATCCCCCTCAGTTCCCTGTTCCTTTATTTCATTGCTTAAGAAAATCTTTTTTAATTAGCATGGAATAAAATGGACTTTTCTGTGTATAGTTCTCTGAATTCGGGCATGAAAATTGCATGTTCACCACCACCACAGTCATGATCCAGAATGGTTCCATCACCAGAAACAATCCCCCCTCTGCTGCCCCCATTCCCAAACCCTGGTAAACCACTGATCTCTTCTCTGTTCCCAGAGTGATGGTGTTTCGAGGGTGTCAGATAAATGGAAGCATACTCTCTGTAACTTCTTGACACTGGTTTCTTTGATTCAGCATAATTCCTTTGAGATCCATCCAAGTTGCTGTGTGTATCAATAGTCCCAATTCTTAAACAGAGGGTAATGAAGGACCTCGATTGGCTACTTTGAAATCTCTGTTTTTTCACAGGTTCTAAACTTCTTGGCTCTATCTGGGGAGCAGTGAATCCAGTTTAAGGAAATTACAGTATCTGGTGACTCTAGTGATCTTTTTCTTTCCACTGGTGTTTAATTTTAAAGGAAATCTGATTTCTAAAAAAAACCCTGAAGTCCATGCTCCCTGTAAAAAAAAACCCAAATGCTAGGGATGAATACATATAAGCGTGAATAAAAAAATGAAATCTTCCCTCTACAACTTTCACTTTTACAGGGACACACCATTCATGGCTATTCCTTACAGACTTATTTCTAACCTTAGAAATATGTTTCTCATTGATATCAACCTCATATCTATTCAGTATTTATAAAAATGGGATCATACTCTAAATACAGTTGTGCATCCTGATGTCATAAACACCTTTTTCTATCAACACATATAGTTCTACCATATTGTTTTTAAGAACTGCACAGTATTCTATTATATAGATGGACCAACATTTACATAATAGGGCTCTATGGTTGAACATTTAGATTATTTCCAAGTTTTCATTAATTCAACATAGCAATAAACACCTTTTATATATATATGATAGGGGTTTAAGCCATTTGAATGAAAAAATAAACCTCTTCACAAAAAAAGGGTATCTGTTGGAAAAGTGCATTAGATTTGACAAACGATATTGCAGTGGGGAATAAAAATACAGAAATATACAGGATTATTAAAATATAAGCACCAGAATTCAAGTTCCCTAATTTGTGTGAGCATGAAGATGTTTCAGATCAATATCACATTAATTGGCCCTAAGTCCACAGGACCAGTGTTTCCTCTTCGGACAGTTAAATGTGTTTCTTCCTCGAAGCTAAGAGCTGTTTCCTGCCACAGATTTTACAATCCTGCTGTCACTGAGCATCCTGGACTCGGTGCACTGGAGTCGATGTCAGAGATTAGAACTGGCCAGCACAAGGACTCTTTGCGTCTCTAATCCCTACATGCCTATTTCCCCCTTGTTCCATTCAATCAACTTCTGCCAGCTTCTCTCTCCCCTCAAATGTCTTGGTTTTGCTTTCCCAAGGAAATGGACCCCATACTGACTACTTTTTTTTAATTTAATTTTATTATGTTATGTTAATCACCATACATTACATCATTAGTTTTTGATGTAGTGTTCCATGATTCATTGTTGCATATAACACACCCAGTGCTCCATTCAATACATGCCCTCTTTAACATCCATCACCAGGCTAACCCAT
>NC_138369.1:59445014-59447117 GCF_054177405.1 Leptonychotes weddellii
CCTTTATCACTACCTCTATTCAACATTGTACAGAAGTGCTAGCCAGTACATTAAGGCAAGAAACAGAAAAAAAGAGATCAGAAAGGAAGAAATAAAATTCTATTTGCAGATGACAGTATATATATACATAGAATATCCCAAAGAATTTAGAGATTGCTGGATGCAAAGTTGTTATGCAAATACAAATATAAGCACAATTCTATTTTTACAAACCAGGTATGAGTAATTAGAAAATGAAATTTAAGAGACTATTAATAGTATTAAAAGTATAAAAATCTTACCACTGAATCTAATGAAGATACACAGATCTTCAACATCAAAAACTATAGAAGAGTACTAAAGAAGACCTAAATAAATGGAGGAATATTATTATGTTCATGGATTGGAAAACTCAATATTATACAGATGTCAATTCTCCCTTTATTGATCTATAGCTTATAGTGCAATCAAAATCCTAGCCTATGTGAAACTTGACAAGCCTAAAATTTATATGGAAATCCAAGGGACCAATACAGACTCAAAGAACAAGGTGAGAGGCTAGCTTGCCTGACTATCAAGATTTATTATAGGGTCATAGTAATTAGAATAGTGTGGTGTTAACTAGGATAGACTAATGGACCAATGGAATAGAACAGAAAGTCCTGAAACAGACTCATATGTATATGGCCACTGATTTAGGATACAGGTAACTGCAGAGTAGTGGAACATTATAATAAATTGTTCCAAGTCAATAGGATATCCAAAAAGAGTAAAAGAAAACGACCCCAACCTGACACTATACATAAAAACTAAGTCTAAATTATTGTTGATCAAGACATGCAAGGTAACAATATATGATCATGACCTTGAGATCAGATTCCTAATTAGGAAACAAAACCCACTAACTTTAAAGGAAAACACTGATAAATTGTACTATGAGAACTTCTCTTCCTGAAAGGAGAGAATGAAGACATAAGCTACTAAGTGGAAAAAGATACTTTTAATAAATCTACCTGACTAAATACTTGTATGTAGAACATATAATTTTTAAAAATCTGTAAGAAAAAGCCCAATTTTTAAAAGTGAGCAAAAGACTTGAGTAGGCACTTCATAGAAAAGGATATGGAAATGGTCAAAAATATGTGAAAAATCAAAATAAGGAAAGTAGTAGGCTGAATAATGGCCTCCAAAAAGATTCATGTTCTAATCCCTGGAAACCATGAATGTTATCTTATATGACAAAAAAACCCCAAAAAAACAAAACAAACCACACACACACACATAAACAAAAAGCAACTTTGCATTATGATCAAATTAAGGACAATGAGTTAGATTTCCTGGCTTATCTAGTGGGCCCAAAATGCAACCACAAGTATCTTTATAAAAGAGATGCAGAATTGATTTTATATCCTGCCACTTTACTGAATTCCTGTATGAGTTCTAGCAGTTTTGGGGTGGTCTTTTGGGTTTTCCACATAAAGTGTCATATCATCTGCAAAGAGTGAGAGTTTGACTTCTTCTTTGCCGATCCGGATGCCTTTTATTTCTTTTTGTTGTCTGATTGCTGTGGCTAGGACTTCTAGTACTATGTTGAATAGCAGTGGTGATAGTGGACATCCCTGCCATGTTCCTGACCTTAGGGGGAAAGCTCTCAGTTTTTCCCCATTGAGAATGATATTTGCTGTGGGTTTTCATACATGGCTTTTATGATATTGAGGTATGGACCCTCTATCCCTATACTCTGAAGAGTTTTGATCAAGAAAGAATGCTGTACTTTGTCAAATGCTTTTTCTGCATCTATTGAGAGGATCATATGGTTCTTGTTCTTTTATTAATGTGTTGTATCACATTGATTGATTTGCAGATGTTGAAACAACCTTGTAGCCCAGGAATAAATCCCACTTGGTCGTGGTGAATAATCCTTTTAAGGTACTGTTAGATCCTATTGGCTAGTATTTTGGTGAGAATTTTGGTGAGAATTTTTGCATCCATGTTCATCAGGGATATTGGTCTGTAATTCTCCTTTTTGATGCGGTCTTTGTCTGGTTTGGGGATCAAGGTAATGGTGGCCTCATAAAATGAGTTTGGAAGTTTTCCTTCCATTTCTATTTTTTGGAACAGTTT
>NC_138369.1:59447217-59459829 GCF_054177405.1 Leptonychotes weddellii
TGGTGATAGTGGACATCCCTGCTGTGTTCCTGACCTTAGGGGGAAAGCTCTCGGTTTTTTCCCATTGAGAATGATATTCGCTGTGGGTTTTTCATAGATGGCTTTTATGATATTGAGGTATGTACCCTCTATCTCTATAGTCTGAGGAGTTTTGATCAAGAAAGGATGCTGTACTTTGTCAAATGATTTTTCTGCATCTATCGAGATGATCAAATGGTTCTTGTTCTTTCTTTTACAAATTATCTGACAATCAGAGCATGTTTGGATACGTTCCAAGGCTGGCCACTGCTCACATGCTATCCCAATTCTTCAGGCAATGCTTACCTAGGCAGTTCTTACAGGCAAAACCAGTCAGGTTAGGTCTAACTATTTTCCTACTATTCTGCAAACCCATCCAGGAATGAAGCTTCAGGGACCAGAGCTGGGCATGGACAGGCAATGATGCTGCAAGAAGCAGGTGCATTATCAAGGTAAAGAGTGCAGAGTGAGAGTCTCAGAGCCAAGCCACAGACTAAGAGGTCTGTTCACACCTAAGTATCTAAAAGCTCTGAAGAGCCCTCTGCCCCCAGCACTCTGTGGCTTAAAGGACTTCTATGCCCACATTTTCACTTGGGCCTCAGGGTAGTTCCAGGCAACAGAGCGAAGCCTGTGGAGGCAGTCCAGCCACGGCCATGGAAGAAGTCTGGGGTTCTGGGCTTTTGCTGAGCCTTGCTGGTATGCTCACAGTGGCTACAGAGGTTAGAGAGAAAAGAGGCAAGGAGGATACAGGGAGCCAGGAGGAGTGGCCCATCTCTGCCCATCTCTGGGGGAGGGTGGTCCCCAAGATCTGGAGCTTGGCACTTGGCATGGTGGTTTCACAAAGACTAAAGGGTTTGCTCATGTAACACACACACACACACACACACACACACACACACACACACACCCCTCCCACAAAAACACTGAAGCAGCCTCAGGTCCCTGCTCTTGGACTATCATTAAACTTTCTAATGAACTCTTTCAGGCACAGCAACCAATTGGGTGAAAGAAGGGAGTTGCCCTTAGACCAACTTAGGTATGGGTTAGCTCTGCGGGTCAGGCCTGCAACCGTTCATTAGGGTGAGAGACCTCATTAGTCCTGACTGCGTCAGGCAGGCCTGTCTCCTTGGGGCCAACAGTTAAGGAAATGGCACAGCAGTGATGCATGTAAGGGACTCGTCAAGACAGCAGAACCATTTGGGCAAATCAATTCAAACTGGGCCTGTGCTCCTGGGTTCTTGACAGCTAATCTACTCCAATTACCTTAAGAAAATGGAGTGTTCTTGGGTTAATAATGTGTGCAACTATAGAATAAAACCTGACTGCTTAACATTAATTCCTTGCTCTTAGATCCTTAAAAAAAAAAAAAAAGTAAGAACATGAAGAAAAATGTCTACCCAAGGTTATTCTTACGCCTTTTGTTTTCTGTCCATATCCCCAACCCCAGGGTAACAAAAGTGTCACAGCATCATTTAGAATTCCTCAGTTTCTCTTTTTTCTACATTTACCTATACATTTTCTTAACTATTTTACAGATTCAAGGGAAAAATGAACATTTTCTCTGCAATCCACCTTTCTCCTCACTCCCAATACCTGTGCCAAACTTATAGACTCTTGAAAGTTGTTTGAGACAAATTTCTTAGCACTTTGTTTTCCCCATTTGGACTTAACAAGAATTTCCCAATAACTCCATTGATCTCTCTTTGACTGGCTGTTAATAACTTCAGATTGTTCCTTAGTGCCTTATAAAGAGCAAGTGATAAATATTAATATGGAACAAGCAGACATATGATTAGAAGAAAATACACCAAAGTTATAACCAACAATTTATCTGGGACTATGGTATAATTTTTCTTTCCTCTTAAATGTCTTTCCAAATTTTCTATAAGCTGAAATAAATAGCTTTTAAAAATAAAATAAAATGTGCAAATGTACCTGTTGTAGAAGTATAGGATCATAATTAAACGAAGTAAGATCTTGGGATGTTGGGTCTTAAAAGCTCCTGGGCCTTTCTTCAGTAACCATGGGAAATCTGAGCATGACCATTGTATGGCCTGTGGGATGGGGCTGTTCCTCTAGTAAGCAGAGGTTCTCCAGCCAAGGGGAGAAAAATAAAACATAAACCAACAGATCCACATTTCCCTTTCAAAGCCGATCTACCCTAAAAGAATCCATTACAAAGCAAATCTGGGGGCTTTTTCAACATCTGTGAATTCCAATCAAACATTCACATGATTTTAAGAAAATTCTGGAAAACAGTCAAGCCCAAGCAAGAATCGACTTGATTTCATCATGATCAACCACACTAGTGGTACAAAAGGACAGTATTTAGAGCTTCCCATCTTTCCAGTGACAGTCTTAGCTGGAAGCCAGAAATCTCGGCTGTTCAATGGACTAAGACTAAGCTTGCACTGTGCTGCTTGGATGGCCAGATGGTGTGGCAGGCAAGAGAGTTTAAGATCCTTTCTTTCATAAGGGTGGCACCAACCTTTAAACCAACTTTAACCTTTAAACATACTTTCTAGTCATCTCATCTGGAATTTCTGAGACTTTTTTTTTTTTCAAGCGAAGCATTGTGCATTGAGATCCAGAGAGCAAGCTGATAACATACTTCTGAATAACTTATGCATGGCCATGACCAATCCAGACAACATGAGAAAAAATCTTTCCAGAAGGTTCCATTTTAGACTGTATCAGTCAGAATAAACTGTGAGGACATTATCCAGAGATATTTCAGATCAATTCACTGAACTGAATCATGCAGACAAGTGTAACCTGGATAATTTCAAACTGCAAACTGATTGCCAGTGGGATCTATAGAAGTTAATGCTATAACAGCAAAACCGAACAGTGCACATGGCCTCAACAGACATGCATTCACAGAGGGGAACTGGTGCTTTGTAGTTTCTGCTCATTTCTGTCTATGACTGAGACTTTCCACATCCTTTTCAACAGAGATGCACCAAAAAAACCAGAAAAATTAGTGCAGAGAAGTTAGACACTTAATCAGGACTGAGGGCTCTATGCTGGGAATGTGCTTGGGGAAAGAGCTGAAATCAGTAGAGGTTTCCACCCGCCTTGGCCTGAATTCCTTTTTCTTTGTCTTGGTGTCTAGTATTTTTTTTTTTTTTTAATTCTGACATCTTTCCTACTTTACCTAAGGGTAACTAAGGATAGTGCCATCTTATGATAACCTTCGTTTTTGTCTAAAACAGTTCTTGCTGTTCCCTTTCGTCATCCATGCAGGGTTTGGTATGAGCTATTTCACTTTCCATTCGTTTGCTGCACAGGACATAGAGACAGTGCTGGGATGCTGGCTATTTGGGACAGCTTTAGTATAAAATACACCAGGACTGGCAAACCTGGGGGCACCTTAGTGGGCAGCATTAAGGATTCAGGCTCCTGGGAACCATGACTGGAGACCATGATTCAGCTGGGCTGGACTGGGGCCTTCTGGACTCCACAGCAGCCGGGCCATGGACTGGCACTTGGGGACTCCTATTCTAAGGAGAATACTTAGTGCCAAGTTATTAAAGCTTCCAGGCCTGGCTTTCCTATTTTAGTGGCCAGGGGCTATTTATTATAAGATGTTAAGATCTTGAGAGGAGACTTACAAGTTCACAGGACAGGACAACTAAGGAAAACCCCCCCCACACTGGCAAAACTGAGGGTAGGAGAAGGTCACATTTGCAAAATTGCTTCTTCCCCTCTCCTCCTTTATTATAAGTGTGTTGCTATGGTGACGGGGAAGAGGGCTGAACATGGAGGTCTGTGAAAGGCATTGCAAATTGGAGAAGGCTTAACCTACAGGAACCCTTGCTAAAATTATTTTTGTGAATAGGGTTGAGAGGCTGCCTCATCTACTCTCAGGTGGAGGCCTGTTGAGTCTCTTGAGGTTCGACTGGCCACTTGGTTCTTTGTCCCCCCCGACCCCATCCCTCTCCTATCATGCTGGGGGGATCCCAAGCCTTGGCTACACAGAAAGGGCGTCTCACCTGATATCCTGGGTTCCTTCCAGCTCTACATTTCTGGACCTCTACAATGACTTTGGGGGAATTTTCTTATGGATTATTTTTCTTTGTAGGGCATGAAGATATATACATATAAACAAATATAGAAAGACAAGTATTTTTTAAATCGGTGCATCTGCTCTATGCATCTTTAGAGGTTTCATGCTTGTCCATAAAATACACAGAACTGTGAGGCGTGGGGAGCGACACAGGCGCAGCTCTGCAGGTGCTTCCCAGTCGGGCCTCCTCTGCTGCCACCCCTCCACTTCCACACATGCTCCGAAGGGGCGGCAGGAAGTCCCCTTGTGTGGCTACATACCACTTAAACAAAGAACCAGTTCTGGGGCTTTGAAGTTTACTGCCTAAAGATAGATATCTGCGATGTATGTATTAATAACCAGAATGGATTTGAAGGTTTATGGGGAAGAATTAACTATAAATAGTAAAAAAAAAAAAAAAAAAGTTTCATGTTTAATTAACTATTGTTTTCATTCGTCCTTTGAAGGAGTAGAAATAAAGAAGACTCAGACAAAGGGGGAAGGAACAAGTGAACAGGGCTCTGGAATGTCACAGCTAGAGGGGAAAGGGACAGTCCAAATGATGGCTCGTTTCCTCGGGACCGAGAATTTAAGGCAGGATGAAAATTTCTAACGCTGAAGGTGACAGAGAGAAAGGGCAACACAGGTAAATTGATACTGATAGGAAACTGCTGGTTATATAAATGGGAGAAACAAAACTTGGATGGTTGTCAAATGATTTTTTAAAAAGGTGTTTTTAACAATGGCACCCGATTCCTTCTTCATAATAGTGTTCTTTGCACGACAAGTAGAGTGGATAATTAAATCATGAAACAACACTATTACACATACTCATTAACAGCGGAGTCATGAGTTAGCTTAATTTGAGTTAGGAACTAAGGCACAACAGGCCTTTAATGCTGGTTAACTTCATAGTAAGATGATCTGAGGGTAAAGAATCAGATTTCATGACCTGGGACTTAAACACTAGTGACAAAAGTGATCAGCAACGTTGAATATTTATCAATCTCTATTTTCACTTGTTTAATGAATCCCTAACAAGTTAGGTAAGAATATCTTCATCTTCATATCATCAAGTTTAATGAGATTGGAAATTATTAAAATATGTCTCGGTGGTAGCGAATGTTTCTTGGGAACACACTAAAAATTCAAGAGATAGTAAGACAAAATGAAAGACTTTTTCCCTCTTGCAAAAAAGTCACAACCGCTAATGACACAAGATGTGAGAAAATTACAGCCTGTGATGGGTATAAGCAAAGAACTATTTTGTTAAAGAATGCTGTGCATAATTCTAGCCTACACCACGGAAATTGGTCCTTGCAAAACAGGTGTGTCCTGAAGGCATAAGATTTAAGGGAGTTGGATGTCAAAAGCATGAGGACAGAAAGAAAGGATGTAGTGGTCTTTGAACATCACTGACTTTCTCATCTCACATTATTTCTTATTTTGGATATTTCAAAACTGTCCAGCCCAAGGCTCTCAAGGAATATGCAAAAAATGGAAAGGAACACATCAACATGAGGTCACCCAAATAAAAAATGCTCCACATGCTTATAAAGAAATCCTTAACTTGAAAACAGGAAAAACTGCAAACTTCTTCTAGAACAAGGCTTTCGGACAGAGAGAGAGAGGAAGAGAGGGAGAGATGCCCAGAGGGAGGGTGGGCAGAAGGAAACAGCTATGTCAGCTGATGGCATATACAGTCTCGTCATATATAGTCTCAGCCACACAGAACATAAGCACAGCTTCTACCCAGACTCTCAGCTCATGGGAGGGAGAGTGTGAGAACCGGGGCTCCCTCTGGTTCACCACCCCTGCGACATGCGGAGTCCCAGCCTCAGGCACTCCCGGCAGGACCCCACTACTGTTACCAGGAAAACCACCACACTAATGAAATTGCCTCTGGAGGAAAACACTTTCTGTACAAGAGAGAACAGCCAGCAAGAGCTCTCGGAAGATAGCATGCACTAAAGGTTCCTCCCTACAAAGCTTCAAGCCTGTAAGAAAATGCAGTAGGAAATGATGGTGGTAGAACTTCAACCCCCTCCCTCTGAAACTTTCTCCAGTGTTACTGGGGCCCAGTTTAAGAAAGAGAGTGGGGAGAGGAGTGTGCTGTGGACTTCTGCCCTCGTAGCTTCTGCACGAGGGCAGATGTCCACTTCTCCTCACCAGGTTTCAAGGACAAGGAGTCAACGCACTGGAGGTTTAAGGAGAGAACTTGCTGGTACAGGCAGGCGTGGGGCTGACTCAACGGGGCGGGAGAAATTTCACCCCAATCCACATCCACTCCCCTTTACAAACACCCATGATCTGTCCCTCCTTTGACTACACCGCTAGCCTCCTCATGCAGGTCTCCAGCACTGGCCCCTCTAGAGCCGGCTGGCAGCTGGCAGGACTGGGCTCTGGGTGGCCCACAAGGCCATCCACCCCTGCGTCCCCCTGCAGCACGTGGGATGCCCTGCTCAGGAAGCCGTGGGGTTAGAGACCCACTATCAGTCACTTGTTGGGGGTCCATGGAGGAGTCTGAACTGACCTGGGGCTTTGCGTCCTCATCCAGGAAATAGGGAAAGGGGCCCTATAGTGGCTCCAATCCCCTTGCTAAGGCCGCTGATGATATTAACTCTGTATGAGGAGCATTCTACAGCTCACGTTTATCAAATATCATCTTATTGGACCATCACACAACCTTTCTACCTGGGCCTTAGTCCTGTTTGCTAGATGGGGAAACTGAGGCTCAGAGAGAATGCATGTACATAACGAGTCAACCGCAAATCCACGTCTTCTTACTCAAAATCCTGATGAGGACTCCACTTTTCTTTTCTTTTTTTTTTTTAAAGATTTTATTTATTTATTTGAGAGAGAGAGAGAGAGACAGTGAGAGAGGGAACACAAGCAGGGGGAGTGGGAGAGGGAGAAGCAGGCTACCCCGCGGTGCAGGGAGCCTGACATGGGGCTCGATCCCAGGACTCTGGGATCACAACCCGAGCCGAAGGCAGACGCTTAACGACCGAGCCACCCAGGTGCCCCTCCACTTTTATTTTCAATTTTACATTTCTGGGCTCTAAAGTGCTATTATACAGTGTATATTTTTTATGTTTACTTAAGAGTAGGCAATTTTAGTAAAATAAAATTGATGTTCTGACAGACTCCTTGCATGGGCTGGGGGGCGGGTCGGGAAGGAGCTCAGGAATAAGAGTCACTGTCATCATCCTCTGTCACTGCTGCAGTCAAGGGCCTGTGTGGAGGAGGGGGCTCCCCACTTGCCCTGTTCTGCGACATGGGGTGAGGGCAGGGTTGGCACCCGAGGGGCACGTCACCACCAAACCCTCTGCTAGAAGAGGACGAAGCACGCACACACAGTACTCTGAGGTCCTGCGGCCCAGAGTTCATCACCACCACGAGCAACTGAAACTGCTCAACACTTAACAGTTTACAACGCGCTCTGCGTGATGTGCTGAGGTGCTGCCAACCTCATTTCCTAAGGCGGGATTTTCAAAGCCACTTAGCAGCCCAACCAGCCTCAACCACAGACGATAAGTGCAAACACAGTTCCTCTCCCCCTGCACGGGCCCTAGGCTCAGCCCTCTGGGTCTGCCCTCCCAACAGGGATCCCAGAATCTCAGGCAGCTCTGCATGTGTGGCCCTTGAAGCTCTGAGGTGAGGGGACAGAGAGAACCATGGGGAGAACGTGTGAGCCTTTCTGTCTAGCCTCGTCCCTGGAAACCAGAGGGAAGATGATGAGAGCTAATCAAGTTCTCAGAGCCCCACGCCCTCTCTTCTCTCAAAGGCAGAGAGCTTTCTCAAATGGAACAAAGCAATTTCTTTGCCAAGAGAGCTTTCATGTTCACCTTCAAAATAGCATTTCTGTTTTGCACAGAGCCAAAAAGAGAACACCTTCCTTGAAAGAAAGTAAATAAGAAGAAAGTATCTAGGGCTCCAATTTTTCTCCAATAGGATCTGAGTGCTTCGATATAAGGGTGCCTGGCACCTGGGATTCGGTCCCCCCCAAACAGTGACACAGGTGTGGGGAGGCTGCTCCAGAGGCAGCAGGAAGGCCTGCTGGAGACTATCTCTGCTGCTCAGAGATCCAGCCCCAAAGGTCCTGGCATGACCTTTGGTGGCACTCTCTACAGCATCCCCAGGAAATTCCCAGGGGCTGAAGAAGAAAAGCTGAAACTGAATTTCTGGCTTATGTGGGGTCCTTATTAGCTGGCCTTGCCTGTGAGTATCTCTCTTGATCTGAACACTTTCTGCACTGGGCTTGCTATAGATTCCCTCTGCTGCTCACCCTTCTGTTTAAAACCCTGCAGGCTGCTGCCAAAATACCAATGTGATTGCACAGAATAAAAACCATTATGAAAAAATCCCAGTGCCCTGAACATCATGTACCAGGAAGCTCTCAAGTGCCCAAGGGGAACTCCAGGGAAGAGACGCCACGTGCTTTGGAAAAAGAGCAACGAGGTAGAGGTGCCAGCTGTGGGCAGGGACCCTGGTGGACAGGGCCAGCACTCTGCCCAGTTCCCTCCGGTCTCTGTGTGCCCACCCACAGTCCTGCCTCAATGGCTCCTGTCGGAGGTCTGCCCTTGACCTACATATGCTCTACCAGTCCTCCCAGGGAGCAGCAAGTGCCTCAGGATGACTCTAGCCCCTGAGTGACTTGGAGTGCACATTATGAAAGCCCAGTCCCCTGGTCTCAGGTGGGGACAAACACATCCAGTGGCCCCTGTGGAATCAGGATGAAGCCACCCTCCATGGGACTCTGCCTGAGATCCTACTCTTGTTTGCCTTTCTCTCCTTCTACGTCCCATGCCTCCACCCTCCTCACAGGTTTCTCCTGGGAGCACTTTCTCAATATACTACTTGTACCCAAATCCTCAACTCCAGGTTGGCTTCCAAAGGACCCACCCTATGACAGGTCCTGACTGGAAAGGGCCAAGGAATGGGGCTCCTCTGAGGAGGTGGGGGCACAACAGTCTGTACCCACTCTTCAATTTTCACTTTGGGCCCCCCGTAGAACAAAGGTGGGAATTATACTTTAGTATCTAGAATTCTCCATGCAGCTGGAGGAAAATAGCCCTTTCTGCCACAGCAGCTTTGCTGACCAGCGTACTTAATCAAATTCACGGCTAAGGACTCCCTCATCTAGTGCCACGGCCTAACACGTGTGGGCAGTAGAGCTGGTAATGGCTGCCGTTTTTCTCAATAGTGATTAGTATTATTTGCATAAATTTGCAGTGGCACTTATCACGAAGAAATAAAGTATCCACCTAAGCAGTGCATGAAAACCAGCATAATATTAACCAAAAGAGGAAATTAGAAATGAAAATGTCACCGGAAATTTTAGCTTCCCCTTTAACACTGTTTTGCTGCTGCTTATGTCCCATTTGCATAATTAAATTGCTGGGAGCCTGTGTTTTCATTTGGATGGAAAGTGTATATTATTTCTACTGTGTAAAAATTATTTGATGTTTGATTGAGCTTTTGATGCTCACTCTTCAAATTACTGAAGACAGAAAAATAGTTTGGGGTTTCCAGCCCCCACCCCAGCCTACCTGACCACGAGGTGTGCAGATATTGTCGGAAGGCTATGGGTAGAGAAGTAAGGCCAAGCTAGCGCAGACACATACAGGCCTTGAGGAGGCGCCGTGGCGCGGGGGACGTGCCCAGGCCAGCCTGTCCACGTCCCAGGGTCTTACTTTGGCTTTGCCGCCACTTTGCTGGGTGATGTCGGGTGGGAGTCATTTCCCTCCTTCTCGTTCATTCAAGAACTATCTACTGATATCTACTCTGGGCCAGTGAGAGATTAACCAGATCTACACTAATACGGTAGTGACTAGCCACGTGTGGCTACTTAAACATAAATCTGACTTAAAATTAAATGAAGTTAAAATTCAGTTCCTCAGCTCCACCAGATACATTTGAAGTGACAATGGCTACTGTCCCGGACAGTACGGATCTACAACATTTCCAACTGTAGAAAGTTTGACTGGACGGTGCTGAACTAGATGATCTCTGAGGGCATCTCCATCTCTAATGTGGTACAATTAAAATGATGTAACAAGAAGCCCAAGTTCAGACTGCTAACCACCTGCGGTGCAAAGCTGAGGCTTCTGCCATTTTATAGGCGTTCGCTGGGAGGCTTTCACAGAACTGGGTGGGGCGGAGGGGCAGGTGTCTCCTCTGGGAGGAACTGGGAGTTGCCCAGGAGGAGACAGACATATGTACAAACAGTACATTGGCGGGGGGGGCTGAGAACAGGGCCAGCCTCCTCCCATTTCCAAACAGAAGCCTGTGTGTTATGCCAGCGTCATGACTGCGGTGCCATCTAGATCGCATTCTCTCACGTGTGAGCTAATGGTCCCGCCAGTGCTGTGGTTATGTTTCGGCATAAGCAGCAAGAGAGAAACAGGAAGACTGATATGGGATTGACCTCACGTGGCCAGGCCCTGTGATGGTGTGAGAGTTTATGTTGTTTTTCCACAAATACCCGCTTGGGTTTGGCCCCGTGACTTGATCTGGCTTCACGGGGCAGAGGTGCTTCCCATCTCCTTGATGTTGGGCCTGAGCACGTGACCTGGTTTGGCCAACGCGGGTGTCAGTGGACATGACACGGGCAGCAGCCTGGAATGGACTCTCGTGATGGGTTTGGACTTCTGTGCTTCTGCCACTTGCCTAAGAGGACCTGGCTCTGACTAGTCCACGGGCCGTGAGGAAGAGAGCGGAACTGGATCCGAGCTGCGGGCCGGGCCGAGCCTAGCTGAGCCCAGCCGAGATCGGCGGAACCGGGTGACCTACAATCAGATGACCAAGGAAGAAATGCTTAGTGGGACGATGCCGCGGGCCTCTGGGTGGTCTGTTATGTTACTGGGCCGTGTGTTAGTGTGGTAATAGCTGGCTGTGGTGAGCGGAGGGAGGGCTAGGCCCGGTTCAGGAAAAGGACCGGTTTGAGGCTGTGATTTTATTCAGTGACTGATCTCCTTTGAGGGGCGGGCCTGGCAGCAGCACATCAAGCACGATGAGGACAGACCAGGTGGGTTCTGACCACCGCAGTCCCACATATGAGAGTTTGCCTGTACCACGGAAACCTGCCCAGACCAGCACAGCCACTCAAAACAGAGCAGCCCAGATGCTGGCACCAGCTCCATCACTCTATCATAACTGACTTCCTAAAAGACATACGTGCCCAAGCACTCAACAAGTACAGTATTTGCCTCCAGACTCTACAGCTGCGACGGAAAGGGGACATTTTGGAAATAACCTCATCCCTCAGAGCCTTCATTTTCGCTCTTCTCTGCCCCCTACGTTATCACCAGAGAGCCCCGGGCATAAAACCACCAGTGTGGAGCCGTGTCCCGGAGCAGTGTGTCACAAAGACACACGTGAATGGCAGACGGGAGCTGCTCTCCTCCCCCTGCCCCCGTCTGTGGTCTGCTCACAGTGGGGCCGACACCACCCCTCGTCTCTGTGCCTTGGCCTCGGGGCTACTCTTCCCGATGTTGGCTGGCCCCTGAGGTGAGGCTAGAAGAGAGAAGGACGGGACCAGTGAAGGGCGGGGGGCTGCAGTCGAGACACCAGGACGCCCGACTCTATGGTGGTCCTGCAGGCTCCGTGGGAGAAAGCACGGCTAAGCATCCCCATGTTTTACTTCCCTGTCAAGGATAATGTCTGTCTCTCAGAGGATCAACACAAATGACTGGATGAATCGCAACCATGTACTTAAGCGTTGGCTCCTATTGTTTGGGAAATGAAATGAAACCTGTAGAATTTGTCTCCAATATCAGAACGTTCCCTGAACTATTTGCAAACAAAATTTGCTATATTAAAAGCCAGGCAAGCATAGAATTTTAGCTGAGGTGTTAAATTAGGCGATGTTTGGAGAAAAAGAAAAATTCGATATGGTTTGTGCTAAGATGCCAGGGAAGTAGAATAAACTGCCATGATGGATTAAGGAGTTGCCCTCCCCCCGTTCAGTGAGGGGTCCACGGTGAGGACAAAAGTGTATGGGGAGTGTGCATTCATGAGTGGAGGGTTCAGGATCAAACTTCCTGGCTTGAGTTCTCATGCATGGGGACAGGCTAACGCACCCAGCCATATCAGAAATGCATGGCCACGGCCACTGTCCATCCATGGGTCAGAGGGCAGAATGGACAGGAAGGGGCCTGTCCGCAAAGCTGACGGACTCGCGCCACAATCTAATGCTTCCATGTTGCATCTCTATGGAGCCCGAGGTTTCTACGAGATTTCTCTGGCCTCTGTTGCAATCAAAGTTGATGGAGGGGCCCCTTAATAATTAGGATGTTGCTACTGTCATTAGGGCTAATGTCATGTAAGAAATACACAACAGCTACTGCCTAATAAAGAGCCAAATGAACAAAAAAGTAAACCACTCCACAGGCTGTGGTCTTGTTTTAATTTGAACCCTCACAAGTTCCCATCGCATTGTAATCATACAGAACAATGAATAAGGCCCCGTCGCCGTAGAAGCTTCTCCCACAGTCTCACGCTCATTTGCTTTTTCTTTCCCACTGCAGCCAGGGAGATTATCG
>NC_138369.1:59459929-59493625 GCF_054177405.1 Leptonychotes weddellii
TTTTTTCTTTTTTCTTTTTTTTCTTTAGATTTTATTTATTTATTCGACAGAGAGAGACACAGTGAGAGAGGGAACACAAGCAGGGGGAGTGGGAGAGGGAGAAGCAGGCTTCCTGTGGAGTAGGGAGGCCCATGTGGGGCTCGATCGCAGGACCCCAGGATCGTGACCTGAGCTGAAGGCAGACGCTTAATGACTGAGCCACCCAGGCGCCCCTCCCTGTGCTTTTCCACAGCTCGTAGGAAGAACAGCTACTCACTTGGACGACACTTGGGGCATCTCCTATTAGCCTTTTATTTTTAAACACTTTAAATGAGATCACACCCGTTAATGCCCCAGTTTGATAAGCTCGTATATAGTTGCCCATAGTGTTCTTTCTTCTAGCATCACAGCAATGGTGGAAGCTGGACCAGCTCTGGGTAGAAGGCAAACCTTCTGGCCTCAAGCAGCTCATCAGAACCACGCTCAAGCTGGAAGCCCCTCCATGTTCAGGCAAGAGATCATGCCTGCAGGAATCAGGGGATGGTGGCCCCCTGTGCTTTCCCATGATTTGGGGCATGTAAGCCCAGAGAGCCTCAGTGTCCCTACACAAAACACAGGCTTGATCCAGCCCCTTCAGGTGGAAGCAAGGAGAGTCCTGTGGGCACCTGAGGCTGCGCATGGCAACCTTGGTGGCCAACCTTACATCCAGGGCAATCTCATCGACCGACCTTCTGGGCCCACTATCCTGAGATCCGTAGCAAGGTCTCACTCATGCTCAGGAGTCACCCTCTGGGGCCAAGGAGACTTGTGTGTGCACCACTAGCACAAGTTTTCGCACATTGCATTTTTAATAATTTGGTACAAGTCTCTCTTCCTCACGAGGCTTCGAGCTCCTGTGGCCAAGGGACTTAACTCAAATTTTACTTCCAGTGCCTGGCTCAATCCCATGCAGGAATTGAATTCTTTCTCCTCCTCCTTCCTCCCTTTGTCTTTCCTCTCGTCCTTCTGTTCTCCTTCCTCTGGATGTCTGAATGTCCTCTATGTCTGTTCCACACACTCTGCTAAATGCTAGTGGGGTGTGACTGAGACAGTCCCCCAAAGACCATGCAGTCTACATCAGGAACTAAACATAATGATGCCGTGAAATGTTACAGGATGTTACCCCCCTCTAGTCAGAACTGTAAACTGAGACCTGCAGAGACAGCAGGGATGTGCTGGGGGCGAGAGGGAAGGACGGGAGGGAACACTGCTCCAGGTGGAGGGGACAGCTCAAAGGCAAGCGAAAGTATGGCCAACGAGGGGAACTATTGGTGGCCAGAATGGCCACAGTAAGAGGACAGTGGGGGAGGATGGAGTGGGGGTAGGGACTCGTCGATGGGCTTAAGCCAGGCAGTATGATGCTTCCCCCAAGTGCTCAATAAATTTACTGAGGACACAGCTCATGCTTTCACTGAGATGCTCTTTCCTGTCACTTACATGACCCACCGTTCTCGTGTGGAAACATCAAGACTGTCAGGACTTCATTTTATGTGTCTCTCGAAAGTTCCTAGTGTCTTCTTGTTCATGCCTCCCAAGGAACACTAGGCTTCCTCTTCAAAGAACACGAGCCCTATTTCTCGCATATTGAGGTCCTCAGTACTCTTTCTCTGCAGAAGGTGATCACAGTGAACACCTCAGCTCAGTGCTCCTACCAGTGCCCAGGATGTGGAGCCCAGCAGGGCAAGAGGCAAGTCCACAGCAGGTGTGAGGGAAGAAGGAAGAGAGGCTGATGGGGCAATGAGAAGAATCCTGCTATTTCATTTTTGTAGGCTTAGTTTAATACTTTCAAGCTTTTGGATGTTAATTTTCATTGTTGATGACTCTCCTTAATAACTACAAAATGAATAAGAAGTACTTTTTTGTGTGTGTGCTGTGGAAATCTGAAGTAAAATAAATAATTGAAAAAGATGACAGCAAGTAGAACTACTATATCCTTGAGTTCTCTTGTTCTAAAATAATTCATTTAAAAAATCATTTTCCAAGTAGTTTTAAGTACACAGCATTGAATGTGACAAAAGAATGCGAGTCAGTCATCTGGATTTGAGGTCTCTGTGACATATATACTCACTGCTTTTTCTGATGAGCTTCCAACTTTTCTAATGGCTTAAAAATAACCTATAATATATGAGTCATTACTCAGGATTTATCTTCAAAGGACTCCAATTACAGAATTCAGTCACTAGAATCCCCCCGCCCTTTAAACACAGGAAAAAAAATCACAGAGTTCACAAGTGAAGATTTATACTTTTTTTTCTGAACAGAAGAGGCACTAAATACAAGTGCCATCATTGCAGCTCTGAGTTCAAAGGCACAGTGCATCGGCTTTCAAGTTCATCCCAATAGGAGACTCAGTCCAAAGTCACACACGTGTCAACTGGACTTGCCCATGTATATACTGCTTTCAAGTCTTTAGCATGCAAGATGTCTCTTTGTTTTTAGGCGAATTGTTATAAAGAATTCTTATTTTGAATATTTCCAATATAGAGTTCATCATCTAAAAAAAGGTGAGCTCTGACAGCTCAAAACACTGTAGGGAACAAGAAAGATGGGTACTTTCCCCAGCTCTGAAAAATCAAGAGATAGCCAAGCTACTTCCAGACCAGGCTCTGATCGATCTTGTCAACTCCATTTCTTCTTCCTCCTCTCTTTCATGAATTTAACACTCCATCTGAGACTTCCTTTCCTTCTCTATATATGGCTCTCCCTTTCCTGCCTGCCTCCATACTCTTGCTCATACCATTCCCTGTTTCTGGAATATTCTTCCCTCCATATTTGTATGTCCAAATCCTATACATGTATCAAACTCATCTCAGATGTGACCTGATCTAAGAAACCTGCCCTAATATCTGCAGAAAAAAAGGTGCTTCTCATCCCAATGGAATCACTGAACCACGTACTGCTGACTTGTGCAATCTACTCTAGGATCATTGAGGGCAGGGTAAGCCCAAGGTGACCCCTAGTGCATGGCTTGATTTACAACAGTCATCAGTAGCTGCTCCCTACATGAGCAGTAATGTATTGGGAAGCTGTGAACAGGCAGCTTTGTTGATTTAATAATAAGTTAAAATAAATGGATGGAGAGCACCAAATCCTCACCACTAGACCACATACATGCACCTCTATGTTTACTGCAGCATTATTTATAATAGCCAAATTATGGAAGCAACCCAAGTGTCCATTTCCATTAATAGATGAATAAAGAAGAGGTGGTATATATATACAATGCAATATTATTCAGCCATAAAAAAGAGTAAGATCGTGCCATTTGCAACAACATGGATGAATCCAGAGAGTATAATGCCAAGCAAAATAAGTGACTCAGAAAAAGACAAATACCATATGATTTCACTCATATGTAGAATTTAAGAAAGAAAACAAATGAACAAAGGGAAAAAAAGAGAGAAACAAACCAAGAAATGGACTCTTGTCTACATAGAACAAACTGATGGTTACCAGAGGGGAGGTGGGTGGGAGGATGGATGAAATAGGTGATGGGGATGAAGGAGGGCACTTGCTGTGATGAGCACTGGATGATGTACAGAAGTGTTGACTCACTATATTGTACACTTGAAATAGTATTATACTGTATGTTAACTATACTGGAATTAAAATAAAAACTTAATTAAAAAAATGCATGGAGAAAAGGCAGAAAAGAAGAGTAAGGTTTTGGATGTGAATGAAGTTTTGGCACAGCAATAGTGTTCAAAATTCAGCATTTCTGGATCCCTATACCAGGTGTCCTAGAGAACAAGGCAAAAGCTACCATTTTATTTATTTATTTTTTATTTTTTTTATTTTTTAAAGATTTTATTTATTTGACAGAGACAGAGATAGCGAGAGCAGGAACACAAGCAGCGGGAGTGGGAGAGGGAGAGCAGGCTTCCCGCCGAGGAGGGAACCCGATGTGGGACTTGATCCCACGACCCTGGGATCATGACCTGAGCCGAAGGCAGACGCTTAACGACTGAGCCACCCAGGCGCCCAAAGGCTACCATTTTAGTGTGTTGGCCAAATGCCAGGGGGGTTTGTGCACATGATTTACAGTGTTTTATTTATTTCTCAAAACAATTCTAGAATACACATATTATGAACCCTGCTTTACAGACAAGGAATGGGGGTCAGAGAGGCTAAGTGAGCTGGGGGAGGCCCAAACAGCTAAAATCCCTTCTGCCTCTATGTCCCACTCCCTACACTGCCCCAAGAACACTATACTCTAAGAGAAAGAAATATAACTGCACACACACTCCAAGCCCCAGGAACACAAAGGGAAATGTAACTGTGCACCTCTTCTGGGCACCAGTAGCTTTATAGTTGGAAATATCAAAAGAGGTCAGCAGAGGTCCCTCACCTCTGCATAACGCATCATACTCCTCAGACAGCGTCCATATCCATGAATTTATTCACCTGTTAGATTTAACATCATCTGAATTGGTAAGGTATGAACAGACAGGGTTTGGCTATGCCTTGCCAGAGAGCACCAGAGCCCTTAGTTCTCAGCTTCTACAAGACTCCAGAGAAGTGAACATCTTCTGGAAGCCTACCCAGAACCAAGAGACCCGAGGAAGTGAAGTGCCTCATAAAGTTGTGATCAAAGCAGTTCACACTTCCCCAAATCAGTCTCCATGACACAGGTCCAAACAGATGAAGTGGTGAAGGTCTTTGGTCAAGGGCTGCAGTCTAGCACACCTGGAAGACCAGAGGGTCTCCAGGGCTACGGACCATACTAATGGTCACATGAGATGAAAGGCTGAGCTCCTACTGAATCCACATACCCCTGTGTCCAACGTATCATTTATAGAGCTTAGTTTTCCCACAACAACAAAAGTACCCATCCTTCCCTCCATCCATATCTAATGTAACTCCTAGAAGGCAGTCACAGACCCTTGCCATTTGACCAGGGGCAAAAAAATAAAAGCACCTGCTGAACAGTGTCTGCTCAGAAATTGCATATCTCTGGGGTGATCCTAAGGAAGCCTGATTATCTAGTTTGGTTGCTGAGAGCAAGGATGACCTGAGCCAAACTCCTCTGCCTCCAGCCCCTGCGTCTGAGTCCTGCTCAGAGGCCAGCATGGAACTGGCCCATTCACTAACACCCAGCACGTCATGGGCATGCAGATGAGAGGGACATGTAGATGTAGTCGTTGGGAATAGCACTAATACGATTGCTAGTAATAGTAATAAGCAGCAGGAATGGCTTCTGAAGTTGCCCCCTCACCCCCGCCATAGAATTGGACTCCAGGAGAGGCCAAGTCAGACTTCAGGAGGGCAAAACCAGAATCTTTTCTACCCTCATTCTGGTTATCAAATATGAACATAAAACTGATGTCCCCATGGAGCTCTGGACACACATAGAAGGCAGAGAAGTTTCTCTTTGGAGGTGTCTCACTATGGAATGTGGGGCCCAAGGTTCTTTTCTGTCACTTTCAATTCAATAGCATCATTTTTATGTGTTTTTTTTTCCTCTGTAAAGTGAAAGAAATATCACCATGGGGCCACTGTCAAGGCCACACATCTCTGTGAAAAATAAGATGTAGATTATTTTGTCCATCTTGCCATTATTAATATGAGCATAAATTCCTTTGGTATTTTGTGGGTATATTTCCAGGCACATGGTAGACATTTTAAAATTTAACACTACATGGGCGCCTGGGTGGCTCAGATGGTTAAGCATCTGCCTTCCACTCAGGTCATGATCCCAGGGTCCTGGGATCGAGCCCTGCATCGGGCTCCTGGCTCAGCGGGAAGCCTGCTTCTCCCTCTCCCCTTGCCTCTCCCCCTGCTCATGCTCTCTCTCTCGCTCTCTCTCTGTATCTCTGTATCTCTGTGTCTCAAATGAATAAATTAAAAAAAATCTTTAAAGTTTAACACTACATTATGATAAACATGATCTGTGAAAGTAATTTCTTTACAAACACAGATCTTTTTCCATATTTTAGGCAAACCTACTATCCATCATATTTAGCATTCCCATATTTAACCTGAGAAGATAATAAAAGTGTAAACTGAAGGAATCATTTTATATTATTCTAACTCGGCTGTCTCGGTCTCCCTTCCAGAGAGGGACCACGTTCTCCATCTTTTGTTTTTGATTGTTTTTCTTGTTTTTTTGTTCTGAGTCATGGGCCTTTTTAAGAATGAAAGTTATAGATCACTTCTACAGAAAAATGTGCAGGAGCAGAAACAAAGTTTTCATAGGACTAATTATATTTCACTGGAAGTTTATTTCCTTAACATAAACACAACGGAGAAATAATCTTTACTAAGAATTAGGTAGCTTTCACTATCTTTTTTATGTGCTTATTAAGCATAGAAACTGACAAAGTGATGCTGCTTAAGAATAAACTTCAATTTGAAGTCTCACTGTTATTTAACTTGAGTAAGAAACTGAATCTATGGCTTTGGTGCTTGAGAGCCAGGGGTGCATGTGGGGAGGGGGCGTGTTTTAACAGTATAACCAAAGCTAAGCTGGCATCAAGTAACTCCAGAATCGTCTTGCATTCTTTGTGATGAATTCACGGTTTAGTCTTCACTGTCTTTCAAGAAGTGTCTTTGCATTTGGCAAGGTCCGCCTCACTGGGGCTGCCTGGGTCATCACAGAAAAGACCCAGAAATCCAAATTTCCATTTTAAAGTCTGAGCAGGAAGAGCCCTCAAAGGTATCGGCTGGTGTTGCCAGATGTGTGCAGATTGCCTGTTGTGGAGAAATTAACGAGGCTTGGTCCTTTAGTTGGAGACCCAGCCGCCGGGCCTCTTCCTCTAGCACTGGGCCATTCGCGAGACACCCGCCTGCACCCTCCTCTTCCAGAATGGAAGTCCAGTCAAGAGCGCTCAGGATTTCTCAGGAGCACCAGTAACAGGAGCTGTAGGACCTGGTAATGAACAATTTTCCTCATTCACATAGCCAAAATCAAAACAAAACTTCTAAGTGTTCCATGATCAACTTCTCCCTTTCAGCTCCTCTCATCCTTTCCAGGCCACACAGCAGTGCCCGGACTAGTGAGCGGCCAAGTCACCTGAGTTGTTGTCTGGAGAGCCAGCAAACTCGGGGCAGTGGGTGGGAACCTTACACCCTGCGTCACCGCTTGACCAAACCCTTTAGAAGCTGGTGAGTCAAGGCCTTGGCTCTCCTAAAAGACTGCTTAGCACAGTGGGAAATACTTCCGCGGGATTGCTGGTGGAAGGCCCAGTGCCAGGGTGTGTGGAGGCAGAGACCGATGCCCTCCCATCTTCACAAAAGGAGTCAAACCAGGAGCTCTTTGGTTGAAACAACACACATCTGATGGACAAAAGCTGTGGCCTAGTTTCTGGAAATACACCAAGAATTGCATCCAGTTTCAGCTGATGAAGGGGGGCAAAATTGCCAATGCCTCCAGGATGTAGTTTAAAATAATTAGAAATTAGAAACTCTGGGCATTCTAGAGTAATATTTGACAGGGCAGCGCTTCATTCTTTCTCTTCTCCTGTGGATGCACCCCTGGCCCTCTCTTGCCCCTGCCTCCAGCATTTTGCTACAAGAGCCGTACTGGCTGCTTAGACATAAAGCTTTCCTTTTGAGACAAACCCAGGTTTCTGCCTTTTCAAATATAGCCATCTTCCCTACCACCGGGTGAATCTCCACATCAGGCGGACAGGTGCTCTTTTCAGTGTGTTGCATCCAATGTGACTACTAGGGTCACCCCCATCCACGGGGCAGAAGATCTGACCTTCCCTCATTTCCGGGTCACTTCTAGGGCATGCATTCTCAACAGGGCGATATTGATCCCAAAGAGGTGAAAACTGGCTCTTGGTGGGGGCAGGACTAAATCTTAAACATTACAGGGATTTACGACTCTCCCAAGGACCACCAGATAGACAGATAGATAGGTAGAATGTCTGCAGTATTAAGATTTTATAGGGAGAGGCAAAGGTTCCCTTGGATGCATAATAATAATAATAATAATGAAAGATTGACAAACACCGCTCCAGTGTATTTGAAGAAGGGGGTTGGTGTGTCTCTGGACTGTCATGCTTTCTGGCTATGGTCTTGAGCATTTTACTCAGCTGCAGGCATCTCTGGTAGGCTCCTGGTTACCACCCAGATTTGGGGACCACTGACTCCCTCCCCCAGCCATGCTCCAACTATCATTGTAGCCACCGAGGAACGGTGAGGGTCATAACACACACTGTTCCTCCTTCCTTTATCCCTCAAGGCACCACTGACTCGACTAGTATTTACAACAGTCTTTACTGAGAGTTTCAGAAGGGATTCGCCATTCAAAAAAGTCCTAACCTAAGGTGCTGGTTAACAGGGAACTGTGTGCATCTTTGAGGTCAGACAAGGGCAACTCACAAGAAAGTAGGGCATATGCACTTTCAAATCTCAAGCAAAATAGATCAGCAGAATCTTCCACCCACTGGGTATCAGAATAATGCCCATGGAACTTGGAATCTGCCTCTAGCCCTGCTTTCTCATGCTTTTAACTCTGCTGGACTTGCTTTCAATGCCAGCAGTAGATGGTAATCTTCCTCTTTGGGCTTGGGGATCAAAGAAATAACTTGGCTTTGGCCTCTCCCAGGGATACTGCCCCCTGCTTACTCTGTGACATTCTAAGCTTGGTGTTCATTGCTCCTGGGTCTTCCCGTCTTAGAACCCTCTCTAGACATCAAGTTCTCGAACTGGTTAGAACAGCAGGGCTTGGCTCCACTAAGCAATGACCTACCTCACTGAGTATAAACCAGATAATGTTCACTCAAAGGGCTGGGGAAATAGGCACACGTTTGTACTGATATATTTGATGAGCAATCTGGTGTAGACTGGACTGACACAAAGTCAATAATAACTGAAGCAAAACAAGGAAAGGCTGTGTTACAACTTTCCAACTTACTTCCATAGGCTAACCTACTACGTTAGTCAAAATGATGCTAGATGAAATAACAGTCCCCACCACTCCTGCCACCCAAATCTCAGGGGTCTGGAAGTTTACTTTTGTCTCCTCTAACAGTTCAATGCAAGCTTCAAAAGGCACTTTCTATCTGGTGGCTCAGAGACACATGCTCCTTCCATCTTGTGGCTCTACTATCCCATGGGGGTCTCAGAGCCCTTTTATCCAGCTGGCAAATGGGCAAAGAGAGACACAGGAAAAGGCACCTTTGCCTCCTAAGGAATCTTAACCCAGAAGCTCACATATATGTATTCTAGCAACTGGCTAGAACCTGAATGTAAGGGGATGCTGGGGTATGTAGTCCAGTTGTGGGCACCATGCTTTGTGCATCACTGGCCACTCTGTGGCCCCTACTTCTCCCATCAGTTCACAGTGGCTGAGCAGAGGCTGCGCTGGAATCACGATCTCATAGGTAGGGCCTTATGAGACCACGAGGACCAATCTCCTTTTACTAAAAGGCTTGAGTGACTTCGCAGGGACTTCTCATCTCCCAAGCATTACTGGCTGTCATTTTCAGAAATTGCATCCACAGCAAATCAAGCTTCTCTGGCTGTTTCAGAGATTTCAATGGAGAATTGTTTTCAATGGTCTCATTTTCAGCTATCTCATTTATAGAGCACATTTGCAGGTAATTCTCAATTTTGTTGAAGCTTTTGATTTCACCTTCTAAATTACAAACCCTGGGTGGTAACATGCTTCTTGCTCTTTAGGACTGGGAGCTCCCTGAGGTCAAGACACAATATAGGAAGTACTGTTCATTGTACTTTTTGCTTTTAAGTTAGGAAGCAGCAAAAGCTTGGCAGAGGCCACCTTAAACAAGGGTTCTGGAATCTCAAGAAATGAGGGCCCCACTCTGAGGCAGGTCTGCCAGCCCACCAAAGAAACTGTGTTTACTACAGTATAACTTAATTTCCAAATCTGTTTTCATTACAGGCATACATAATTGTAGACAAGAACTACTGTGTGGTCTTCTCCATGTAAACACTTGCCCTCTGTTATACTGTGGAAATCCAGAATGGCTTACTGACCCCACTTTTGCCTTGTGGATCCCCCTTTCCCCAGTGATCTGGGTCACTGTCTTTCCCTTCCCCTCATACATGTATCAAAGCACTGATATGTTCCTATTATATGCATCATTCTTGAAGGAGTTGCTCCCAGCTCTCCACCATGTTGGAAAGCAGCTAGAAAACTCTTATTTGCCAATGAACTAACTGTGCTGAGGGCAAAGACATCACCTTTCCAAGAGTGCCTGCCTGTTAATGAGAGCTTGTTCCCCAAAGAGAGATCTCTGGTGGTGGAATATTAGGAACTGATGATGACTTTCAGGGAGGACAGAGATACTCTGAGATGGAAAGGCATTCCTAGTACTCTTCAATCACCCCGAGAAATGGTAGCTGTTGGTTTACCCACAGCTAAGCCTCACCCTGGGAAGAGGGATCCAATCCTAGGTTGAATCCCAGCCTCCAAATCCCATGCTTTTGGCCTCAGCCAAAGCTTTGTAGAACCTAACTTCTGCTTACCGCTCATTACTACACCCATCCTGGACTTAGTGATGTTTTTTACTGTCATCATCTCTATGGATACATTTTTAATGGAGATTTGGGGGTAGAAAGTCTTCAAGGCAGTATTCATAATCAATCAGCATTTCCTTATTGTAAAGAGAGCTGATTGTCAAGATTGTTGTTTGGGAAAAATATTGTAGAAGGTCTCAAATCAAACTGTATAATCAGCACTCGTGTTTTATGCAAATTAAAGACATATTCTTACACTGCATCATATGAGCTAATCATCTCGGCACCATCGCTCAGAGAAAGCATCTGCCACCCGAAATTAGGAACAATAATTCACAGTCCATGGAACAGCGCATCACCACAGATTAGACTTGTTATAAATTTATAATGATTTCATATAAAAACATTACATTTTAATAGTTTCAAGAAATGACAGGGTAGGGCTGGTATAAATGTTTAACTAGCACTGTCTCATATTCACACTTTGTTTATTTCATTACTGGGTATGCTAAAATGAAACAGCTAGCTTAAAAATGTCATCAAATTCAAAACAGAAAACTTATGAACAGATACTCTATGCAAACCAGATTGCTAGCCCCAAGGATATCCCACAGCCTGTTTTAGATAAACACCTGGATATTTCATTTAACTATCAAGTCATTTTCCCTTATACGTAATTTGTTTATCATTCTTACCTTGGTGAGATGAAAAATAGGTCATGACCCTCCTAACTAAATTTGTGTTCATATTTGCAGGCCACCATGGAGGGGCCCTCTCCCCTTGTGTTCTCTGTGCCCAACTGCTCATTGGCTCTACTGTGACTTCCCATGTTTTTCTATAAAGAGGATCACTCAAAGAACATCAGGTCCTATGAATAGGAGATTGAGATGTGACAGTCATCGGGATGTGTCAGACACACAGACGAAGCCCAAAGCTGCCTGGCAGGAATACATTTGATTTGTTATCATCAGATGTGTATTATCTAGTGTCCTGTCTCTTGCTCGTCTTTCTTTTCTCTGAATTCTCAGTGATTCTGACCATTCTTTTCTGATGTGATCACTCATAGAGGTCTGAGGATGTGGTAGTATTATAAATCATAACATCAGAACTATATCCTTTATGTCCCCACTATTTATTAACTATAGACTAACCAGATTCAAAACTCCCTGCCATACAAGCCAGTACAAAAGGGCGGTTGTGGGATAGTAGGTTTCATAGGATTCCTTTCTCAGGGATTTTTAATTTTTTCACAGTCATTTCTCTAACACTTGAATTGTTATGACAAAAAGTCATATGTTACCTGTACAATCAGAAAATAAAAATAAAGATTTAGTTTTGCTAGCTAAGAGAAAAAAAAAAGTTCCTCTGGTCTAGGTGGTCCATAAGGAAGACAGGATTGGGATGGAAGGTAAGGTGAAACCAGGCAAAGCCCATGAGAGCCAGGAGCCTGGTGAGTAGGTTCAAGTGGCGGGTCAAGTGCTGGGTAGGAGCTAAGGCTGAGGGAGAAGGAGCTAAAGGAAGGGGGGACAGCTGGGAAGTGGGATGCAAGGTAGAATGAGGTCTAGTTCAGAGAGCAGGTAGGTGGAAAATGCCCCTTCCCCATCCTTGGGGAAGTGGAATGCTGAGGGATGAGAGAGGAAGGCTCAGGCCCAAGTTTTAAGCAAAGCAGGGTGAGAAAGGACAGAAATACCAAAAGGTGTGATCATGAGTAGCAAGCAGGGATTTGGGGTACAAGTGACCAACGGTTTCTCAGCCCCTTCTACTTCTCTGTCATATTCTGATGACATTGATGATGGGGGAGTGCTGGTCCCTAGGGCATATCAATTGTTTTATGAGGAAGTTAAAGAAAATAGTGACCCTAAAAAGCCTGGAATATGTGAAGACATCTGGATAAACCTCTGATCCTTATAGTAACCTGCAGGGCAGATGCTGAAATCTCCAGTTTATCAATAAGAAAAGAATGTTTCAGGAAGTGCCTTGGCCAAGGTTCCCCAGTGTAGAGCAGACACTTAGACCTACACCTGAAACCGAAACCTTCCTCCTCGTGAATGCTGTCTTGGAAGGAATAAGCAGCAGCTCCACTCAGCAGCTCGCAGCCATCTCCGAGAATATGTCAGTGCTGTGTGGGGCACCCCCCAACCCCAAATGCCAGAACACTAAGATGGGAGGAAGACCACACCAACCCCAGGGTGCATGGGAGCCAGTGAGATGAAGTTACAGACTGCATTTGGCCTACCTCCCTCATTGTCAGCTCCCCTGAGTGGGACACCCAGATCCCATAGCTACATAAGCAGGGCGGAGAGCTACCTGAGACTAGAGACTGGCCTGCGTTTGCTTATCACTCTGCCCAACACCCAGCACTGAGCGTGGCACAGAGTAGGGCTCAGCACGTTTGCTGAATGCAGACATGAAATGGGAGTGGCTTGGGAATAGGTCTGTTGCCTGCCGATCTAACACTTCACCTACTCTTCCTTAGGTTGCCTCCCCAACAGGAGATGTGGATTTGATGAATGCCACTTAATTCAGGCTACTGTGGCAGGTGTCATGGCAGATCCAAAGAGAAGTAAAAACAACAGAACGAACACACAGATAGTACCTACCACGTGCTGGGCACTGTTCTGCTTTTGCAGAAGTAACTCATCCGATCCTCACAATAACCCTACACTAGGCGAGGACTATTACAAGTCCATTTTACAGATGAGGACATAGGGGCACAGGCAGGTTAGGTAACCTAAGGTCACAGTGGAGCCAGGTTTTAATCCCAACTATTTTGGCTCCAGAGTCCATGCTGTGTACCATTATGCACAACGCCTCTTGCACGTTCTCAAGCCACAGGGCATTTGTGGGCAAACCCAGCATGAATGAGTGGGCTCTACTGGATAGCCTGTGGCTTCAGTCCATCCAGAGAGGAGCAGGCCCCAAAACCATTCATTTATTTAAACAACCCATATATGCCTGGTACAACTCTAGGTGCTAGGGATACAGAAACAATGCTAAAAACAGGTGAATTCCTTGTCCTCACAGTGTTTATATCCTAGTGAGGAAGAGAAACAATAGAAAATCAACAAACCAATAGACAGAACAGCACAACAATGATTGTGATGAAGAAAAAGGAAGCCGGTCAGTAGGTGGAGGGCGCAGAGGCAGGGAAAAGGGAGGCTGGCCCAGAAGGCCTTTCTGTCCCAGTCACACTTGAGTAAAGACCTGAAAGAAGGAGTGAAGCCCTGTGGGTGTCGGTAGGAATGGTCCAGAAAAAGGGTACAGCACATACACAGGCCTTGAGGTACAAGCATGCCTGGGATGTCTGAGGAGTGGCCTGTGTGTCTGGACTGACGTAAGCAAGAAGAAAAGCAGTCGGAGAGATCATGAGATGGGCCGGGGTAGAGGCCAACTTGCGAAAGCCTTGTAGGTCTCGCTCTGAGAAGGAGAGCCGTGATCTCACTTCGGGTTTAAAGGGATTATCCTGGCTGCCATGTTGAGAACAGACTGTGAGGCAGGGTGGGGAATGGGAAGTCTGAGGTATGACAGTCAGCCAAGGGACAGGACAGAGCAGGCCGGATGCCATCAGGCTCAAGTTCAGGCGCTTGAAGGAGCAAACACAGAGGTGACCGGAGAGGCAAGGAACTGGCTGAGCTCGCTGAGGAGTGAATGCAGATGGAGCAGGACAACGTGCTGTCCCAGAAACCCAGGGAGGAGAGACTTTCCCAAAGGTGAGAGCCACCACTGTGCCGCAGGCCAAGTGAAAGGTGAGCTGGGGAAGGACGGGTCACCAGCTGCCACAGGGAGGGCTGCCTAATGGAGGGATGGGAGTGAAAGCCTCACTCACTGCATCCCAAGGGGTTTTGCTGGGAGGGGGAGCAGAGAAATGGGGTGGCTAGACAGGGATGTGGGGCAAGAGAAGTTGTTTATTCCTTTCTAAAGGTGGGTGATGTATCAGCATACTGTGCTCTGATGGGAAGGACCAAGCTAAGGGGACCGTGACAATGCGGGAGAGATGTCAGAGAAACAGCCCTGAGCAAGAGGAAAGAGAAGGGTCGGGGCAGGAGGGGAGTGGCACAGACGCAGGGAGGCGACCATGTTGGGGCAGGAGTTGGAGACAGCTCTCTCCTTACTGCCTCTGTTTTCCCAGTGAAATATGAATAAAAGTCATTGGCTGACAGACAAGATGTAGGAAAATGATGGGTTTGGAGATCTTTCAAAAGATTTAAAATAGAAAACAGTAAACTTAGATTTGATTGAGAGAAAACTGATTTGATGGCATAAAATTCAGGAAAAAATATGCAGAATTATCAAAACTGCTCATTTCTTATCTTGCTGTTTGCCAAGTGCTGTTGAACACAAACTCATCTCTTCCTGGGGTCAGGACTGACATGGGCCATTCCCTGCAGATGCAGAAAACCGAATCCACCAGAACGTGGTACACATCCTCCATAAAACTGCTTATAAGCTCAAAAGCCATACTGATGAAAATACATCATTATTTGGGGATTATTTTCTATCACCACATTACTATAAGTTTTCATATCCTAGCGTGACTCACTAAGATATTTTTTCAAAGCAGTACCTTAGCAGGTAGTGGTAACAAGAGCGTTTGTTATTTTGTTCTCTGTACCTTTCTGTGAATGTGTAATGTTAATCACGATAATAAAATGCAGCACCTTATTCAAATTTTGATATAATGGGTATGTATTAAGTGCAAGTTTCTGCCATAAAATCTTTAAAGATAGATTCTAATGCTTTGGTGTTGTTTCAAAGGAAGGTGGCTGGTTTTTTTTATTTTACATCATTATGAGGTAAGAACTTCAGCCATGCTCATAAAACAACAAGGTAATCGAATAAGCCTACGCTTGGTGCTCTGCTGTTCATATCACATGGGTCACTATGTATTCAGAAAGGAGCTCAGGGGTGCCTGGGTGGATCAGTCAGTTAAACGCCTGACTCTTGGTTTCAGCTCAGGTCATTATCTCATGGTCATGGGATTGAGCCCCACATCAGGCTCTGCACTCAGTGCAGAGTGTTCTTCAGATTCTTTCTCCTTCTCCCTCTGCCCCTTCCCACTCACACGCATGCTCTCTCTCTCTATCTCTAATAACTAAAATCTTTAAAAAAAAAAAAAAAAGGAGCTCAAAACAGTCAAGCTAAGACTAATTTGTGTTTAGAAGAGTTTTGCTGATAAACATGACTTACTGCAGTCTAGTTTCCTGGGACACCATTAATTAGATGACTCAATTAACCAGAATAACCCACTTCTCAGCCATAGCAGACAGCAGAGGGTTAACTTTAAAAAAGGTGGTTGGGACTAGCAAATTTGTTTCAGGTGTGGCCTGAAAACCGACATAAACGACATAGATGCGTGGATTAAAGAACATGAGAAATGTAACGCTTAAGAGTACTTGCCAATACATATGCAGAAAGTTCCTAGGAATGAGGGCACCAAATTATTTGGGGATTTTTTTTTTTTTTTTAGAAAAGACAACTTCAAGGGAAAAGCTAGAATTTATAATTGAATTAGAGGTTGACACATTCAGGCTACTGAAAACAGAGATCAGTTAGGAACATTCAAATTAGCAACACATTTATAAAAGTAGACCCTGGAGGATTTTGCCAATTCTTCTCTTTTTTCCCCAATTTTTAAAAAATTGTGATAAAATACACACAACATAAAATTTATCCTCTTACCCATTTTAGGTGCATACTTTCCTCCTTATTTGGGTAAACATGATACGACATACACTATTCATGATGATGATGGTTAAAGATGTTAAGGTAAAATATGTGGGTTCCAATCCTGGATCTATCACTTACTCACCTGGCCTCCTGTGCCTCAGTGTCCTCAAAGGAAAAATGGAGCTATTAATATCTGCCTGTTTCCCAGTCTTTAGTCACCTGACTAACAGTTGGAAACAATAACTGGCATTCCTTGCACTTACAGCAGAGAACATTCCAGGTTCATGATGGCTCAGAAGCTCAGGGGATCCAGGCACTCTACTCTGGATGCACTGTTCTTGGGAAGTTTTTGTGTGGTGACACAGTCTCCCGTGTCATCTGCTGCAGCCATGGCCCTGACGTGCAGCCTGGCCACCCTCCAGCCTTTGGAGTAGTCAAGGGGGCGACAAGCCTGTGCACTGCTGCACTGTGGACCCCAGGAGCCATGCTGCCCTTCCTCAGAATGCCCCAGGGCCACTGGTGAGACTCAAACCATAGGCTCCAGCTCTCAGGGGCCATGCAATTAAGCCTAACAAGGCACAAGGAGCTCTTTGGGGAGCATAGAGAGATGCCCACAGTAATTGGCAACAGGCCTCGGGTTCCCCAGGGGCTAAGGATGCTGTGTTGGCAGCAGGGAAGGGCCAAGGAAGGGTCGAGACCTTGAGGGAGGCCAGATGGGATCACCTGGCTTCATGCATAAGTCATGAGCAGCTCTGTTGACGGCTCTGAGTTCTCCTGAGGGAGACACAGCAAGGCCGATCCCTGGTTTGGGAAAGCAGACCACAAACCTCCTCTGTGCCTGGGAGAGCGCTGCTGGCCCAGGGTTGCTTCACGACGTCCAACTGGGACTGCTATCAAACTGAGTTCAGCGCCCCGGCTTCTCGCAGAGACAAGCGATAACACTGTATACATTATGCAGCGTGCGTTCCAGGCCTGCCGTCCCCGAAGCCCCGGGCAGGAGGGGTGGCCCTGGGCACACAGGAAGGATGTGTGTTCTCAAACAGCAGTGGCCTTAACTGAGAAAGTAAGTGCCAGGAAAGTCTACAGCCTGGGAGGGACAGATACCCGGGTCCTGCGTATTTGGGAAGATGCTTGCCATTTCCAAAGTCTAGACCTGCGCACGTGCGCGGGCGGGCATGGACGCCTTCACCGACGGCTTTGTCTGTGCTGTGGTCAACGGTGTGCTGCACTGTTATCTCCTGCAATCCTTACATGAGGGCTCCAGCAGGTAGGCTGCACTCAGATTTGAGACGTCAAGTGACTTGTCCAAGGACACACAGCAGGTAAGGGACAGAGAGGTCTGAACCTGCTGTCTTCGTCTGGGTGTCCTCTCTCAATCCAGTCACTGGTGATGACTAAAAGGGCTCACTCAATACTACCCCCCCCCCCCGCCCCACTCCATCCCCACTTCCTGGCCTCTGCCCCCGAACTGATCGATCAGCAACAATGTTGGCTCCCTGCCCTCTGCCAGACCCCGAGCTGGGCCCTTTGTCCATATGACTGCATTATTAATGCATTTGTAGGTGGATATTATCATTTTAGCCGACAGGAAAACTCTCGTACTTTCTGCTAGCCTGTTTCACGGGCTTATTTAATCAATATTCTCTCCCTGGTATTTCTCTCCTCATGCTGTTCAAAGTCTCTTCCCTTGTGAATTCTGTACTAGTTAAACTAGCTTTTAGAAACAGAAACCATAAACAGTTATGTCAACTTTGAATGTCATGATCATGTTCAAATAGAAGAAAAATTAAAATAAGAAATAAAAAGATTACCAAAAGCAGATGTTAGCAGGTCTTCTAGAAATAAATGGACAGACACTGATAAGAGTCCCAGTCCTCTTCCTTGAAAACATAGCTGAAAGTATATGCAACTGGCTCAAGAGAGACTGGATTCTGAGAAGGGAATCTCTCAGACCCACATCTTTTTTATGGCTTCGGTAACCGCCCACTCTGGATTTGCAGGAGCAGACCCTAGAGTACTGCTTTTTTCCTTCCCTTTTCCTTTGCCTCCCCCTCCCCCTTTTCCTTCCTTCCTCCCTTCCTTCGTTCGTTCCCTCCTTCCTTCCCTCCCTCCTTCCTTCCTCCCTCCCTCCCTCCCATCCTTCCTTCCTTACTTTCCAATAGTATTTTTCGAAGAGTGTGCCCATGAACCACCTGGGGGACACGCTGACATGCAGACTCTGATTCAGCAGGCACAGGGTGGGACCCGAGACTCTGCATTTCAAATGTCCTTCCAAGTAATAAAGCTGCTGCAGGTCTGGGACCACATTTTGAGTAGCAAGGGGCTGGAGGTCCTGTGGACTCCATCACACCATCAAACTAGCCCTGAGATGGCACTATTTCAGCAGGTTCACCACACTCTGGATTTGGAATCCAGAAGTGCTTTTTGCTGGATAATCTCAATATCTGGTCTGGAAATCTACCTGTTTTTACTGGGGCCCGCCCTGGGTGAGCGCTGCTTCATGTCACAGTAAACAGTAACATTCGCCTCATTTAAGAGAAAGAAAAAAGGAATAAGTTAAATTTGACGGGATTTTCTGAGTGTTTTGGGTGTTGAGTTTGATAAATTCTTTATAGATTTTTGGATACTAGTCCTTTATCCGATAAGACATTTGCAAATATCTTCTCCCATTCCGTAGGTTGCCTTTTAGTTTTGTTGACTGTTTCCTCTGCTGTGCAAAAGCTCTGAAACTAATAATACACTGTATGTTAATTAAATTGAATTTAAATAAAAATTTTTTTTTCACAATATACAGCGCTCGCCCTCATGACCTTGGACTCTGAACCTATGAAAGTTCGATGAAACAAATTCAAAACAGCCTCAAATGACCAGCAGACATTTTTCATGTCCTAATGTTTTTACAATTATGTGAGGGTAATGAGGGTAACATGTATTTAGGAAGAAGACAACTAAGTATTCTGAAGCCTAGAAATTAATATAATATAGGAATAAAAATGACGATGGGAATGTTGATGATAATGACAAGAGCAAGAGTTACCATTTCTGAGCAGTTACGTTCCATGCATGTGCTAAGCATGTTGCTTACACTACCTCAATACTCACAACAATGCTATGGTAGAAATATTATTATGTCTATTTTTTATATTAGAGAACAGAGATCAGTGAAGATAGATTACTTGGCCAATTGTTTACAAATAAAAGTGACACCTAAATCCAAGGCTGCCCAAACCCCCAAGCCTCTTCACCATTTGACTGAGCTCTTTCATTGGGAATGCAGAACAAGCATCTTGTCAAAGTTCAGACTTCACCCACCTCAATGGAAAGAACATTACATCCAAAAGCTATATCAAATAAACTAAAGACTTTTTCAAAATAAAATTAGGACAACTGATATTTTTGATTAAAGACATAGACCAAATTGGTTTAAATCAAATACTCCATATTGCAAAGTGAATCATTCAGGAACCATTTGGATAGAATCACTGTGTATCTCAACAAAGGGTGATCTGTGAATCACGCATCAGGAAGGCTGCCCAGGTTAGATCTGCTAATCCAGAAAAGATGCACAGCCTCACAGTGGCACGATTGCAAAGGCCAGAGATGCCCTTAAAGCAAATAGCAAGCAGCATTTGGGTATCAAGGGTACCCCAGGTAGAGAGCCCTTGGAACCAGACAGGGAATCCTGGTCACATGGCTTCATGGTTTCCCTCTGAGTTCAATTCCACTCTTGAAATCCTCTTAAGATTTGATGAATCCCTAAACTCTACTCTGAACCTAGTAATACACACTATATGTTAACTAACTTTAATTTAAAATAAAAAAAGAAAATGCAGATTAAAAATATAGTGAGACATCACCTTATGCCTTTTAAAATGGCTATCCTTAAAGACAAGAGATGTGGTGATGGATGTTAACCAGACTTATTGTGATGGTCATTTCGCAATATATACATATATCCAATCATTATGTTGTACACCTGAAATTAATGTTATATATCAATTATATCTCAATTAAAAATAAGAAAATTAAAAAGATGAAAAAAAATTTACTTCAATGGAAACCCAAGTAACCTAGGGTTAATGACATTGCTGGTGGTTCTCATTAGCTCAGCATCAAAGAGGGGTGACTATTTAGATTAAATATAAGGGAAAAGTGATGGGCTGGTCTTTTATTTGTATATTTCAGTTTTGGAAATACATGTAACTCCCTAGAAAATATGTTCTTCCAAGAGTAATATCATACACCTTACATTTTAAACATTACAAAACAATCAGCATCCAGTTCAATAGATTCTACAAATGAAATGCCCCAAACACCTATCTTTAGAAAACACACCTGACATATATACATATAGACAGACAGACATGTATACACACACACATACTTATTGTGTGTATATATAGCTCCACAGGAGGGCCATTTGCAAACAGATACACAGTAAGTATACATATAGATTTATGCATATAGCCTATAAGCAAATTGCTCTCCTGTGAAGGATGTGGGGGAAACGGCCACATACCACAGTCAGGGGTTCGATCGCTTTTCCCTATGCCAAGAGGGTAATTAATTTGGGTGGATCACCAGATTTAGCACCAATTTGTGGTGCTAATAGACTGTTCCCATGAAAGGTTGTTGGATTTTCTGGATCCATCTGCCACAGTTCTGAACATTTCTCTCTCTGTGTTCAGAAAGAACTCTTCAAGTTGGATTTATAAATAATTCACTTGGCTTTTGTCAGAGTTTATTCTGTTACTCAACCTCTCTACTGGGTTTTAAAATTCGAAAGCCATGTTTTGTTTTATGAATACAATAATCTTTCAAGTCTTTATGAGGATACTAATTAGAATTTTTTAAAAAGTCTTGTTTCTTATTTTTTTTTCTGTAACCACTGGCTTTTTTGGCTCACATGTGGGCATTCTTTGGCTACAGACTTTCCTCAAATGTCCAGTGATTGATTCTTCTTTGTCTATTCATTATCATAAATGAAGATCTATATGAGTGAGTACTGGTAGCCTGATGAGCCACCTCAGGAATTTGTAAGATCTCACTTTGGATTCCTTCGGGAATCTCCCCTAAGCAGAGGCTGCTGAGAGCAGCGGGCACCTTTGCCCTTGGAGAAATGAAGGAGAAATGAGTTGACTTAAATTCAGAGGAGAAACAGGGTCAGAAGGTTTAGCATTTTCTTTGGTGGAGGGCAATGGCTCTGGGGGGCCAGGGCAGCCCAGCCCAGAATTCAGTCACCCTTATAGCTACCACAGAGCACCCTGGGGATGTTCCCATGCTGAGCAGGTCCAAGGGTGGCACCAGGGCTCAGGCTCTGCCCTCCCTCTGAGCACCTGCTGCCCCTGAGCCTGGGATTCTCCCAAAGCTTCTCAATAAAACTGCTTCTTTGCCTGTGGTGATCTGAGGTCTCCTAAATTCAGAATACCCTCTCTGTTAAACTAATTGGTGTCTTCTAGAAATTTCCCAAATTAGACATCTGTTACTGATACTTCTCCCTGTTTTCAGTGAGAGTGTGCACTTTTGCTTATTTTTAAAATTTTTTTTACTTTTGCTTATCTTTATACTTATATTGATCATTTCGATGGAATTTGTAGAGGCAATCAAGGTAAACATATGAATTTTTTACCACCATGATTTAAAATCTCAAATCATTTAGAAATATATGTCAATGTATGTGTGTGTTTGTGCATATGTATATATACATACACACATATAGGTTATGTGTGTCCAGAATGAAACAAAACATTAACCACGGTAATTGTATGGATTACAAGTTTAAGGATGATTTTCTTCTTTTTACTTATATATCCAAGTTTTCTACTATGGCTATATATGCCCTTTTTTCTTTTTTTGGGATGCTGTAAATTTTCTTTTATAACAAATTCACATAACATAGAATTCATCATTTTAAAAGTGTACAATTCACTGGTTTTCAGTATATTCACAAAGGTGTGTAACCATCATCACGATTGGTTCTGGATCACGTTCATCACCCCCCAAAACCCCAGATGTGTTAGCAGTCACTCTCATCCCCTCCCTTTCGAGCCCTGGCAACCACTAATCCTTCTGTCTCTATACGTTTGTCTATTCTAGGGTTTCACATAAATGGAATTGTACAGTACGTGGCATTTTGTGTGTGACTTCCTTCACTTAACACAATGCTCTCAAGGTTCATCCTTGTTGTAGCACATGTCAGTACTTCGCTCCCTTTCATGACTGGATAATATTCCATTGTTTGAATACATCACATTTTATTTGTCCATTCATCAGGTGATGGACATTTGGGGTGGTTCTATTTTTTGGCTATCATCAACAATGCTGCTAGGTTCAGGTACAAATCATCTATTCTTTTATAATCTAAAAAAATACCGCTTTAGAAAAATTACAAAAATATCTTTCCGAAGATAGTCAATAAGTCAAGCCTTCCCCCCTAAAACATATGGTTTTCCTATACTCTTAAAACCTGTCTGGTACCTGCAAATACCTGGACTGAATAAGGAGACATTCTTGAATTAACTGGTAGTCAATGAATAAGCCAAATCTTTTCAACACAGTGAAGGTACACGTGTATGTTAACAATTTCTATGGTATTTACAATCAATTTCAGAACAGTAGATCTTCTTTTTAAGAATATCATCTTAGAATCTATTTCATTCTGTCACATGAAACATTCAGAAAACAATACTTGTGCAGTGAGTTAAAACCTGCCCGGACTGTGAGAAGAGAAAAAAAAGAAAATCTATTTTGCTGCCCACTCATAGAGTGCAACCTTTAGAAAGGGATTATTTCCCTGACATTCTCATCAGGGACTGGCAAAGAAAAGTATATCATGTTATTACAGAGCCTGGAAATGTAATGACTTCCAGGTTGCTAAGCAACGCTGCAATGTTAAAGGCCCCGGTATCTGTGATCTCTAGAGACACTCTCAAATTTCATTAAAACCTGCTCATAACCATTACACAAAAGGTCCATGTGGAGTTTATAAACAGGCTTCACTTCTTGACATAATAATGAAGGGATAAAAAAAGCGCGAGTGGCATAAAAACTTTTGTGGTACTTAAAACTAAGTATTTTGGAGTCCCAACTAATGAAATCTATCATGTTCCTAGGGGTATTTCATAGAAAGCAAGTACAATCTGTTTATAGTAAATAAAAGTATTTAATATCTTGAAAAAATACACTGTGTAGAACTTTGAGACTTTGTTTGAAGAAAGGATAAATACATCCTGTGTATAAATCCAGAGGGGAAGGATAATTTGAAATGAGAGTTCCAATCATTACCTGCCTCAAAGAGGGTCATGAGAGTGGCAATAGAAAAGCAAGACGCCACAAGAAATAATTCTTAGGAACACTTTCAAAACATTTCTTTTAGCAATGGTGTTGGAAAAGCTAATCCCTGAAACAAAAAGTTATGGCAGATCTCAGTAACAATCCCATGTGTACCCCTGGGATACTAGTGTAGGATGTTGGCTCAACACCCTAAGATGCTAATGAGATTTGGTCTTTCCATACTGCCTGTATGGGCCACCTAACCTCCCCAACCATCTCCTGAGGCTCTAGGGAGAAAGAGTGGAAGGAGACTGTGTGGTTTGCTCAGCCTTACTCATCAACCCCACAAATCAAAATATTAAGATATCAAAGCAAATGTCTACAGACATAGATCAGGAGGGTCATTTATTATGGTGGTTGACTTTAAAGGCAAATTCTTAAATGCAAACTATGTCTGCGAGTGGGATCATCAAATTTACAAAGTTAAAAGAGTCATTACAGGGGTGCCTGGATGGCTCAGTCGTTAAGCGTCTGCCTTCGGCTCAGGTCATGATCCCAGAGTCCTGGGATGGAGCCCCGCATCGGGCTCCCTGCTCAGTGGGAAGCCTGCTTCTCCCTCTCCCACTTCCCCCGCTTGTGTTCCCTCTCTCTCTATGTCTCTCTGTCAAATAATCTTAAAAAAAAAAAAAAAGAGAGAGAGAGAAAGAGTCATTACAGGGTGGCAGAGTCATTACAGGGTGGTAATAAAAATATTACCCAAATATTTTTCAAAACCCAAGTCCCCATGAACTCTGATTGAGCTGAGAAGCACACGTCTTTGGTGCATGAATAAGTTCCCTGATAAATTGATGGGTGGTTTGCTGTCAGGCGTTCACACACGAAAGTGCTCACCTGGGCCTAGGCGAAATGTTTTTTTACAAGTCAGCCTACTTGTGATATAGAAAACAACTGCAACATGGAAATTCCAATCTTGCAAAACATATGGGATTTCATTAAATTTCACTAATGATTTCATTAAATCATTGCCAGAGATGGTTGAAGAATCCCACCCAAAGCCTTTGAAGAGTGAAGGTCTGGCAGAGAGATTGGAGGATCACCAGCGGAAGAAGGGACAAATACCTTCAGGTATGAAGATAGGACAGGCACTTCAAAAGGGAATACTAATGTGAATAGCAATGGACCTTAAACAGTGTGGCAAAAACCATTCTAAGATGGTGCTAAGAAGGTTAAATGTGCAAGCTATTACAATGTGCCATCATTCAATTGTGATAATGTGAAAGATGACATACCCAGAAAAGTCCAGAATCACTGGCGGAGCCCCATGTGATGGAGTGGAAGGGTCTGGCTACAGGCTGGCTTGGCAGGGCTCAGGTGGGAAATGCACACGCAGAGCAAGACCAGCCCTCTGCTGACTCTCATGGGAAAGGGAGCACTCTAGGTGGGGTCACCTCTGTCCTGGCTGGAGTCAGGAGGAGTCCCTGAATGTTGCAGGCTCTCTCACAGCCTCACCCATCTTGTCCGCCCAGAACAGTCAGGACCAATCTCCTCATGCGCTTCATCCTAGTTTACATGGGTCAGTATGCAGAGCCCAGGTCTCTCCCTTCCTCTGGACTGTCATTCCCAAAAGTCTCTGTACAGACCTTTCTTGGGCTCCCTGTTCATCTCTCCTCTTGAACTTCATGCACTGTGCCCTTTGGCGAGTCACCAGCAAAATTTCTTGCATCTTCCTCTCTTCCCAGGATGTTCCCTTCACTTTGTTGCTCTAACTGAAACCAGGCTTTTCCCTCAGAATGCTGCTTCCCCTGCCAGTGTCTCTCACACCCCTTGAACCACGGGGCCTGGAGGTGGATCCTTGGTTCTCACTGACGCTTGCTGACCATTCTCCATCCCTCCTCCATCGCCCCTTGCCCAGCTTTAAATCTCATGTCACCAGACAATGCCATCTGCTACTCTTCCCTGTTGCAATTACAGGATCAGTTGGTCCCCAGCTCACTGTCCTTGTCCTCGACACCACTCCTGTCACAGTGCTAGGCAACATCAACATCCATAGACAGGATCCTTCTAGCACTACTCAGTTCTTTGCCTTTCCACCCAATGACCTAGGACCCCTTCCCACTCTCACTCCTATGGTTTTACCCTAGACCTGGTCATTACCATTAATTGCAGCCCTCCCGAATCCACGTGGTAAGCATCCCACACTCTGGCCACCACCTCCCCACCGTTCCCCCCTCCAGTCCAGACCTTTCCTACTTGGAAATCCAGATCTGTGGATCCAACAGCCAACCAGCACTCCCACTTGGTTGTCTGACTGGCAGCTCACATAGAACCTATCTCAAACCGAGCTCCTGATTTCCCCACTCTCCCCCAAAACCAGCTCTCCCTGAGTTCTGGCCATCCAGGGTTTAGCTTAGACCAAAATTGGAATCATCTTTGACTATTCCTTTTGTCTTGACCTATATCCAATCTGTTGGCAAACACTACTGGTTCTACTTTCAAAATCTGTCCAAAATATAAACACTGCAAGCCATGATCAGGACTCTCCTGGACTGCAGTAGACCTTCCCTGGCCACATTATCTCAAGTTGCAAATGTCCCGCTCTATTTCTTTCTTGCTATACTTTTCTTCTTAGTGCTTTTACTGCCTAAAATATAACATAGCTATATTTACATCTATGTGGCTATCATCTCTCCCAGGAAGCTCCAGTGGAGCCGAGATTTTTGTCTGTGTTGTTCACTGCTGCATCCTCAGCCTTTAGAACTCTGTCTGCCACAGAGTAGGCACTTTTAATAACTACTTGCTGAGTGGTTACTCTTAGTGAAGACCTTTTCTGCACAGTATCGCAAAAGACTAAGTAGTAACTCATTATAAGAATGCCTTTATAATTTGTTAAAAGACAAAATCAATTCACTTTAATAAATTTTAGTTTTATTTTTTTGAGATCAAGTCCCACCATATATCCTATCATTATTTACCACAATTGTTAGGTGGCTAGTTTACATGAATTTACACTAAGTGGTTATTTTTCCAGTATCACTTGTTCTGGAACAAAAAGGAACTCCTATGTTACAAAATGATATGCCTAAACTTGGTTAAGTACTTCTGTTGATCAATTACTTACCCCCTCAACGAAGAAGAGGTCATAATATACTTTTAAATTCAAGTTATCTAAAAGCTACAATTTGAAGTACTCACTCAGGGGTGCCTGGGTGGCTCAGTAGGTTATCTGACTCTTGATTTCGGCTCAGGTCATGATCTCAGGGTTGTGAGATCGAGCCCGGCATCAGGCTCTGTGCTTTGCATGGAACCTGCTTAAGATTCTTCCTCTCTCTATCCCTTCCCCCCTCTCTCTAAAAAAAATAAATAAATAACAATTAAAATAAATAAAATACTCTCTCAGATATTTAAAATATCAACTGAAAAACATTTTTTAAATCTTTAGCTTTTTCTATGATTATTTAAAAACTGAAACCTGAAACCAAATTCTCGTTCTTTGTTATATACAGTGTATCTACTTGAAAACAATCTTTTTAAGGAAAGAAACGTATTCCTATGAACAGAATGTAGATATTAACTAATACTTCCTTCAACCAGCAGAATTCATTTCTTAAAATTAATATAGATTATATAAAGGAAAATTATATGTAAAATAATTTTAAAAATTAAAAAATTAGAAATATTTAATGTAGATGTTCTTAAGGGAAGGACCCTCAGAACAATTTTCTTTGCTGTCCACATCCACAAGGAGGTATTTTTCAAACATGTTCATCCTAATACTTAACATGCTTTGAATGCTCATTATTTTGAGATGGTTTCGTTAAAAGCTTGTCATTAAGGAAATCCCACATAACCAAGAGAATCTGCAGCGTTCTGCACAGCAACAATTGCACAGTGGGGTTGCTGATGGTCAGAATGATCACTAAAAATCAGGAGAACTCCAGAGTGAGCCATAATCACTACAATTTGAACCAGATAATAAGTCCCTGAAAATGGGAATATTCAAGGTTTGAATAAATAAATGATCCTTCAGAGTAAGCTGCTTCTTTTTTTGTTTCTTTTTCCTTATTTTTTTCTTCCCTGGCTGTTAGAAGGCTACAGAACATAAAACAATTCCGAGGACTCTTAGCTTTTTACTTACAATTTACACTGGGTGCATTCTCAGGGAATTAATATTGTGGAAGGAAGCAGCATCTCTGGCAGGTCTTCCCTCTTTCTGAGAGATAGTCTACCTGTTGCCAAGGACAGCAGCTTGGTCCTTTCCACACTTCAAATGTTCTCTCTCTCATGCTTACAAATCACCTATTTCTTTTGCTCCATGAACATCATCCCATTTATATAGTTTTTACCCCTTGGTTTAAAAAGTTGTGGGGAGGGTGCCTGGGTGGCTCAGTTGGTTAAGCGACTGCCTTCGGCTCAGGTCATGATCCTGGAGTCCCTGGATCGAGTCCCGCATTGGGCTCCCTGCTCGGCGGGGAGTCTGCTTCTCCCTCTGACCCTCCCCCCTCTCATGTGCTCTCTCTCAAATAAATAAATAAAATCTTTAAAAAAAAAAAAGTTGTGGGGAACTATGTGGCTATGTGGCTATCATCTCTCCCAGGAAGCTCCAGTGGAGCCGAGATTTTTGTCTGTGTTATTCACTGCTGCATCCTCAGCCTTTAGAACTCTGTCTGCCACAGAGTAGGCACTGTATCCAAGGATTACTTTGTAATTGCAATGGGAAATATCTCTGCAAGATGGAGAGGTGTGGCACACAGTCCCTTTTAAATAAGCAATTAAACTTCTCCCACAAGTGGAGCAGCCCGGCATCGTATGCTTCTATGGGATACAACATGAGGGGTCATTGCCAGTGAGATATTCTCACCAAAAATGTCATGAAGAAACAATCATATGTTCCAGAATATTGTACATTCTACCAGTCAACTAACTCAGGCTCTTTAGAAAGTTAATTTCCTAGGGGAAAAAAACAAAAAGCGAAAGACTCTTCTAGATTAAAAGAGAAGAAGGGGTGCCTGGCTGGCTCATTGGAAGAGCATGTGATTCTTGATCTTGGGGTTGTGTTGTCTGATCCCCACATTGGGGGAGAGATTACTTAGAGAGTGCGTGCACATATGAGAGAGAAAGAGACTAAAAAAAAAAAAAATTAAATTCAGTGTCTGAGCCTTGACTACAATATGGTTCTTTTTTTAAAAAATATTTATTTATTGGGCGCCTGGGTGGCTCAGTTGTTAAGTGTCTGCCTTCGGCTCAGGTCATGGTCCTGGGGTCCTGGTATCGAGCCTCACATTGGGCTCCCTGCTCCGCGGGAAGCCTGCTTCTCCCTCTCCCACTCCCTCTGCTTGTGTTCCCTCTCTCGCTGTCTCTCCCTTTGTCAAATGACTTAATAAAATCTTTAAAAAAAAAAAGATTTATTTATTTATATGAGAGAGAGTTGGGGGAAGGGCAGAGGGAAAGGGAGAGAGAATTCTTAAGCAGACTCCTCGATGAGCTTGGAGCCCGACGCAATCTCAAGACACTGAGAGATCAGGACCTGAGCCAAAATCAAGAGTCTGACGCTCAACTGACTGAGCCACCCAGGCGCCCCGACAATTATATGGTTCTAAAAAAAAAAAAGGCCATAAAAGCCATTTTTTTACAACTAGGAAAATACGAACTGGAGATTATCAGTATTATGAAACTGTTATTTTCTTGGGTGTGACAATGTTGATGTTGTTGGGGGCCAAGCGTCAGGATGCTTTTACAGTCACATAATTCAGAAAACACAGATACAGAGAAATAGAGAGTATGGTAAAATAGTAACAATTCTGATAACACTTCTTGATTACACTGGTGTTCACTGCACTGTTCTTTCAACTTTTCTGTGGTTTTGAGACTTTTGTGATAAAAAGGGGGGTAAAAGTACCATCAATGGCAATCTCTTTAGAGAAAGTAGGGAACAATGTTTTTCCCAGAAGAATTTGAGGAAGTGGGCAGGAGAGATGAACCTTTTGAGGAAAAGTCAAAACAGAAGGACAATTATGCTTGTCCAGGGGACACAAACAGATTGTGAAAGAGGCCAGGAAGGTGAGCAGCCTCGTGCCAAGGAGCCTTCCCGTGGGAAGGGAAGGAGGGAGCAGGTGCACGTAGGGGAAGATGAAGGAAATGTGGGGGAAGATGAGACATGTTCAAAGTGGATTTTTAGGAAGATTCTCTGTTACATGCACATCCTGAAGAAACCTATGGCAAAGAGCCATATGCTCCCTCAGGCTCTTGGATGGTTGTTGCACAGCAAGACAGAAGTCTCCGTCCTGAGAGGGACTGGCTATCAAGGACTCTATTCCACTGGCCAGTTGTTTCCAGAGCCTGTCTTGCTCAAAAGCTCAGGAATGTTTGCTCAAGGAATTAAGTAAAAATTCTAGGCAAGATATTGCTTTTCTTTGTTGGAAAGAGACAACTCAGTCATCCAGAGAGTTCCCAATTACCTTGCAACTCTCTGGCAATCACTGGTGGAGAATGCTTGTCCAATGTAACTACAAATGGATGTGAATGGATTCAGGGAAAGATCCCCCTTGCAAACCTAGAAGAGCATCTCTGAGAGTTTCAGAAAAACCTTCTAAGTGATCAGATTTCCACGAAAATTGATTACATTTACTTTTTACTCATTTGGGTGCATGGCATTTCTCTTAAAAATTTCACTGGCTTCACACCAATCTTCCTCTTTTTTTTTCCTTTAATAAAGCAAGAACAGAAGATGTTATTGCAAGAAAAATAAGCTAGGAGAGAGAGAGGAATCATTTGGCCTTTCTGTTACACCTCAAGAAACAGTTCTTTACTTTTCTAATAGAAATGAGGTCCTTTCTGATCCTAAATCTACAGCTCATCCTGGTCCTAAAATAGAAAAAGAATGGCTGCAGAATTTCCAGCTTCTTCATGTGGTCTCCTCAAAGCTTTAAAGACCCTGTACATGAAGAAGTGCTGTCACACTGATTTTTAGCAACAGAGCAGCTCTCTTCCCACACTGGAATGAAAGGACCAGGGCACGTACATGAGAATTTGGAAGGAAAATGATGGTGAGCACAGGGAGATTTTCTGAAAGCCGTAGGGTAAAGGGGCTCCAAGAGATAGATATATGTAATAATCTTTAATACTAACCCTCTTTAGAGGGCGATCCTGAATTATACTCCTACCACCTCTGCTGCGCTAGGCAGACAGGTGGGCAGCTGACAGGCATTAGACACATCAAGCATCTCACCATCACCCTCCCACAGATCACTTCTCTGCTTTCATAAAGTAGTCAATAGTTTAAGCTTAAGCCAGTTTTAACAGAATAAGTCTGTGGCAGTTTATGTGTAGTTTGAGTGTCGGAATAAGCTAGCTTTAATTAAGTGACGAGTAGCTAATCTATAATCATTACCCTGGGAAAACTCCTACTGATATCAAGTTTAAGGGATAGGTAAACATGGGAGCGCCTTGAAAGATTCCATCACATTTTTAAAGCCAGAGCACAAAGTATAATTATAAAACCTGCCAACTTTCTGGTAAATTACAATAGATAATTAAATTCTTAGGTCTGTTCAACATTTTCTGCATGTTCTAAATACAGACTAAATAAGGAAGAGCACCCTAGGGGTATAACATATCCCACCTCCATTAGCACAAATTAAACATTCTATATCTTGAATCAGTTATTGAAAATTGTGATTTTATAAAGTCACTGTCACAAGCTTGGGACTATAAACAGGTATTTCAAGAATCCAGGCCTTTCGTGTGACTCACTAGAGGCGATCTGCCACCTTATGCCCCAAGACAGCTCTCTGATGACGGTGGTTTACCTGTCGCTGATATGCTTATTACCTGGCCTTGTAAATTATGGGGCCACATGTATTTTGAGGTCCCTCTCTGGATGAAACCAGCAAGCTCGCTCAGCTTTAGGAAAAGGAGGGTACTCCTCTATCAGGGCTTAAAAAGAGATAGCCCCACAGCATAGGGCCTTCTTTTTAGAAGTCCTCCTGAAGGGAGTAGGCACTCAGTGAATATCCTTTGAGGAAGATCCTCAGGAGCTTGTCTTCTTAACTCCTTGCCTTCTTAACTCCTTACAATCAGGAGGCTGCACCTATCAGTCCTCCTCAATCCAATTACTGACAGCAGGTAATAAATCTAGAAGGGTCTCTGCTTCTCTATCATATCTGGTTCCTCTAGTCCTGTGAGGTGAGGTGAGCCTGAAAGGCTGGCCTCCTGAAGGCCACAGGAAAGCTTTGCTTACATTGCTGGATTTTTCGAGTTCCTATCCTCTACATATCTGCCTATCCGATCTTATCCACTCCACAAAAACTTGGCAGGGATACCGTGGAGGAGACTGGGACAGCGAACTGTGGGCTAATTACATGCCTTATGACGTCCCTCTCAGTCGGACCTATGCATCCCTAAAGCACTAAAATGAGCTCACAATACACACTGTGAATGGCGAAAATGAACAACCGCCAATAACAAAAGCAGAGATTTTATAGACATTTCTTACTCAGCTCATTGCAGACCTATTACACACCTGTTACATGCCAGCTACTATGATAAAGTTATTCCCCAGTACAGATAATTGGAATTCAATTAGATGCTGCCACTGCCCTTTTGTTTCAGAGGCCAGAATTTCCTAATTCCAGAAAATAGTGTCCCAACTCCAAAGGCTACTAAAACTGCTACTGGAACGGTCTGGTCTTTCTTGGCCCTTTTCTTATGTCTTCCATTCTAGCTCCATAAATCTCAGATCCTTTGCTCAGGATGTACTTCCTCCTTTCCATGCGTGGACGACCTTGCCAATTTCATCCCTAAAGGGTTTGTTCCTGTGGAACTTCGCTGGCCCCTCCACGGGAGCACAGACTGCATTCTGCTTTGTAATGAAGCTGGGTGTTTTTCTCTCCCGAGAATAGGGAGCAGGAAGATGATGTGTTACTGTCCTAGTATCCTCAGTGCCATACTTGCACATAGGAAGAATTCTATGACTTGTTTTTCCATGAATGAAAGAATAAATCTCTCAAGTACTTTCCAGATCAAAATTTGGTCAAAGTCAGCTTGATGAGTGCCCACAGAGTCCATGTCAGTAATGGGCAGCAGTGGCTAGGCGGCCAGCTGCTTGGAAAGAGCACGGGCGAGGGGCAATCCAACTTGGTATCAGATCCTCCGTCTCCTACTTGGTGGCCTTGGGAACATTACTTAAGTTCTCTGAGTCTTAGTTTTGAACCTTGTAAAACGGGAATGATCCATGGGCTGACCTCTAAGGTTGCTGTTAAATGAGACATTGCACCAAAAGTCCTCAATGCAGGGACTAGCACAGTTATAAACATCTGCTGACTACCTTTTATGGATCAGACACTGTAACGTGATGAAGATAGGGAAGCAGGTGAACAAGACCACATCACTACCCTCGTAATATGCAGATGAGAACAGAAAGTAAACCAACGGTTAGAAAAATGGTTGCCACAGAGGTAAGGACAGGGAGCAGTGGGACAGACAGGAGGAAGGACTAAATCAGTCTTGGAGTGGGTGCTGGCATTATACAATTCCGAGTAATCTGCTGCCATTTCTCTCTGAATGTACTGAACTCAGTGCTAAGTGTGAATAGAACTGAGTTTCAGACTCCACCCCCAAATTACTAGAACTCATACAGCAATTCAGTAATGTGGCAGGATACAAAATCAATGCACAGAAATCAATTGCTTTCTTATACACTAACAATGCAACTGTAGAAAGTGAAAATTAGAGAAACTATTCCATTTACAATAGCACCAAAACCATAAGATAATAAACCTAACCAAAGAGGTAAAGGATCTGTACTCTAGGAACTACAGAACACTCATGAAAGAAATTGAAGAAGACCCAAAAAAGATGGAAAAACACTCCATGCTCATGGATTGGAAGAATAAACATTGTTAAAAGTCTATGCTACCCAGAGCAATCTATACCTTCAATGCCATCCCAATCAAAATTCCAATGACATTTTTCAAAGTGCTGGAACAAACAATCCTAAAACTGTACGGAATCAAAAAAGACCCTGAATTGCCAAGGAAATGTTGAAAAAGAAAAACAAAGCTGGGGGCATCACGTTGTCCGATTTCAAGCTATATTACAAAGCTGTGATCACCAAGACAGCATGGTACTGGCACAAAAACAGACATACAGACCAATGGAACAGAAGAGAGAGCCCAGATATGGACCCTCAACTCTATGGTCAAATAATCTTAGACAAAGCAGGAAAAAATATGCAATGGGAAAAAGACAGTCTCTTCAATAAATGGTGCTGGGAAAATTGGACAGCTATATACAGAAGAATGAAACTCAACC
>NC_138369.1:59494125-59526872 GCF_054177405.1 Leptonychotes weddellii
TGTTGGTAGGAATGCAAGTTGGTACAGCCACTTTGGAAAACAGTGTGGAGGTGCCTCAAAAAATTAAAAATAGAGCTACCCTATGACCCAGCAATTGCACTACTGGGTATTTACCCCCAAGACACAGATTTAGTGAAAAGAAGGGCCATATGCACCCCAATGTTCATAGCAGCAATGTCCGCAATAGCCAAACTGTGGAAAGAGCCGAGATGCCCTTCAACAGATGAATGGATAAAGAAGATGTGGTCCATATATACAATGGAATATTACTCAGCCATCAGAAAGGATGAATACCCAACTTTTACATGGATGGGACTGGAGGAGATTATGCTAAGTGAAATAAGTCAAGCAGAGAAAGTCAATTATCATATGGTTTCATTTATTTGTGGAACATGGAATAGCATGGAGGACATTAGGAAAAGGAAGGGAAAAATGAAGGGGGGGAAATCAGAGGGGGAGACAAACCATGAGAGACTATGGACTCTGAGAAACAAACTGAGGGTATTAGAAGGGATGGGGGTGGGGGAATGGGTTAGCTCGGTGATGGGTATTAAGGAGGGCACGTACTGCATGGAGCACTGGGTGTTATATGAAAACAATGAACCGTGGATCACTACATCAAAAACTAATGATGTATTGTATGGTGACTAACATAACATATTAAAATTAAATTTAAAAAAAAGAACTGAGTTTCAGGATAGGTAAGTTCCAGGGCTCAGCTGAGCTGAATGGGCCTCAGAATCCCTGACTGTGTTTTACACAACTTGAACCCACCACTGACTGACCCAGGGTAATTTAGAAAGCTTTGGGAGATTTTAAAACACGCCTCACAGATGGCTGGCCTGCAAACACGGTGGGCATTCCTGCGTAGCTAAGTCAGAGACATCCGGGTGACAGTGACTTGCAGAGCTTTCCTCTATGCAACGGTACAACTTGGGATAGGACTCTTGGGACTGTCCAGGCTGTTTTTCCTGTTAAGCAAACAGTCCTCATAATTTCACCCTTGAACATTTTTGTATCTTGTTTTCTAAATGAAAAGCAAGAAAACTCCAGGAAAAAGTTCCATGGTTCCTTGGAGGAATGGCTAACTCCAGGGCTGCTGCAGAAAAAAGGTAGAAGATGAACCTGGAATATCATGTTATGATGGAAAGTGCTCAATAGAGAGCCCAGAAATAAACCCACACTTACATGGTCAGTTAATCTACAACAAAGGAGGCAAGAATATGCAATGAAGGAAAGACAGTCTCTTCAATAAATGGTGCTGGGAAAACTGGACAGCTACATGCATAAGAATGAAATTGGGCCACTTTCTTACACCATACCCAAAATAAACGGATTCAGGACCTACATGTGAGACCTAAAACCATAAAAATCCTAGAAGAAAACACATGCAATAATGTCTCTGACATCAGCTATAGCAACATTTTTCTAGATGTCTCCTGAGGCAAGGGAAACAAAAGCAAAGATAAACTATTAGGACAGCACCAAACTAAAAAGCTTTTGCACAGCAAAGGAAACCATCAACAAAACAAAAAGGCAGTCTATTAAATGAGAGAAGATATTTGCAAGTGATACATTCGATAAGAGGGTAATATCCAATATATATAAAGAAGTCACACAACTCAACACCAAAAAACCAATTTGATGAAAAAATGAGCAAAGGACCTCAACAGATATTTTTCCAAAGAAGACACACAGATGGCCAACAGATACATGTAAAGATGCTCAACATCACTCATCAACAGGGAAATGCAAGTCCAAACCACAACGAGACACCACCTCACACCTGTCACAATGGCTAGAATCAAAAAGACAAAAAATAACAAGTTTTGGTGATGAGGTAGAGAAAAGGGAACCCCAACCCCTTGTGCACTGTTGGTATGGATGTCAACTGGTGTAGCCACTGTGGAAAACAGTATGGAGGTCCCTAAAAAAATGAAAAATACCATATGATCCAGTAATTCCACTACCGGGTATTTAACCAAAGAAAAGGAAAACACTAATTTGAAAAAGATAATAGCAGAACATTCTGAATAATTTTATGCTCATAAATTCTGAAACTAGAAGAAATGGACAAATTCTTTAAAAAGTACCAAAACTCAGCTAAGGTAAACACCTTAATAGTCCTATAATCATTAAAGAAATTGAATTCATAATTTAAAAATTCCCAAAAAGCAATCTTCTGGCCTAAATGATTTCACTGGAGAATTCTACCAAATATTTAATACCAATTGCAGCATTATTTATAATAGCCAAGATACGGAAGTAACCTAAGCATCCATTGATAGATGAATGGATAAAGATGTATGTGTCTGTGTGTGTCTGTGTCTGTGCATGTGTGTTTGTATATATATGTATACACACTATGAATATACAATGAAATATATATATGCATTATATACATATTTATACAAATATATATACTCTGCCATAGAAAGAATGAAATCTTGCCATTTGCAACAGTATGGATGGACCTAGAGAGTATTATGTTAAGCAAAATAAGTCAGAGAAAGAAAACTACCACATGATTTTACTTATATGTGGACTCTACAACACACAATAAACAAAAACAGAAACAAACTCAAATACAGAGAACAAACTGGTAGTGGCCAGGGGGAAGAGGGGTGGGGGGCGGGTGGTGGGCGAAATAGCTGAAGGGGTTCAAGAGATACCAACTTCCATTTATAAAATAAATGCATCACAGGGATGAAAAGTACAACACAGGGAATATAGGCAATAATTTTAAAAAACTTTGTATGGTGACAAAGAACCACATTTACTGTGGTGAACACTGTAATGTATAGAAGGAATTGTTGAATCGCTATGTTGTACACCTGAAACTAATAATAATATTGTCTGTCAACACTTCAATTACAACAAGAGAATACACACGTGATTACAAAAAGAAAAAAGATGGAAGTGCTCAAAAAAAATGATGGGGGCATGTCAAAAGACACAGCCCCTCAGAAGAGGTTCTCACTGGCCACAGTAGAAAGCAGTGGATTACAACACACTGAATAAAAGAAAATGCCATGAGTCTATTGTGATAATAATAAAAAGACAAAAAAAAAAAAAAAGTAAGTGGAGCAGAAAAGGTAGAAACCACCCAAATGTCCATCAACAGATGGAAAGATAAACAAAATGTGGTCTATACGCACAATGGAACATTCTTCAACCTTAAATAGGAAGGAAATTCTGGCACAGATTACACCAAGGCTGAACCCCAAAGATATTACAAGAAGTGAAATAAGCCAGACATAAAAGGGCAAATATTGTATGCTTCCACTTATACGAGGGACTGAGAGTAGACAAATTTATAGAGACAGAAATTAGAATGCACACAATACCATTGAACTGTATAATTGAAACTGGTTAAGATGGTAAATTTTATGTTATATATAAATAATATTTATATATAATATACATAATATATATTATGTTTTATATATAAACATATATATGTTATATATACAATAATATATATTACCTCAATTAAAAAATGAAAAAGGATGAGCAGCATCAGAAACGACTTCTGTTTTCACATATACAGGTCAAAATCACCTGGATTTAACTTTCTTGCCCAAACAGAATCTAATTGGCCCTATAGGTGGCATGTCAGGAACTGTAAAGAAATCATTTCAGGGTAAATCTCTATCTCCCTTCCAATCTGTCACCCATAACCTGCCCTATAGATTTAGCTGGGTCACGCACTACAGTTGTCTATCAAACTGGCACAAAAGTTGTCTTGAATATAAGTCTCTGGAGCATCCGTAGCCTCCACTGCCAACGGACCCCTCAAGATATCTATATCTAGAGGTAAACACAGACTGACAAGCCAGAACATGACACAGACGAATGGGACCTCTACCCCTTCATTAATTTCAACAATAGCTACAATATATAATGGCTTTCCAAACCAGCAGAATAATAGCTACTGTAAAAAGAAAATGAGTCAGTTTTCAAAAGTACTTTCAAATAAACATCAGCTATAGACATTTGTAAAATACAAAACAAAACCAATGAGGCAAAAGGAAATTTCTTCCTTAAAGTAGAATATTGGGAGTTAGAAATGTTGGAAGTCAGAAGATCTCCATCTTGCAACCATTGCAACATTAAAAATAATGGCTGCCATCGACTATTCCCAGGGATCAAAATTAACATCACCAGTGAAGGGGCGAACAGACATCATGAGCCTCTGGGTGTGAAGGAGTGAGAAAGACACAATTTCCCTTCTGGGGTTTTCCTGAATCTAATCATCAGAAAACATTACACAGACCCAAACTGAATGAGAGCCTACAGAACACCCAGCCTATATTCTTCAAAAATGCCATGCAAGATGAAGAAAGGTGGCAGGACTAGTCCAGATTAAAGACAAGTGTCTACCAACATATGTGATCCTGGACTGGATCCTGTACCAGGGAAAAAAAAAAAAAAGCTATAAAAGACATTATTGGAGCAATTGACAGAACTGAAATATGCATAGCCCATCAGTAAAAGAAGTGTATCAATGTTACATTTCTTGATTTTGATTACTGTGGTGAAAAGAACATCCATTTTATTAGAAAATGCACATTTAATGCCTTAAGGGGTGAGAGGGCACGATGTCTCTAACTTATTCTTCAACAGTTCAGAATAAAAAAAAAAAAAAACATGTATATGCAGATAGACAAGCAGAACGCAAAAAATGTTATCAAGAGGTGACTGCCAAGAAAGGTACCTGGGAATTCTTTTACTGAAATCAGGTGGAAGAAAATCACTACTCTCTTCCATCAGCTGCCACTGAAGCCACCCACCCTGGCCCCAGTTTCTGTAGGGACTCACCATTCTTCTGAGAATCTTCAACAGAAGCTTCTGCTCTTTTGGGTCCTCCTTAGATGTCAGTAAATCGGCAAATTTCTCTGCATTTTCAGGAGACAGGCTGTCTGGGTTTTCCCCTCCGTACAGCTGAACCAGTATGGACAGACATTTGGATGACACTTCAAAAATTTCAGGATCCTCATTTGGAAGCTGCAAATTAACAAATAGGACTACTTAAGTTAATTGAGGACAGTGTTGGTATTCCTCAAGAAACACAGGAAAATGTGGCTCAAAGGGAAGAATGTCAGTCTAAGTGAGTACAAAGATGGACTAACTCGGGATTTTTTTTAATCTCTTTCAAAATGCATACAATGAATCAAGGCTAATAGCACAAAATCAGAAGAAAGTCCCTCAGTCCTTTCTTTAATCCATAGTAAAGAACAGCCTGTAACAAGCAGAGGACCAGCATATATTTCATATGCATTCCTAATATGTGAATATATACACACAGGCGTGTGTGTCCATCTGTAGGAATGGAAATAGCCTGAATTTTCAGGATCCCATCTGTTCTTGCTTACTATTGACTTGTTTAGGAAAAATCTACTTCCTAAGAGATACAAAGGAACATTCTGAACTTGTCCATGTCCAAATTATTGACTAAACCGGTGGGACAGAGAGCATTGTTTCTGTTCTGTATTAAAAGGTATAGTATGAAATAATAATAATCATACTACAAAGCATCTTAAAATAAAACTTTAAAAATGGAAAGGTTATTGGTAAGAGCTTGAGATGCAATTCCTGTGCCATTTACTCATTTAACATGTAGAATGCAGAGATTTTTAGTATATGCAGAGTTGTGCAACCATCACCACAATCAATTTTAGAATGTTTTTTCATTATCTGAAACATGAAATCATACAAAAATAGGATCCTTTGTGATTGGCTTCTTTTACTTAGTATAATGTTTTCAGGATTCATCCCTGCTATAGCATGGAACAGTATTTCATTTCTTTTTATTGTTTAGCATATAAACATCCTGTTGTATGAATAGACCACATTTTGTTTATCCATTCATCAGCTGATGAACATTTGGGTTGTTTTCACTTTCTGGCTATTATGAATAATACTGTTGTGAACATTTGTGTATAAGTTTTGGTGCAGACGTAGGTTTTCATTTCTTTTGGGTGTATACCTAGAAGTGATTGCTGGGTCATATAATTCTATGTCTAACCTTTTGAGGAACTGCCAAACTGTTTTTCAAAGCTGCCATTAGCACCAGCAATGTAGGAGGGTTCCAGTTTCTCCACATTCTCACCAACACTTGCTGTTATCTGTATGTTTAATTACAGCCATCCTAGTAGGTACAGAGTGGTAACTCACTGGTTTTCATTTGTACTTCCATAATGACTAATAATGGGGAGCAGCTTTTCATCTGCTTATTGGCCATTTGTACATCTTCTTTGGAGAAATGTCCATTCAGATCCTTTGCCCTTTTATAAAATGGGTCATCTGCCACTTTATGATCAAGACTTAGTCTTCTTTATATATTTTAAAAACAAGTCCCTTAGCAGATTTTCAAAAATGTTTTCCTATTCTGTGGGTTGTCTTTTCACTTTCTTGATAGTATCCTTTGAAGCACAAAATATTTTATTTTGATGAATCCAAATTCATCTATTTTTTTATTGTTTGTGATTCTGGTATCCTACCGAAGAAACCATCACCTACTCCAATGTTCTGAGATTTATGCTTCTAAGAATTTTTAAAACTTTTAGCTCTTACACTTATTTTTTCTTCTAAGAATGTTACAGTTTTAGCTTTTACATTTAGGTCTTTGATCCATTTTGAGTTAATTTTGAATATGGTGTTAGCAGGGGTCCAACTTCATCTTTTGCATGTGAATTAATCTTTTATTCTGAGATATCTGTAGGTTCGTATGTAGTTGTAAGAAACAGTACAGAGAGATCTCATACATATTTCACCCATTTTCCCCAATGGAAACATCTTCCATAACTAAAGTACAATAGAACAACCAGGAAATTAACATTGATATAATCCACTGACCTTATTCAGATTCTACTGCTTTTACATGTGTGTTGTGTGTGTGTATACATATGTATTTAGTTCTATGCCATTTTATCACATAAGTAGATTTGGCGACACCCACTACCTTAAGATAAAGAACAATTCTATCATAAAGATTCTTTTCATAGCAAAAGCCAACTCTCTCCCTCCTCCATTTCTAATCCCCGGCAACCACTAACCTATTGGCCATTTTGTCGTTTCAAGTAAGTTACATAAATGAAAGCACATAGTACATATGGCTTTCTTCACTCAACATAATTTCTTTGAGATTCATCCAAGTTTTTGTGAGTATCAACAGTTCATTTCTTTTTATTACTGAGTTGTATCCCATGGTATGGATGTACCAGTTTAACTACTTGCTCCTTAAAGGAAATTTGAATTATTTCCAATTTGGAGCTATCCCAAGTAAAAGTGCTAAGAGAACATTTGTGTAAGTTTTTATGTGAACATAAACTTTCATTTCTCATTCACATAAATGCCCAAGAGTACATTATTGGGTTGAATGGGAGGCTCATGTTTAGGTTTTTAAGAAACTAGCAAACTGTTTTCCAGAATGGCTGTACCATTTTACAATTTTATATTCCTAGAAGCAATGTATAAGAGATCCAGTTTCTCAGCATCTTTACCAGCATTTGGTGTTATCAGTATTTTTTATTTTAGGCACTCTAATAGGCAGGTGGTGATAGCTCATTGTGGTTTTAATTTGCATTTCCCTACTTGCAACTGACAGTGAATATCTTTTCATCTGTTCATGTCTTTTGTCCTCTGCTAACTGGATTGTTTGTTGCTTTATTTTTGATATTTCAAAGTTCTTTAAATATTCTAGATACGACTTCTTTTTCAGATATGTGGTTTGCAAACATTTTCTCCCAGTTCGTAGCTTGTCTTTTCATCCACTTTATTCTTTTGCAGAAAGAAAATTTTAATTTTGATTAGGTCCAATTTGTGGTTGTATTTCACTGGGATTGTGCTTTTGGTATCAAGTTTAAAAACTCTTTGCCTAGCCCTCAGTCCTGAAGATTTTCTATTTTTTTCCTAAAAGTTTCAAAATTTACATTTAAATAAATTTTTGAATAAAGTATGAGGGTTAGGTAGAGGTTCTTCTATTTATTTATTTTTGCCACCAAATGTACAATTGCTCTAGCATCATTCTTAAAAATTGGTTTCTCCACTGAATTATTTTCACATCTTCATTAAAAAATCAGTTGGGCATGTTTGTGTGAGCCTGTTTCTGAGTTCTCTATTCTGTTCCATTGATCTCAGTGTCCATCTCTCCACCAATAATAATACACCATCTTGTTACTGTAGCTATATAATAAGTGTTAACACCAGGTAGAGTGTTTCCTCCAACTTCATTCTTCTTTTTCAAATTATTTTAGCTATGCTAAGGCCCATTATTTTTCTACATAAATTTTAGAATAAGCTTGTCTATTTATTAAATACTTTACTGGAATTTTAATAGGAACTGACTTAAAATTGTCCATGAAACTGGCAAGAACTGACATTTTTAGTCTGTTGAGTCTTCTAATGCAGGAACATGCAATGTCTCTCCATTTAGGTATCTCTTCTTTGATTTCTTTCATCACAATTTTGCAATGTCAAGGATATAATAGATCCTGTATACATTTTGTTATATTTATATCTTAGTACTTAATTTTCTTTGCAAATTATAAATGGTGATTTTAATATTTGTTTCCACATGTTCGCTGTCAGAATAGCAATACAACTGATTTTTGTTTGGTGATTTTGGATCCTGCAACCTTGCTGAACTCATGTATTAATGCTGAGTGTTTTTGTAGATCCCTTTGAATTTTTTACATAGACAATTGTGTCACATGCAAACAGGGATGGCTTTTGCTCTTTCTTCCATACAGTATGTCTTTTATTTCTTTTCTTGCCTTACTGTACTGACTAGAACTTCCAGTACTACAGTGAGTAAAAATGGGGGGAAGCAGACAGACGCCCTTGCTTTGTTCTCAATCATAGGGAAAAAGGATTCAGTCTTTTAGCATTAAGTATGATGTTAGCTGTAGGTTTTGCATAGATGCCCTTTATCAAGTTGAGGAAGTTCCCCCTCTAATTCTAGTTTGTTGAGAACTTTTACCATGAGTGCTGGCTTTGTCAAATACCTTTTTCTGTAATAACTGATATGATCATGTGATATTTCTTCTTTCACTTGTTTATATGTTAGAATACATTGATGCATTTTTGGACAGTGAACAAGCTTTGCAAATGCAATAAATCCTGCTTGGTCATAGTATTAATTCTTTTTATACACTGGTGTTTCCAATTTGCTAATATTTTATTGAAAATGTTTGTATCTAAGTTTATAAGAGATCTTGTAGGCTTAAGTTATGTTTTGTTTTTGTAGTTTTTTTTTTAGTTTAGCGTCAGGGTAATAGTATCTTCATAAAACTCCCCTTAAAATTGGTATTAAAAACTCTTTAGGGCGCCTGGGTGGCTCAGTTGGTTAAGCAACTGCCTTCGGCTCAGGTCATGATCCTGGAGTCCCAGGATCGAGTCCCGCATCGGGCTCCCTGCTCGGCAGGGAGTCTGCTTCTCCCTCTGACCCTCCTCCCTCTCATGCTCTCTGTCTCTCATTCTCTCTCTCTCAAATAAAAAAAAAAAAAAACTCTTTAAATGTTTGGTTGAAATCATCTAGGCTAGGAGATGGCTTTTCCAGAACTTTTAAATTACAAATTCAATTTCTTTAATGATTTTAATGAGTATAGGACTATTAAGGTGTTTATCTTATCTAAGGGTTTTGGTACTTTTTAAAGAATTTGTCCGTTTCTTCTACTTACAGAACTTATGAGCATAAAATTATTCATAATATTCCACTATTATCCTTTTAATGACTGTGGATCTATACTGACATTTCCTGCTTCACTCCTTATATTGGTAATTGTCTTTTTTTAATCTTTGTTAGTTTGCTAGAGATTTTTCAATTTTGTTGAGTGTCAGGTTTTTGCTTCATTGATTTTTCTGTATTGTTTTTCTTTTTTCAATTTCACTAATTTCTGGTTTTATCCTTATTATTTCCTCCCTTTTGCTTGCTTTGGGTTCATTATGGTGTTCTTTTTCTAGTTTCTAGAGGTGGAAACTTAGATTATTGATTTAAGATCTTTCTTCTTTTCTAATGAAAGCTTTTGTTACTATGAATTTTCCTCAGTAGTGCTTTAGCTGCATTCTACATATTTTTTTAAAGATTTATCTATTTTAGAGAGAGAGAGCAGATGGGGAGGGGCAGAGGGAGAGGGAGAGACCCCTCAAGCAGACTCCCCCCTGAGCATGGAGCCTGACATGGGGCTCAGTCCCAGGACCCTGACATCATGACCTGAACAGAAATCAAGATTTGGATGCTTAACCAATTGAGCCGCCCAGGTGCCTCTGCATTCTACGTATTTGATATGTTTTCTTTTTCATTCATTTTTATGCATTTAAAAAACTTCCCTTGCAAAATCCTTTTTGACCCATGAATTATTTAAAGGGTGTTTCTTTTTAAATGTTGGAAATTTCCCTATGGTCTCTTAATTACTGACTTCTAGTTTGATTTCATTATGCTCAGAAAATCCATTCTGTATTACTTTATTTTACATTTGTTAAGGTTTATTTTATGGCCCAGGATGTGTGAATGTTCCATGGGTACTTGAAAAAAATATGTATTCTGTAGTTGTTTGGATAGGGTGTTCTATAAATGTCAATTATATCCTGTTGATTGTTTTGTTCAATTTTTCTATATTCTTGATGATCTTCTGTCTAGTTCCTCTATTAATTGCTGGAGAGTGGAGTTTTGAAATCCACTATAGTTGTGAATCTATTTGTCCTTTTAGCACTACCATTTTTTTGCTTCATGTACTTTGCAGTCTTGTTGTTTGGTATACATACATTTGAAATGGTTGTCACCTCAGTGGGACTGCCCTTATCATTATGCAATATCCCCATCTCTAGTAATTTTTCCTGCTCAGAAGTCTACTTTATCTGATATTAAGAAAGTCAGTCCTGGGGCACCTGGGTGGCTCAGTTGGTTAAGCAACTGCCTTTGGCTCAGGTCATGATCCTGGAGTCCCGGGATCGAGTCTCACATCGGGCTCCCTGCTCAGCAGGGAGTCTGCTTCTCCCTCTGACCCTCCTCCCTCTCGTGCTCTCTCTCATTCTCTCTCTCGCAAAAAAAAAAAAAAAGTCAGTCCTGTTTTTCTAAAATTAATATTTGCATAGTACATACTTTTCAACCTTTACTTTCAACCTATTAAATGAGGTTTTTATAGACAAGATATTGTTGAATCATGTTTGTTATCCATTCTAGCTATCTTTGTCTTTAATTGGTGCATTTAAATCATTTACATTTAAGGTAAATATTAAGATGCTAGGGTTTAAGTGCAATATGCAATTTTATTATTCATCTTCTGAATTTTTCCTCTGTTTCTTGTTACTTTGATTTCCTTCCCATTTTTTTTAAAACTTTCTGTGGGCTACTTGAACATTCATTTTATGGAAGTAAAAGAGAACTTTAATTCCCAGTAGTAGTTTCCTAGGAGACCATAACAAAGTACCACAAACAGGTGGCACAAAAAATAGAAATTTGTTGTCTGACAGTTCTGGAAGTTAGAAGTCTGAAACCAAAGGGAAAGGCCACACTTCCTCTGAAACCCATAGCAGATTCCACCCTTGCTTCTTGCTACCTTTCGGCAATCATTGGCATTCCTTCACTGGTAGCTGCATAATTCCAATCTCTGCCTCTGTCATCGTATGACATTCTCCCTGTGTGTCTGTCTTCACATGGTTGTCTTCTTCTAAGGACACCAGTCATATCGGATTAGAGGCCCACTGTACTTGACAATGACCTCATCTTAACCAATTACATCTGGAACAACACTATTTCCAAATAAGGTAAAATTCTGGCATACCAGGAGTTAGGACTTCAATTGTGGGGGACACAATTCAACCCATAACACTTCTTATCAACTTTGTTCCTTCTGTGCTCAGCTGTTTATTTTTGTTTTGTCTTGTTTTTTGCTTCTTCCAGTTATGCTCTCCCAAAAGTCTAGCCACCTTTGGTTTTTTTATTTTATGAATGAAAGATTGGGCAGATTATTATAGGCAGCTGGTATGGATTTCTTCTGCATTTGTATATATCTGTTTCTTCAGCTGGCTTCCCCAGTCTGTGTTCTTCAGTTTCTCAAATTCCACAATGCTTATTCCTAGGCCCTGACCCCATAGTAGAAATCACATCAGACAGACAGGTCATCCTCTTGAGTGATTGTTGAATCACTATGTTGTACACCAAAAACTAATATAATATTATGTATCAACTATACTTTAATTAAAAATAAGAAAATAAGAAAAAAGTAAACTATAAAACAATATCCCTCATGAACATGGATACAGTCAATCCATAACATCATATTAATAATTAAAAAGAAAAGCCATTGATCATCTCAATAGAAAGAGTATTTATCAATATTCAACATCTATTTCTACAAAAACTCAGCAAATGAAGATAGAAGGAAACTTCTTCAACCTGATAAAAGGTATGCTTCACCCTGAGATCAGACAAAGACAGGACATCTGCTTCACCACTTCCACTCAACATCGAATGGGAAGCTTTGGCCAGAGCAGTCAGGCCCTAGAAAGGGGCATCCAGATTGGAAAGGAGGACATAACTGCTTATTTGCAGAAGATATGATCTTTTCTGTAAAAAATCCAGTGTAATTTACAAATAAGCTACTAGAGCCCATAAACAAATATAACAAAGTTACACGATTTAAGAACAACATACAAAATCAACTGTATTTTCAGTCAAAAATCAGAATTAAACAATACCATGTACAGTATCACCCAAAAAATTGAAAAACTTAGATGTGACAGAGGGTAAAAGACCTGTATACTGAAAAATACAAAATATTGCCAAGAGGAATTAAAAAGGATCAAAATAAAGGGAGGGATCTACCTTATTCATAAGTCAGATGGTTCAATTTTGTTAAACTGACATTCCCTACAAATTAGTCTACAGATTCAATGCAATCCCATTCAGAATCCCAGTAGTTTTTTGTTTGTTTGTTTTTTGTTTGTTTGTTTTGGCAGAAACTGACAAGCTGATTCTAAGTTTTATATGGAAATGGAAAGGACATAGGATAGCCAAAACAAATTTGAAAAAGAACAAAAGTTGAAAAAGTAACATTACTGGCTTTCCAGATTTATCATAAAGGTGCTTGAACAATGTGCCAAAACATAAACTTCAATCTGTACCTTTTACCCTAGATCAAAATTAACTCAAAATGGTTGACAACATAGGTCAATTCTAGTGCTAAGGTGGCCCAGAATGACCAGGGAACATCCATACTCAATGAAAGAAACCCAAGTCCTCAGGAATCTCTGAAACTCATTTCATTCTTTAAAAAAAAAAAAAAAAAGTGGTTGATAGACATAAATATAAGACTTAAAGCTATAAAATTTCAAAGAGAAAACTGGGAGAAATCCTCTTGACCTTACATATGACTGCAAAAGCATAATTTACAAAAAGTAAAAAAGAAAGGTAAAATGAACTTCATCTAAATTAAAAAATTCTCTTTGAAAGACACTGTCTAATTCATAAAATGCTCAATAAAAGGTAGATATCACCACCATCAACCCCATCATGAAGTGTCCCTTCCTTTAAAGGAGATCCATGAAGAAGTGTTTTTTCAGACCCAAAGAGTAGAAAATGTTTCCTGACTCCAAGGTACTGTCTCCCTGTCAACCTCTCCCACTTTCTAGGCAATGTACATCTCATAAACGGTTATATTTCCATTTCTGTGTGGCAACCAAAATTCTCAAGGCCAAAACCATGACCCAACTTTAGCAATTATGTTAGACTTCATACCTGTATAGAAACTTCACCCTATCTCATCTTCATTATTTTATTTATGTTTTCTACTTTACTTAGAATTACCAGACTTTAAAAAACCAAACATCCAATTAAGTTTGAATTTCAGATAAACAACAAATATTTTTTTAGTGTAAGTATGTCCACTTGGCATCTTTTTTTTTACCTGTCAACACTAAATTTACTGCAAACATTCTTACAGGCCAACTCAAACACTTTATGGAAGAGATAATACATATATACACGCACACGTAACTTAGCAATATCTCAAAGTAAACTTACGATTGAATTCTTAAAACTATTTTAAAACAATTAAAAATTACAGTTGTGTGTCCCTTTATTCAATCTATCCAATACAATAAATGCATTTGAAAATTGTTCTCATTTTATATTGTATTTTAAAAATGCTGCCTGGAGGTAGTCAAAAATATATGGGAATATTTATTTTCAGAGAAGAGAACAAATTAACCAAGAAAGAAAAAAATAACTCCTTATAATGCAATGTTTTCTATTTTTATGCTGTTTAAAAGCACCTTGAGAACAGACTCCATCTGTATTGTTAGGACATCTTTAACGAGATTTCACATTAGGCCATCAATCCCTGTTCTTCTTCATTTTAATATATAACTCCTGCCCAAATTCAGCTAAAGAGGCAGCAAAAAATATCATTAAGCTGATAAATGGTGGTAATTCCAGATGACATCACCCAAGGAAACACTACTGCCCACAGTCTTGACATTGCCCCCTTACCCTTGAGAAATAAGGATACTCTTTAGTCTCATTGACCCCCAGGCAAATTATATTCCTAAAAGTGAACATTTAGAAGGAAAAAAACCTGCCACTACCATTATTGATTTAGTTGTAAGTCTATATATCACAGACCAGAGTACTAGGGTCAAAAAAAAAAAAAAAATCTGAAAACAAGTTTAAAGTCATAGGTAAGTCAAATTGGCCTTGACTTCTGGGGTTCCTGCACTGTCCTGCCTTACTCTTGTAACAAAACTTTACATCCTTGTCAGTAACTACAGAATGGGGAAACAGAGCTCATTTAAAAACTCACAGCCAGTCAATATAGAAGGATACTCAAACAATTCTACTGAAGCAGCAAAGCTACAGAAACCACAGAAAGATTCAAGTGGATTTCACTGACCCTGGATGAGAGAAAGATGTTTGAGATAGCCACTCGAGAAGTGGCTATCGAGAAGTAACCAAATGTTCCCTCATGCTTCCACTTGTGCTCCTTCCAATCTGTTTTCCACACAAAAGCCACAGTGGTTGTTTCAACTTTAATCAGATCATATCACTCTTCTTCTTAGAACCTCCAGTGACTTCTCCCTGCATTTAGAATACAGTCCGAATGCCTGGCAGTGATTCACAAGATCCTGAGCAATGAGAAAGTGTGACTACAGTGAATGTGCCAGAAGCCAGGCAATGCAGAGAGGAGAGTGAGAGGGCACAGAGCCTACAAAACATGAGTTAGGTCCTCAATCACTGTGGGAACCACCACTGGCAGAGATACTCTTAGGGAGATATTATAGGCAATAGCACAGGACATTCAGGTATGGAGTTCAGGGGACAGGTCATGACTAAAGATACACATTTGGGTGGCAGCCCATCCTTCCACCATGGGTGTGGAGTTGGGGAAGCTTTGCTTTAGGGAGGCCCCATCATCAGTTCTACCACCACTCCTCCTCGGAAAATTCAGGAATGCTTTATTCTGTGGTACTGTTGGATTTCTTCTCAGCTTCAGCTTCAGTAGGGCAAAGTCCTGGCACCATCTTGGAAGGCATATACTAGCTAGCTTCTGCACGTGAAAGTTGGAGAAGAGCAAACGGGGGATTGAATGTGGAGCTGCTCACACAGCCTTTTGAAAATGCCCTGGTTTTCATCTCTTCCCCTGATGCCTGAGGTGCTGTGGGGTTTCAGTGGGAAGGCCAATGCCTGCCACCACTCTGTTTTTGGGCCAGGCTTCTTCTGCCCTAGTTTAATTCTTCTACAGGTTTCCTTCTGTCCTCCAGAAATATTTTGATCATAATCTGCTACTGATTCCCATTTTCTTTTTCTCTTCATTGCTATAAGTTACTTCTTTGTGAGTTCCTGCACTTTTCCTTGAAAGGCATCTTGTGAGAGACAGGAGAGGATTGTGTGAGAAAGCACAGTGGAAAGAGGCCATTCTGTTGAAGATTTTCATGGCAAACCTCACATTGATTCCATAGGATCATTTCAATGATCAATGAAAAAGTATGGATGGAATTATGAAAAAAATTAAATTTGTATATGAATTTAGGAAGAATCTATATTTTTAAGTCTTACTACCAGATACCCAGCATGTCTCCATTTATTTAGGTCATATATTATGTCTTTCAAAATGTTCTGAAGTTATCACATGATTTGAATTTTCTCATTACATTTATTTTGGGCCTTTTTTATGGGATGGTTTCAGTCACTTCTATAAAAGGGACCCCCCATTTCTATTTCTATCAGACTAACGTCAGCAGAAAGAAAAGTTGTTGGTTTTTGTGCATTACATTATAATCCACCAACTTACTGAACTTTGCTTTTTAGTTCCAACAAATTTTTTGCTTCAATCTTTTTCTAGGTATAAAAATTTTTACCAACTTAAGTAATGATCATTTTTAGACTTAATATTTCTCTTATCTCACAGCATTATCTATTAGCCCCTACCTCCTCGCCAGTCACTGTTGACTATTAGTGGTAGCGTAAGGTATTCCTCTTTTTTAAATTTTAATGAAATCGTCTTCAGCATTTATTCAAAATGTTTACTATTAATTTCTAGGAAATAACTTTCAATATGTTTAGAAGATTCACTCTGTCTTAAATAGAGTTAAAAAATGAAGAATGGCTAGTTGAACCTTCTAGCATTATTACGACCATGTTTTTAATCTCCTTCAATTGCTTAAAATGTTAACTTATGCTTTTCTAGTGCTTGAACTTTCTTGAATTCCTGGATCAAACCCTATTTGGTTATATTGGTCCTTTAATATATTGCTAGATTTGATTTACTATTTTTTAAAAATTTTCTTAGCTATATTCATAAGTAAAAGTGATCTGCAGTTGTTCTGTCTTATTTTAAAGTAGGTTATGGCATTAAACTTATTATAGTTTTATGAAAATGAACCAGAAAGCTTTCCATAGCTTCCTATACTCTGAATTAAACAGCACAGGAATGGTCTATTCCTTGAAAATTTAGAACTCACATGTAAAACCACCTAGACTTGTAATATTTTAATGATAATCTTGTAGATGAAAAATACCACATTACTACAATCCAGTTGTCTGGTGGTTTTTTTTTCCATATTGTAAGTTTTTTCTTTTGATAAGAAAGTAATGGAATTCTAGTATTTACCCCTCTAACTACTTGTGAAAGAAATCTTAGTAAGATAATAAAGAAAAAAAATGTTCTTTCTTTCCCTGCAGCTACAAAAGAGTAGATTATATTTTGTCATAAAGCAGTCCTTGAAAAGATCATTTCTAATAAAGAAGTCTTGTAAGACATCTAGAAGACAGAAAGGGTGATCATGTCCTGTGAATTCAATGTTTAACTTTTAAAACATAAATAATTCTGATTGGTTAACCTACCTAATAATGTTTGCTTTGATGATAATACTTACACTGACAACTGTGAGTTTCTACATGGTGTATATATACTTGTAAGATTTCTTCATTGGATTGGCATATTCCTCTTTTCCACCTACTTGCGGTAGAAACAAATTAGACCTTGTGGATTCCTATTTAAGCAAAGAGGTTGAGACTTACATCATCAGTGTTCAAATTTAACCACTTTTGAAGGTTGATATTTTTATCTATTCTGATGCCAATTTTGGTAATTTATAATTTGCTATATAATCATCTGCTTCTTTGTATTTTAAAGTTAATGCCTTAATGTGATACATATTTCACATGTATGTGGCTGTGTGTCCTTTTTCTAAACACGACAGCCACGGAATATGAAACATTATTTTTACTTGTTAAATGGACAAAGTAGTTTTAGAAAGACTCAGAAGATGTGGTGCTGGTGACAACGTAGGGAAACAAGTACACTTCTATACCTTTAATTAGAATATAAACTGCTAAAATATTTGGGAAGCTATATGGTAATGAATATTTACTGAAATTTAAGAGCACCTTTTAACCTAGCCATCTCACTTCTGGGTGCTTATCTAATTAAAGAAAATGTAGAAGTACCAAAAACCATACAAAGATGTGTATTGTATCATGTTTATAATAGTAAATAAGTGGAAACAACTTGAATGGCCATCCATCAGGAGATGTTTGAATTGAATAACAGTACATTTATACTACGAAATACCATGCAGCTGTTAAAAAGAATGAGATTGGTGTGTAAGTATCGACTTGGAAAGATGTCCATAATATGGAGATAGGTGAAAAGTTATAAAATATTTGCATGTATATTATGGTCCCACTTTTAAGAATGAGAACTAAAACAAAACAAAAAATAAAATCAATGATATAAGCGTATGTGATTGTAAGCAAACTGAAAATAATGCAAGGACACATGTCAAATGTATACAATGTATACAAATGTATACAATGGTTACACTAGGGGATAGTTTAGGGGGAGACTTTAGTTTTACTTTAACCATTTCTATATTGTTTGAATTGTTATAATGTGCTTATGGCGCCTTTTGTAATTCAAATATCTGAAAGTGTCAACTATACACATAGATACACAAATACAAATATCTGTTATAAATCTGCCTTCCCTTCCCCTAAAACTTAAAAGACGGTAAATGTCCTGGGCACCCTCTGTAATGATCCTCAGGTACTGACATGAGGCAAATACAAGACCTGCTATAACCAAAAATAATGGCCGGAGAAAATGTGAAGGGCTAAACCTGCCTTTAACAGCTCCAATAACAGACTAGCACTTCTCATGACTGTCAACTAATGAACAAAGAAACTTGGAAATAGTACTTTTTGGTTATAAGATTCAAAAATGTGTTACAGAGGTATGTAGTTTAGAAATCTGTTAAAATTACTGTGTACTGGGGGCGCTCAGTCGGTTAAGTGTCTGACTCTTGATTTCAGCTCAGGTCATGATTTCATGGGTGGGGGTACTGAGCCCATGTCGGGCTCCCTGCTCAGTAGGGAGTCTACTGGAGATTCTCTTACTCTGCCCATCCCCCCACTCAAGTGCTCTCCTTTTCTCTCTCTCTTTCCTTCTCTCTAAAATAAATAAATAGGGCACCTGGGTGGCTCAGTTGGTTGGGTGACTGCCTTCGGCTCAGGTCATGATCCTGGAGTCCCGGGATCGAGTCCCACATCGGGCTCCCTGCTCGGCGGGGAGTCTGCTTCTCCCTCTGACCCTCCTCCCTCTCATGCTCTCTGTCTCTCATTCTCTCTCTCTCAAATAAATAAATAAAATCTTTAAAAATAAAAAATAAAAAAAATAAAGCTTTAAAAAAAATTACTGTGTACTGAACGCAGGATATTAAAAAATACCTGAAGTCCTCTTCATACTAAAATAATTCCTTTCTAAAAAGCTCATCTCTAAATAATACAGGTTTAAGTTAGAGAATGTACCCCAAAGCAAAAAAAGAATAAAAGATAATACATTTATCCCTAAAAAGGGTTTTTATTTCTATTAAAAGAATGGATATTTTAGAATAAAATTGTAAGGCTAATAACATTTAAAAAACCACCTCCTAACAGTAAAAAACTTATCAAACCCAGCAATTTTTATAACTGGAAGAAGAAAATCCTCTGTATAAAATCAGTTAAACATAGTTATGGCTTTATTATCGAGACACTTAGCATGAATTCCATAAGGTAAAGTCTCAGCTTTATAAACTAATGGTTCATTTATTCAAAGAGACTGATCCAGAATTAAAATTAAAATGAGACTGTTAGTCTAAAGTTTTACGCTGTAGGACTTTGTTGCCCTCAAAGCACCTTTACTGGGAGCTCTGCCCCATCTACCTTCATGATCAGCAAGGCATTGCAGAAAACTTGATCACTGGAGCTGAAGTGGCAATTTTCCCACCAATAGAGCTGTTAGGGCAGCTAATTTTAGAGCTACAATGAAATTGTTGGAAATACCCCCGGGTACATTATTTCAGCACATTAATGAGGCTATTCACAAAGAGAGTTTATTACAATGAGATAGATGTTTATTAGATCAGTAATATGATTATAGAATATGCTGTATGGGAAGGGCCTCTGGGAGCCGTAGGCAGGATAATTTTGCAGGCATTAAACAAAACAAAAAAGCCAAACATTATTATCAAAACTGCTAACTTCACTGTATCACAGTTATGGGTAAATACCACACTATTAAATATCCACATTATTTTCTTGCTTCAAGACTGATGCATATGCATTCTTACTGAGTTTACACAAAATCAAAGACTTTGGTGGGGGTTGGGTAGCAAAAATAAAACAAAGCAAACTCAGTATGTTTACTGCTCATTTTAAATATGGCCCACTTCTAAAGACACCCACGAATTATATTTCAAGGCTGTAGACATAATGGGTTTTTCATTCAGTAGTATTGTACTACTGAGTAATAAAGATAATACTAGCATCAATAATGATAAAATGAAGATAAAAACAAACACGGGGGAAGGGGAATGGGAATTTACTATGTGCTAGGAGTTTCTCAAGCATTGGTTCTTTGTCTTCCCAACAACCCTGTGACGTGTTAACACTTCTTCCTTTTTTGATGTAGAAATGGAGACTTACTAACTTCCCCATGGTCATCCATCTGGTGACTGACGAAGCCAACTTCACTACAGGTAAATACATGGATGTTCAGAGATGACCAAAGTGAATCATGGAAATGCCACCATGTCTGGCCAAACAGCCTGACATGGGATGTCAAATCAATTAGATAACACTGTTTGGTTTTCCCCTTTGTGAAGATGCAATCATTTCTCTTTCTGTTGCTGTTACCTGTAAATGCACAGCTCCATGCATGCTATCAGGCTATTAACCCTACTGACAACAAAGCAACAGCAGTTTCCACGATTTAAAAATCTAGCACACATTTTAGGAGGCCAAGATATTTAAAGACCGGATTGACAAAGGAAAATGCAATTAGTATGACCTTGAAGTAGATCAGGTTTATATATAGAGAGATAGATATATAATATATAGATACTAGATAATATATCTGTATCATGTATCTATATACACATAAAATGCATGGCAAATTAGCCATTATCCATCAATGGAGTTTTTAAAAATTAATTAGTTAATTAATTTAGAGAGAGAGAATGTGAGTGGGGGAGGAGGAAAGGGAGAGAGAGAATCTCAAGGAGACTCCATGCCGAGCGAGGAGCCTGATGTAAGATCGATCCCACAATCCTGAGATCACCACCTAAGCTGAAATCAAGAGTCACTTAACCAACTCCACCACCCAGGCGTCCCAATCTAGGAGTTTTCTTCATCAATCCCAAAAGAAACAGCATTACATATCTTAAGTTTGTCTGTTTCTTTCTGATGAACCAGTGAAGAAAAGATGTTTTTCCATGAGGGAAACCAATCCTGAAAATGCTACTTTCTCTAGAGGATCACATAATATAAAAGCAAGGTTCTTCCAGTGTAACCCTTGGGGAATATATGCGAGAATACGGAGGTCACTACTCACCTCCATTTCTGTGGTATAAAAGAATCACTATGGTTTCATCCCCTCTTGTTCAGTTTTATTAGGAAGGTATCAAATTAGATTAAAGAGATGATGCTTTCATAGGATATGCTTTGCTACTATCTCCTAGGACATAAACTACTACCAATTATTTAATGATACGGTGTAAAGAAAAAACATAATCACTTATATTCGAAGCAATGGTATTTTTATAAGATATGCAGCTGCTACTCCCACTTAGCTAATAATTCTATGGCAAAAGATAAATAGAACCAATGAAACAAAATCTTAATAGTATTTAATGTCTGAAATCTTTTACAAATCTGACACCACATAGTTATTTCTAATAACACAATAATCCTGAATAAATCAAATATCTAAATGTCAAACAAATATGAAAGCACTAGAAGAAAATATGGGTGAATATATTTATAACCTTGGAATAGGAAGACCTTTAAAACACGACATAAAACTCAAAGGCGTGAAGGAAAACACTAAAAAATTTCACTACTAAAGGGAAACTATCTTTATAGCTAAAATACCAATAAAAACCAAAAATACAAAGAGAAAATGAAAACATATTTGTTATAACAAAATAAACTTAATATACAAAAAACTTTTAAAAATCAATAGAAAGGGGCGCCTGGGTGGCTCAGTCATTAAGCGTCTGCCTTCGGCTCAGGTCATGATCCCAGGGTCCTGGGATGGAGCCCCGCATCGGGCTCCCTGCACAGTGGGAAGCCTGCTTCTCCCTCTCCCACTCCCCCTGCTTGTGTTCCCTCTCTGGCTGTGTCTCTGTCAAATAAATAAAATCTTTAAAAAAAGAAAATCAACAGAAAAAGGTAAACTAAGTAGAAATAAAGGACAAAGATTACACTAAAGGGATTTCAAGAAAAAGACACACAAGTGGTTAACTAACCCACAAAAGAGGAAAACTTCATTCACAATGAGGTGAATACAAAACATCAAAGACCTACAATGTTTCATGTGTCAGAAAGGCAAAATGTTACAAAAAAAGTCAGTATCAGCAAGGCTGTGGGGAAACCGGCAGTTTCCATTTTACTGAGAATGCAAATTGGTACTCTACCTTTTGAGGAGGACAATTTGGCAATATATACAACAAAATTAAAAACTTATAACCCTTTCACTTAGCATATTAGACAGGATTCTCCAGAGACACAGAGACAATAGGAGATATGTAGGTATGCAGAAAGAGATTTATTATGAAGGACTGGCTCACATGATTATGGAGGCTGAGAAGTTCCATAACCTGCCACCTACAAGCTACAGGCCAAGGAAAGATGGTGGTCTAATTTCCATCTAAACCCAAAGGCCAGAAAGTGTGGGGCATGGTGTAAAACTTACTCTGAGTCTGAAAACCCAAGATCCAGGAGCTCCAATATATGAGGGCAGAAGAATTTGGATGTCCCAGCTCAAGCACAGAACAAATTCATTCTTCCTTTGCTTTTCTGTCCTATTTAGGCCCTCAAGGGATTGGATGAGGCCCACTCAAGCTGGTGAGGACAATCTGCCTTACTGAGCCTACCAGTGAAATGCCAATTGCTTCCAGAAACACCCTCAGAGACACACCCAGAGAAAATGTATCATGCATATTCACTAAAAACTCAGAAGGGAGCTATTCTGCCCATACATCAGGATGACTGACTAATTTTTCATTTGCACTTTTTGGTATCATGTATGTGAGGCCCCGGCATGAAAATATCTCATTTTATTATTATTTTATATTTTAGTATTTTATATTTGCTCAGTATTAATGCTCAAAGGGTTTCCAACTAACTATTAAACAATAACTACTATACAAAAAAGGAGTTTCGTTCTTCAATATTCAATTTATTTTTCTCTCAGTGATAAATTAAGAGAAACTGATCACTGGGTTAAACACTGAATTTTCTATATTTGCAGTGTTTCTGCATGATGCATTTTGTAATTATCTTGGTCACATTCCAAACAGCTTTGAGGTCTCATTTACATGAAATGTGAGTTTCCTATTTTTTGCCTCAAGTCTATCTTTAATTATGTACTAAACCATAATTACAAAATAAGTTATGAGTTGAAAATTTTACCCTTCAATTCACACTGACAAAAAGAAAGATAGGAATAGCTTAACCATACAATGTATACTTGAATTTACTTCTCTGTAAAATGAGTGGTTGTCTGCTACATTTGAAAATGTGTGGCCCAGCAGGCTTGCCCCTGAGGGTGCAATGATCACAGCAAATGAATGCCATGCGCCACATTTTCAGAGCTATCACACTGCTGTTCTTGAAGACGGCTTAATCCAAGGACAAACTACAGAAACCGAACTACTAAAGACTATAGGGAATCCAGTCAAAGTGAAAATAAAAATACCTATTAGAAGATACATACATATGTTTATAATACAAAATAATGATAGACTGATTTCTAAGAAGAATACTAATGAGGTCAAATTGATCAAGGTTAATGTTTCCCAATTATTTCACCAGATCATGCAGGCATGGCCCAAAATAAGTCAAAAATTGCTAAATAAAATACTATATGAGAATAAATTGTAAATTTGATCTAAATGTGAGTACAATTACTCAGGGATACCTCATTTTTATTTATTTTTTTAATTAATTGAGTACAATGGACACAAATGTTGTATTAGTTTCAGGTGTATAACATTCAACTTCTCTATATATTATGCTATGCTCACCACAAGCATAGCTACCATCTGTCACATTACAATATCATATATATGTCTAGATTCTCTATGCTGGACCTTTTATTTCTAGGACTTATTCATCCCATAACTGAGAGCCTGAATCTCCCTCCTTTTTCACCCATTTTGCCCATCCTCCCACCCCCTTCCCTCTGGCAACCATCAATTTGTTCTCTGTATTTATAGGTCTGATTCTGCTTTTTATTTATTCATTTATTTTGTTTCTTAGATTTCACATTTGAGTGAAATCATATAATATTTGCCTTTCTTAGTCTGACCTATTTCATTTAGCATAATACCCTCTGGTCCATGCCTGTTGTCACAAATGGTAACATCTCTCATCCTTTTTTATGGCTGAATAATACCCCAGTCTGTTTGTGTGTATGTGCGTGTGCGCGCGCATGTCTGTGTGTGTCCACAGTGGCTGCACCAATTTACATTCCCACCAACAGTGCATGAGGGGTCTTTTCTCTCCGTATTCTCATCAGTACTTGTTATTTCTTGTCTTTTTTACTTCAGCCATTCTGACAGATGTGAGTTGATACCTCACTGTGGTTTAGATTTGCATTTCCCTGATGATGAGTGATGTTGAGCACCTTTTCATGTGTCTGTTGGCCATCTGTATGTCTTCTTTGGAAAAAATTCCTATTCAGGTCCTCTCCCCATTTTTTAATCAAATCTTTTTTTGGTGCTGAGTTGTATAAGATCTTCATATACTTTGGATATTAACCCCTTATTAAATAAATCATTTCAAATACTTTCTGCCATTCAGTAGGGTTGCCTTTTTGTGTTGCTGATGGATTCCTTCACTATGCAAAAGCTTTTTATTTTGATGTAGTCCCAGTAGTTTATTTTTGCTTTTGTTTCCCTTGTCTTAGGAGACATTTAGAAAAATGTTGCTATGGCCAATATCAGAAAATTGTTGTCTTTGTTCTCTTCTAGGATTTTTATGGTTTCCTGTCTTATATTTAGATCTTTAACCATTTTATTTTTGTGTATGATGTTAGAAAGTGGTCCAGTTTCATTCTTTTGCTTGTAGCTGTCTAGTTTTCCCAACACTATTTATTGTCTTTTCCTTGTTATATATTCTTGCCTATTTTGCCATAGACTGATCAACCATATAAGCATGGGTTTATTCCTGGGCTCTCTATTCTGTTTGATAGATCTGCATGTCTATTTTGGTGCCAGTACCATACTGCTTTGATTATTACAGCTTTGTAGTGTATCTTGAAATCTGGAACTGTGATACTTCCAGCTTTGTTCTGCTTTCTTAAGATTGCTTTGGCTATTCAAGGTCTTTTGCGATTCCATACAAATTTCAGTATTATTTGTTCTAGTTCTATGAAAAATGCTATTGGTGATTTGAGAGGGATGTCACTGAATCTGCAGATTGCTTTGGGTAGTATGGACATTTTAACGATATAAATTCTTCCAGTCCTTGAGCATGAAATATCTTTCCATTTGTTTGTGTCATCATCAATTTCTTTCATCAGCATTTCATAGTTCTCAGAGTGCAAGTCTTTCACCTCCTTGGTTAAGTTTATTCCTAGGTATTTTATTCTCTTTGGTATAATTGTAAATGGAATTGTTTTCTTAATCTCTCTTTCTGCTGCTTCATTATTAGTGTATAAAAATGCTACTTATTTCTGGGTATTAATTTTGTATCCTGCAACTTTACTGAATTATTACTTCTAATAGTTTTTTGGTGGAGTCTGTAGGTTTTTTTTTATGTATAGTATTGTGTCATCTGCAAATAGTGACAGCTTAACTTCTTTACCAATATGGATGTCTCTTATTTCTTTTCCTTGTCTGATTACTGTGGCTAGGACTTCCCAAGGGATATTTCAAAAGTAGGAAAATGGAACTACATATAACCAATATTTTTTAAGAATAAATACTATACCATTTCAAACTAATACAAGGTATTTATCATTATCTCAAGTGAATTTTAAAATGATAGAACTTCAAGAGGCCCACAGAGCTCATCTAAACACTAGCTTGGCAGCAGGAAATGGTCATTTTAACTCCAAGTCAATCTTTCAAATGAACTGGATGATAATGCTGCCTTTATACACTGTGTCAATTGGTTGCACTAGGTCACTGGATAAGGACATGGTAAGGGCTATCTGTCCCCAAATAATCTGCTTGAGAAGAGAGACCAAGCAGCCATGCTCTTTTGACAGTAATTAGAAGGCAAATCCAGGGGCTGCTGTTGGTGATGTTCTCTGCAGCAAAGGGACACAATCCAGCTCCCTCAGGAAAGTCATCAAACATTAATTACAATTAGCAATCATCACAAATAACATAGATCCAAAATCTCATCTGCTTTTACTACTCTTTTCCTTTCATGGATATAGCACAGATGCCAAGACAATGAACTTACTGAGTCTGAAAGTAGATGAACAACATTTTTAAGTACAACATAAAGTTTTATGCTAAGTCATATCCAGTACTTATTTTGGAGACCAAAAATATACATAAAATATATATTATAGCACTACAGAGCTTATTTATTGCCACTTTTAATTTTGTTCTTAGTTTTCACTCACCAGAACAGTATGTTAACCTTTACTGGCAGAACTAGAGTGAATTCTGTTGATAGCAGCTACTGTGAGAATTGCAGAACTGGTAAATATTTATGAAGTTTTCCTACTGCGCTGGCCACTGGCAAGAGGCTGGGAAGGATGTGTGCTTCTGAATCATCCAAGAAGCTTGGAGTTACCTATCAGATTTGAGTCTAGGATTTCAAATCCTATATTTAGGAACAAATTCACTGTTTATAAAAATGATAAGGTATATTAGGAAAAATGCTCAAGATTCTGAAGCCAGAATACACTCCAGATATTTTTAGCTGATGGAGAGAATGTCAGGTATCTTTAGAGGGGAAAGAGCTAGCAGGAAGCTGCTGTCTTGCTTGGTTTCCATGTCTTACACATTACACTTTGGGCAGAGCAAAAAGCCCGCTTGGTCCTCACTGAGGCAGATAAGAGATGCCTCTGAGGCTAGCTTCTGGCCACTCTTGGAGTGGAGAAAGGTTTCTGAGGCTGAGGTTGAATGTCAATTGTCCTGTGCCCTCTTAAAAGCATCCCTGCCCCACCTCATGACCATTTAGCCTTCCTGTTTTATCACCCACACCCCAAACAAAAATGGAAAAAAATCTGAATGTCATCACTGATTTGCCAGAAATGCAGACATATTAGTTTGTTAGCTTTCCCAAGGAAGCAATCCAAGCCTAACACTTTGATTTCTTATCCTAACTAAAGGAATTTCAAGCAGTATCAAGCAGATGGAATTACTTCTTGAAGGGATATGAAGGAGAGATTCTGTTTACTTTTTCAAAACCTTTTGGTCCTTTTAGAGTACCTGACAGTTAGGTCCTGGAGGAAGATAAGGAAGAGAAGGAAGAGCAAGGTAACAGAAAATCATGTACAGACATGACTTGAGGTTTGGGAATAGGGAATGGGAGGGCAGGGGTGGCAGTGCTTCAACTTCGGAGGACTTAAGAGTCAGGATCACTATTTTAGTTTTTCCAATGTCAAATAACTACTGTGTATTCAGAGCTCATGTTTATTGTAACAACAACAACAGAGTGGGAGGGAGACAGCACAGAAAGGCATTTTTAAAAAAAATTTTATTATGTTATGTTAATCACCATACATTACATCGTTAGTTTTTGATGTAGTGTTCCATGATTCATTGTTTACATATAACACCCAGTGCTCCATTCAGTACGTGCCCTCTTTAATACCCATCACCAGGCTAACCCATCCCCCCACTCCTCGCCCCTCCCCTCTAGAACCCTCAGTTTGTTTCTCAGAGTCCATAGTCTCTCATGGTTTGTCTCCCCCTCCGATTTCCCCCCCTTCATTTTTCCCTTCCTACTATCTTCCTCTTTCAGAAAGGCATTTTTTTAAAAAGCAAAAAATTGTTGACTAATATCCTGTTAAACCCTTGATATAAATCAATCCACCATCAATTCTTTTTGTGCACTTTATATAAACATATATTCAGTATGACATAAGTCAGCTCATAATATAATTTTGTTTTGGCACTCAGTATATCTTATTCATGCATCCCACAATTATTTAAGAGCTTGCAATGGCTTAGCAGTTTGAAAAGTGCCAGGGATAAGGGGAACTAAACAGACCTGTGACTTCCAGTCAAGATAGTGTGTGACTTCAAAATTTGCACCAATACCTCCATTATAATGAAAATAAGAAAAAAAAATTTAAAGACACAGATTAATATCTCTATGGACCAGAAACAGAACAAACACACAGAAGCCTGAGACTCAAAAACAGTGAGAAGAAGCAACCAGGAGATGGGCTCTCCAGTGTAAGTGGGACCACCACCCCACGTAGACCAAGGACGAAAGCCAGATCCAGAGTATGAAATGGGGGTTGGGGTTTCCTGTCCACAAAAAGAGGCTGAAGAAGCTGCTCCAGCTTTGGGGTTCTAGCTAAAAAAGAAAGTTCCTCTATTGTTGAAAACAACAGCAACAGAACCTGAGCCAAATGCCCTGCAGGCTCAGTGCCTGGATCTGTGATAAACTCGTTTCACCATGAGATGGAAATTTGAGCTTCATATCTCTTTCTGAATTGAGGGACCCAAGGAAGAGTCGAGGTAACTGTAGTACCACTAGATAGGGAGGAGTTGGTGCAGAAAAGAAGTAACAGCAGCACAAAACACAAATAACTCCCACTCTTGATAAGACTGAGTAGGAAGAAAGCCTGAAATGGAAAAAGAGAACCACCAAACACAATAACTACCAGGTGACCTGACTCAGAATGTAATGAAAATAATAAAGGAATGACTTCCTATTTTTAATGATTTTCTTGAAGCATACTTGACATACAATAAACCACACATACTTAAAGTGTACAGTAATCAAGATAATGAACATATATATCCACAACCTTCAAAGGTATCTTTTCACCAATATCTGACCCAATTTTGATTATAGTAGCTTCACAGTAAAGACTTACTATAAAATTAGTTAGTGTTAACCCTCCAACTTTGTTCTTTTTCAAAGCAGTTTTGGCTATACAAATGTCCTTTGTATTTCATGTAAACTTCAGAACCAATTGATCCATTTCTACAAAAAAGGCTGATGGGAGTTTGATTGAAATTGCATTGAGTTCACGAATCGATTTGAGGAGAACTGGAATCTTAACAATATTGAGTCTGTCACTCATGAACAAGGTATATCTCCATTTATTTATAAATTCTTTAATTTCTCTAAGCAATGTTTTTGGGTTTTCATGTCTTTTGTCAGATTTATTCCTAAGAATTTCATATTTTTCTGCTATTGTAAATAGTATTATTTTTATTTCAATTTCCAATCATCTATTGTCAGAAATAAAATAGATTTCTGTACATTGATCTAATGTTTCCTGCAACACTGCTAAATTCTGTTATTTCTAGTAGCTGTTTTTTAGATTTCATTGAATTTTTTTTGACAAAGATAATCAAGTCATCTGGGAACAGAGAGAGTTTTACTTTTTCCTTTCCCATCTAAATGATTATTTCTTTTTCTTGCCTGATTGCACTGGCTAGAACCTACAATACAATGGCAAGTGGAAGCAATAAAAGTAGGTATCTCTGTCTGTGTTCCTAATCTTAGGAAGAAAGCATTAAGGCTTTCACCATCAAGTATGATACCACCAAGTATGATACCAAATGTTAGTTTTTCACAGATGTTTCTGCATCTATTAACATGATTATATGGTTTTTCTTCTTAGCTTGCAAATGAAGTATACTTTATTGTTTTTAACCAATTTTTGTGTTACTAGGATAAATCTTACTTGATCATGATGCATTATCCTTTTAATATATTTGTTGGATTCAATCTTCTAAAATTTTACTTAGAATTTTTATATGTTCATGAGGTATATTGACTAGTAGTTTTTCTTTTCTTGTCATGCTTTTGTATGAATTTTGGTATTGGGTAATGCTAGCCTCTTAGAATGGGAAATAATATCTCTTTTTCAATTTTCAGGGAAAGTTCATTTAAATTGGAATTTCTTATTAAATGTTTACTTGAATTTACTACTAAAGCCATCCCAGTCTGGAGTCCTCCTTATGGAGATATTTTTAACTAAAAGTTCAATTTCTTTAATAGAGACAGAGCTATCCATGTTTTCTCTCCCTTTCTTTCTTTCTTCTTTGAGTGAGCTATCAAGTTTGGATCTCTCAAGGAATTTGTCAATTTCATCTAAGTTGCTGAAATTAGCATAAAGCTGTTCATAATATTCTCTTATTTTCCTTTTATTATTTGTAAAATTTGTGGTGATATTTTTCCACATTCCTCTCATTCCTGATCTGGGCAATTTGCGTCTTCTTTCATTTCTCCCTGATCAGTCTGGCAATGGGTTTAGCAATTTTGTTGATCTTCTCAAAGAAGTGGATTTTGGTTTCACATACTTTTCTCTACCATTTTCCTGTTTCCTATTTCATTGATCATAATTATTTCCTTTCTTCTGCTTATTTTGGGTTTCATTTGCTCTACTTATTCTAATCTCCTAAGGTAGAAGCTGAGCTCATTGATTTGAAACCCTTATTTTCTAATATAAATGTTATGGCTATAAACTTCCCTCCCTCTAAATGCCATTTTAACAGCATCCAAATAATTTTAATACATAGTGTTTCCATTTTCATTTACTTCAAAATACTTTTTAATTTCATTTATTATTTTTAATTTGATCCATGATTATTTAGAAATATGTTATTGAGTGCCAAATATTTTTGAATATTCCAAGTATCTCTTACTGATTTCTAATTTAATTCCATTATGATGGGAGAATATATTTTCTATGACTTGAATAATTTTTAATTTATTGAGACTTGCTTTATGGCTCAGAATATAATCTATCTTGCTAAAATTCTCAGTCTGCACCTGAAAGAATCTGTTTTCTTCTTTGGGTGGGTGTTCTAGGAATGTCAATCAGGTCACACTGAATGATAGTGTTGATCAAGTATACCCTTTTCTTTATAATTTTCTTTCAGTTTCTTCTATCAATTATCAAGAGGGGGTATTGAAATCTCTGGTGAAAATTGTATTTATCTTTTCATCCTGTACTTCTAACATTTTTTTCTTTCATTTGGTATATTTAGGACTATTATGTCTAGTTGATTAACTGATCACTTTATCATTAGGAAATGACCTTCTTTAGCCCTAGTAATATTCTTTGATCTGAAATCCACTTTGTCTAATATTTAAATATTAGATATCATTCCAGCCTTCTCTCGACTACTATTAGTTTGGCACATCTTCTTCCATTCTTTTTCTTTTAACCTACTTGTGTCTTTATATGTACAATAAGTTTCTTGTAGGCAGTATATAGCTGGGTCATGGTTTTTGACCCAATATGACATTTTTTGCCTTTTAATTGAGGTATTTAGACTGTTCACATTTTATGTGATTGTTGATAGTGTTAGGTTTAAGTATAGCTTCTTGCCATTTGTTTTCTATTTGTTCCAGAAGCTTTTGTTCTTTTTTCTTTTTCTGTCTTCTTTTTAATGAACTGTGTATTATTCCACTCATCTCCTTGGTTATTAGTTATAACTATTTGTTTTGTGTAGTGGCTGCTTTGGGGTTTAATAGTATCATCTTTAACATAACAGAGTCTAATCTCAAGTGATATTACAGCATTTCACATTAGTATAAGAATCTTATAATAGTATAATTCCACTTTTTTGCTTCCAGATTTTGCATTTTACATACACACATGGTTTTTTTTCATTTTTATTTTATTATGTTAAGTTAATCACCATATATTACATCATTAGTGTTCCATGATTCATTGTTTGCTTGTAACATCCAGTGCTCCATTCAATACATGCCCTCTTTAACACCCATCACCAGGCTAACCCATACTCCCATTGCCCTCCCCTCTAGAACCCTCAGTTTGTTTCTCAGAGTCCATAATCTCATGGTTCGTCTCCCCCTCCAACTTTCTCCCCCCCTTCATTTTTCCCTTCCTACTATCTTCTTCTTTTTTTAACATATAATGTATTATTTGTTTCAGAGGTACAGGTCTGTGATTCAACAGTTTTACACAATTCACAGTGCTGACCATAGCATATACCCTCTTCAGTGTCTATCACCCAGCCACCCCATGCCTCCCACCCCCCACCACTCCAGCAACCCTCAGTTTGTTTCCTGAAATTAAGAATTCCTCATATCAGTGAGAACATATGATACACATCTTTCTCTGATTGACTTATTTCACTCAGCATAATACCATCCAGTTCCATCCACGTTGCTGCAAATGGCAAGATTTCATTCCTTTTGAGGGCTGCATAATATTCCATTGTATATATAAACCACATCTTCTTTATCCATTCATCTGTCAATGGACATCTTGGCTCTTTCCACAGTTTGGCTATTGTGGACATTACTGCTATAAACATCGGGGTGCACGTACCCCTTCAAATCCCTACGTTTGTATCTTTGGGGTAAATACCCAGTAGTGCAATTGCTGGATCGTATGGTAGCTCTATTTTCAGCTTTTTGAGGAACCTCCATACTGTTTTCCAGAGTGGCTGCACCAGCTTGCATTCGCACCAACAGTGTAGGAGGGTTCCCCTTTCTCCGCATCCCCGCCAACATCTGTCGTTTCCTGACTTGTTAATTTTAGCCATTCTGACTGGTGTGAGGTGGTATCTCATTG
>NC_138369.1:59527372-59579515 GCF_054177405.1 Leptonychotes weddellii
ATTTTAGTTCTTTTATTTCTCCAGAAAGGGTTTCTCTAATAACTTCCATGCTTTTTTCAAGCCCAGCTAGTAGCTAGTATCTTTATAATCATCATTCTGAACTCTACTTCCAACATCTTACTAATGTCCGTATTGATTAGGTCCCTGGCAGTCGGTACTGCCTCTTGTTCTTTTTTTTGAGGTGATTTTTTCCATCTTGTCATTTTGTCCAGAGGAGAATAGATGAATGAGAGAACAAAATGCTAACAGGGTAACAACAACCCCAACAAAATATACACTAAACAAATCAGAAGAGACCTTCCAGAAAGTGGTTGCTTTTCTGTTCAGAGAGTTGCTGCTATTCTTTTCTTTGATCTCCTGTTGAGTTCGTAGGTGTTCAGAATGGTTTGATCCCTATCTAGTTGAACTCCTGGGACCAGAGGAAATTTAGGTCTCCTACTTCTCCGCCATCTTGCTCTTCCCCCCCGCACACATGCTTTTATAAACCTCACAATACACATAGCTATTATTGTAGTTTAAATGGTCAATTCTCCTTTAGAGAGATGCTAGGAACTGTGAATTTAACCTTGTTGAGTGCTTGATATATGTGTATTCCTAAAAACAGTCATGAGGATTTTTTCCTGGGAGGCAGTTAATTGGAAACAGTTTGATCCTTTCAGATCTTGTTTTTATGATGTGTTAGGTGGGTTTGGAGCAGTGCTCAGTCTAGGACTAATTATTCCCCACTACTGAAGCAAGATCTTCCTGAGTATCCTTTCCAATGCTCCATGAATTAAGAATTGTTTCCAGGGGCGCCTGGATGGCTCAGTTGTTAAGCATCTGCCTTCGGCTCAGGTCATGATCCCAGGGTCCTGGGATCGAGCCCCACATCAGGCACCCTACTCCGCGGGAAGCCTGCTTCTCCCTCTCCCACTCCCCCTGCTTGTGTTCCCTCTCTCGCTGTGTCTCTCTCTGTCAAATAAATAAATAAAATCTTTAAAAAAAAAGAATTGTTTCCAGTCTGTCTGTGGGAAAAAGAACTATTTTAGGCCTTGTGTGAATAATTGACTCTATTCTCTAATCCTTCTGGGCTGTTTCGTTGCTGGCCTTGGGCTGTTTCCTCATATACACATACTCTGCTGAATAACTGAGAGAAACCCTCTGTAGATCTCTGGGATTCTCTCCCTGTGCAACATTCTGTCCTGGGCACTCTGGTCATCTTGTTCTATTCCTCCTCTCACTTTCATCTCAACTCAGTCTTCAGTCTAAAACAATAATCTGATAGCATACTCTTGTTTAAAATTCTTCCAAAATGTACTATTACTACCATAGAATGAGACTAAATACAGCTATGTTGGATGATCCACATTAGAAGAAATGATGCCTTAGTTTCCTCTAGATTCTTCAATATAACCCAGAAGCTGGCTTTCTGTGATGTAGAAAGCTTGAATCGAGAGACAGGGAAGTGGCGAATCTACAAAAAGATTTACAACTGGAAAACAATGGGCAGGCCATACAAAGCAGGTTTAGAAGTGACCCATGAGGAGGTAGGGCCTAGGTACTATGGACACTGAACTCCCAAGTGCCATAGTCTTGGGAAATAAGATAACCTTCAAGAATTCAATGGGGGATGGGGCACCTGGGTGGCTCAGTCATTAAGTGTCTGCCTTTGGCTCAGGTCATGATCCCAGAGTCCTGGGATCGAGCCCCACATCGAGCCCTGCATCAAGCTCCCTACTCAACAGGAAGCCTGCTTCTCCCTCTCCCACTCCCCCTGCTTGTGTTCCCTCTCTCGCTGTCTCTCTCTCTATTCAATAAATAAATAAATAAATAAATAAATAAATAAATAAATAGTAAGTAAAATCTAAAAAAAAAAAAAAGAAAGAATTCAATGGGGGAAAATCAATCCAGAGAGAAGGACTAAGACTTTTGCACTATAAGGAGTGAATGGCATATGGGAGCCAGATTCCTTCCTTTCTTAAAGTCCTTAATTTTTCATCTGTCATTTTGTCATCTTTCATTTTGGACTAAAATGAGCTTCAACAAGTAGTAAAAATGAGTTCACTTTACTGCCCTAAATAGTAACATCTTATGGAGCCATAGTATAGTTACAACAAACAAGAATTTAACATTGAGACATTACTATTAACTAATTTACAGACCTTATTCAAGTTTTGCCAGTTTTTCCACTAATGTCCTTTTCTGGTCCAGGATCCAATCTGGGATTCAGATAGGATTTAGCTGTCATGCCTCCTCAGTCTCCTACAATTTGTGATAGTCCATCTAGTCTTTCTTGGATTTTCATGACCTAGACACTTTTGAAAAGTACTGGCCAGTTAGTATGTAGGACACTTTGGTTTGACTGATGCCTCCTCATGATTAAATCTTGGTAATGCGTTTTTCCCAGGAATACCAGGAGGTGATGTTGTACACTTTTTAGTGCATTATACCAGTAGGCACAGGATGTCAATCAGCTTATCACTTGTGATATTAACTTTGATCACTTGTTAGAGTGGTAACTATCAGTTTTCTGCACTATAAAAAAATCACAATTTTTTCTTTTGTAATTACTTAGTATCTTGTGGAGAGGTAAGTTGGGTTTTATTTTTTATTTCTCATTATACCTTTACCCACTAATTTTAGCATCCATTGATTAATGCCAGATTTCATTTGACTTAGAAAAATAAAGTGAAACTGGTTATTTAAGATTTACACTTAGTGAAAAGTCTTACATATGTTTTTCACTATCTGTCCTTGACAATTTTTCAAAGTACATTTCTTGTCACTACATTGGAACATCCTGAGTTCCAAGCCCACCATTACCTTCAGAGACCCAAACTTCAATGATCTTTTATGCCTATGAGTATATTCTCTATCTGGAATGTACAACCCTTCAGTCCTTCACCCATCCCCATGCCATATCTGCTTGGCATACTGTCATCCACTCTTCGAACAAAATTCAAAAAGCCCTGGAGGTTTTGAAGAAGAATAAGATGCACCAGGAATCTGTCTCCCCACATAGACAACAACTGCAGTGGCAGAATCTGTGTGATGTAACTGCTTCAGAATTCTGGAACCTACTGAAGACTTACAACTTCCAGAAGGCTTGAATAGTATATTGAGGTTGATTTTGGTCAATTTCAGCTCTTAGCACAGTAGTAGCTGCCCATTCCCCACCCCAACCCCCATGGCAGGCAGCTATTCATGTGTTTTGGGGGCAGCTTACACAAAGTTTACAGGAGCTAGGGTAGACAAAAAGGACTCAGTCCTCCAAATATCAAGAATCTGTTCTTCAATCACTGATGGCTGCTTCTGATCACAGTTGCAGACAAAAAGGCAGGCAGCCACTCTTGCTGCACCTCCCTCATTGTTGCAAGTCTCTCTCCCTCTGGATAAAGTGACTTCCAGATTTAAAGAGACAGCATCCTGCCCCCTCACCTCCCCTCACCCCACCACATTTTTCTGTTTTTCCTCTTTGGGGAATAAGACATTAAAAAGCAGCTATATGTATTGGAAAAATTAGAAAGTAATTACATGAGCCCAGGGAAAGGCACACACTCAGAAAAGACCTGGAAAGGCCTTGCATTTACACAGCAGACTGATCCTCAGCACAAGACAACCTACAATTAAAAACAAAAACAAAAAACAACCTAGGTAAATAAACAAAACAACAAGGAAAAAAAGAGCAAGTCCTGGGGAAGTGGGAAAATCTGATTTGCAGAGTTACCTTTATTAGAGTCAAATGTCCAGTTTTCAACAAAAAATTTTTAAAAATATCAAGGCATACAAAGAAACAGATAATCATGGCCCATTCAAAAGAGAAAAGTAAATCAACAGAAACTATCTCTGAAAAAAAACCTGATGGTAAATATACTAGACAAAAACTTTAAAGCAACTATCTTAAATATGCTCTAAAAGTACTAAAGGAAGTTGTGTAGAAAGTCAAGAAAATAGTGCATGAACAAAATGGAAACATAAATAAAAAGAAAAACCTAAAAAGAAATTATGGAGATAAAAAGTACTATAAATGAACTGGAAAATACACTAGAGAGATTCAAAGGCATATTGGAACATGAGGAAAGAATCAGCGAACATTAAGATAGGAAAATGAAAATTACTGAGTCTGGGGAACAGAAAGAAATAGATTGAAGAAAAGTGAATAGAGCCCAGAGACCTTCAGGACACCATCTAATGGACCAACATACACATTGTGAAAGTTTGAGAAAGAGGAGAGAGAGAGGGAAAGGGGCAGACAGAATATTTGAAGAAAGACTGGTTGAAAACTTCCCAAATTTGATGAAAGACCTGAATATAAACATCCAGGAAGCTCACTCAACTCCAAGAAAAATGATCTTAAAAAAAACAAAAAACAAAAAACCCACAGGGTGACACACAACACTCAAAGTTTCAAAGGCCAAAGACATAGAGCAAAAGAGAAATGTCCTAAATCTCAGTAGATTTAGTGATAGATATCATGCAAAATAGCTTTCCAACAACAGGATGAAGTTAGAAATCAGTGACAATACAAAAACTAAGACATCCATAAGTTTATGGAAATTAAATAACACATTCTTAAATAACCAATGGGTCAAAGAAGAAATCATAAGGGAAGGTAGAAAATACTTAGAGATGAAGGAAAATGAAAACACAATATACCCAAACTTATGAGACATTTATGAGACAAACTTATGAGACACAGCAATGCTTAAGGGGCTCTTTTTCAAACTTTTCCCAAAAATTGAAGGAAACATTTCCCAACTTGTTCTGAGAGGCCAGGATCATCCTGATACCAAAGCCAAAGACACTACAAGAAAACCACAGATCAATATCCCTGATAAACACTGATGCAAAAGTCCTTTAAAAAATACTAGCAAACCTAATTCCGCAGCATATTAAAAGTATTATACACCACGAACAAGTGGGATTTGTTCCTGGGATGCAAGAATAGCTCATCATACAAAAATTATCAATAGAATACAGTACAGTACTACCCAAAGCAAACTACAGAGTCAGTGCAATCCCTATCAAAATCCCAATGATGTTTTCTCTAGAAATAGAAAACCCCATCTGAAAATTCACATGGAATTTCAAATGACTCTAAATAGCCAAAACAATTTTGAAAAAGAACAACAAAACTGGATGACTCAGACTTCTTGATTTTAAACTTACTATAAAACTACAGTAATTAAATCACTGTGGTCCTGGCATAAAGACTGACTGACATATAGACCAACAGAATATAGAATACCGAGACCAGAAATAAATCCTCCCATATATATGGTCAAATGATTTTTGACAAGGGGGCTAAGAATATCCTATGGAAAAAGGACAGTCTTTCCAACAAATGGTGCTGAGAAAACTGGTATCCACTTTCAAATGAATGAAGTTGGAACTAACACCATATAAAAATTAGACCAAATGGATTAAAGGCCTAAATGTAAGACCTAAAACTATAAAATTCTTAGAGGAAACATTGGACGAAAGCTTCATGACACTGGATTTGGCAACAATTTCTTGAATATGACCCCAAAGGCACAAGCAACAAGTGAAAAAGTTGCACAGGCACATTGGACTTCATGAAAATTTCGTGCATCAAAAGATATTATCAATGCAATTTTTTTTTTTACATGAACAGACTCATATCAATACAAAGCAACCTCAGAATGGGAGAAAATGTTTTCAAGTAACATATTTAAAATGGATCAATATCCAGAATATATAGAGAGTTCTTAAAATTCAACAACAAAAAAACCTGATTAAAAAAATGGCAAGGGGGTGCCTGGGTGGCTCAGTTGGTTAAGCAACTGCCTTCGGCTCAGGTCCTGATCCTGGAGTCCCGGGATAGAGTCCCACATCGGGCTCCCTGCTCAGCAGGGAGTCTGATTCTCCCCCTGACCCTCCCCCTCTCGTGCTATCTCTCTTATCCTCTCTCTCTCTCAAATAAATAAATAAATTCTTTAAAAAAAAAAAAATGGCAAGGGCACCTGAGTGGCTCAGTCATTAAGTGTCTGCCTTCGGCTCAGGTCATGATCCCAGGGTCCTGGGATCGAGTCCCACATCGGGCTTCCTGCCAGTGGGGAGTCTGCTTCTCCCTCTTCCACTCCCCCTGCTTGTGTTCCTGCTCTATCTCTGTCTCTGTCAAATAAATAAATAAAATCTTAAAAAAAAATCATTCTTAAAAAAAATAAAAAATTAAAATTAAAAAATGGCAAAAAACTTGGATACTTCTACAAAGAAGACATGCAAGTGACAATCCACACATGAAAAGATGCTCAATATTACTAATAATTAGGGAATGCAAATCACAACTATAATGAGATATCACCTCACATCCATTAGGATGCCTACTATCAACAAAAAAGAAAATAACAAGTTGTCGGTTTGAGTATAGAGAAATTTGAACACTTGCACACTGTTGATGGGAACACAAAATAGGAAGGCCATCATGGAAAACAGAACAGTGGTTCTTCAAAAAATTGAAAACAGAATTATCAGAGGATCTAGCAATTCTGTTTCTGAGTATATATTCAAAAGAACTGAAAGCAGGGTCTCCAAAAGATACATCCATGTTCATAGCAGCATTTTCCACAACAACTAAAAGTTGGAAGGAACCCAACTGACCACTGACAGATGAATGGATAAGCAAACTGTGGTACATACATAGAACTGAGTATTATTTAGCCTTAAAAAACAAAGAAATTCTGACACAAACTACAACATGGATGAACCTTGAGGACACCATGCTAAGTGAAATAAGCCAGCCACAAAACAACAAATACTGTATGACTCCGTTTATGTGAGGTACTTATAGCAGTCAAATCATAGAGACAGGAAGTAGAATGGTGGTTGCCAGGGGCTGGGGTAAAAGGGAATAGGGAGTTAATGTTTAATAGGTACAGAGTTGCAGTTTCACAAGATGAAAAAAGTTATGGAAATGAACAGTGGTGATGGTTGTACAACATCATGAATATATTAATAACAGTGAACTGTATACTAAAAAAGGGTTCACATGGCAAGTTTTACATTTATTTTACCACAGTCAAAAAAAGTTAGAAAAAATTCATCCAGCCTTTCCTCCTTGGCCCAACTCATGTAGTTGGGTTTTTCCCTCCACAGGGCTCAATGGCACCTATAAGCCTATCACAGGATTTGCTATATTTTATTGTGTGATGGATTTGCACGTTTGTGGTTGTTCCTTGATCTTATGTGTGATGTTTATGAAGATATATTGGAGACCCTGTATGTTTTCTGAGGAGTATACTCTGAATCTCTGTAATTCAAGAATCTTTGTCAGGAGGCTGCAGGTTTACAGCTGAAATTGCTGCTAGACATTTCAATGAAAGAAAAGTTGTCCAGAGGACATTATGGGAGATAAAGAGTGGAGGGAAACTTGGCAGTGGGATTTTTAAAAAGCCTAAAGTAGACCACCTGTTGGCTGATGGAAAAGGGATGTCACTCATTCATCAGAAGTTAGTAGGAATCTGGGAAAGGACAGAGAAGGTAGAAATTCAGTATTATAAATTGTTTTTGCTGAGTAAAATGGGATTACAAAAGGTAGAAATGAGGACTTCAAACCTTTTATGATTATGAAAGTAATAAATGTTCACTTTATAAAATCTGAAATTTACAGATGGGTGTTACAAAAACAGAAATCATATGTACTTTTACCACCCAGAGTTAATCACTGCAGGCACTGTGGAATACATCTGTCCTAACTACCTACTCTACCTATCTACCTACTCAGCAGGCAACCATAAAAATGACCATGCCAACTTTAACCATGCAAAATGATCTTAATGAATGAGGAAATTGCACCTATTCCATAACCTTTCAAATTTGTTATCAAAACATTAAAAACTCTCAATATCAATTATAAATGTGTACTGATAAATGTGCAAGAGAATAAACAGTAAATCTAATATTTATTGCTGTAATCCAAAACATTAGAAACATTGAGAATTAAAGTCTTTTTGTTTTGTTGTTCTGAAAAAAGAGTTATCAAGAGTGGTTTGGGGTGCCTGGGTGGCTCAGTCAATTGAGCATCCGACACTTGGTTTCAGCTTGGGTCGTAGGATTGAGCTCTGGACGGGCTCTGCCATGGGCACAGAGCCTGCTTGGGATTCTCTCTCTCCTTTGCCCTCTGCCCCTCCAGCACTACCAACCACACACCCCCCCTCCCACCGGCTCTCTGAAAAAAATTAAAAATTAAAACAAAAAAATGAGTAGTTTGAACAGTGCTTGCTGCTTTTTTCTCGTGTAACTGACTGTACAAAGAGAGCATCTTTTCTATGCCTTGGACAACTGTCCTACTCCCTTTCTAACTCTGGCTCAGCTCCCAACATTTTATCCTTTGTGCTTTCACTGTTGGAAAATATCTCCCAGAATTCCTTTAGTGTAAAGGGTTTTTTGTTTTGGTTTATGCTTTTTTGTTTTAGTTTGGTTTGCATTTGTTTTGTTTTGCTTTGTTTTTTGCCTACATTGCTTCCTCTGAGACTTCATTCTTTTCTTTAAAAAAACTTCCCTTATTTACATAGATGATTTCACTTCCACTAAGTTCCTCTGGCTGCCTACTTAGAACCTCTTAAGTGGCACCACTGTCAACATTCCTAAAGTCTGCTGTTTCTTCTGCAACTCCATTTATATTAGATTCAAATTTCCCTTCCAAAATTATTGCTTTTAGCTTCTTTGTTACTCTTTTGTCTTTGTTGTGCAATTCCCTCTTTCAATGATCAGTTTTTGTAAAATGCTGTGTGGATTTACCACTATAAGACAAGGAAGAAACATAGCTACATGCTTTGCTGTGTGTGAACTAAATAATAAATGCAAAGCAACCAACTGCTGACAGATTTTCATGTAAGTACATGATTGATTACTGGTGATGATGCATGCCTATTATTTACATAGTGATTTGTTCACTGAAGAGCTAGCTGCAAAGTTTGTACTTCATGCAATTACTCACAGTGAATACAACATGGTAACTGAAATCTGAACTATGTTGTGGGGGACTGGGGTTATCTGGCTGAAATCTGTGCATATTAAAGCTCTGTGAAAGTAAGGATTGCCTCTGTGTGAGCACCATTATATATAATAATTATAAAAATGATGCTAACTTAAAATACATATACATTTTAGGTACATAAATATTTTTGATTATATATACTTTAAAATTTTTACATTTTAAATTAGCATCATTCTACAATTAATATATATTCTGATATTTTATTTAGCCTTATGTTATATGTATTTTCCCACGCTGTTATATATGCTTGGGAAATATGATATTTAATAGCACAACGGACTTCTACCCTAAGAATGGAAATTAATTTCCAACTGAGCAACATACAGGTTATTACCAAAGTGTTCAATACTAGAGATAATGTTGTGAGAATATATGCTTACACAGATCATTCAGTACTTCTATGATTATTTCCTATGCATAAATTTTCTAGATGCGGAATGACTACATTAAAGGATATAAATGATTTGAAGGCTTTTGATACAGACCTATGTATATTTTTATTTACCTCTTCTTGTCTCCAAAGTCAGCTTCAAACTTTGAGGGTTGTATTGCATTTTTAAAAATTGATTTTCCATTATTCATAGCATACTTAAATGTGTCCAGTGAAATTAACATGGGACATTTGCACTTTTGTTGTTGTGAGTTGTCCACTCAAGTCCTTTGCCCACTTTTTCTCTTGGGATACCTGTCTATTTCTAGGTGATTTATATGACCTCTTTCTATTTAGCACTATTCAGACACTGCCTCAAAAATGAACAAGTGTGGAACTCCAAAAACCCCAGGCTGTTATTGCCCTCCTGTCCATTTGTTATATAAGTGAGATGTATAAATATAAAATCACACCACAATTCTGATGTGTTTTTAGCTGGTTCTAATAACTTTTAGAGCTGGTTATAAGAGTTCAATTACTAACATTCACTTTCCTCAATGATGCACATAAAAGACTCAACCATTAATTATTAACCTTCTTTTCTTTTCTTTTTTTTTTTTAAGTCAAGGCAAGTGTACTGGGAACAGAGAAGAAAGTCCACACCAAAAATCTTTAACTAGACTGTGATTTTGGCATGACCCATGTTTCACAGTTCCATATTCAGTTCTTTGTCCCTCAAATTCCCACTTCTTCATTCTCTTCTATGATCTGTCCTGCTGCTCTGGTCTTGTTTTGTGAAACAAGTGACTTGCTTTCACGTTAAAGCATTATTATTTAAAAGAAGGCTTGTAAAGAGGGCAATAAGAGTATGAGAATTTGTGTTATCGATGGGTGAGAATGATTTTCTAGAGGGGTTGCTTTCTGACACGTCACATTTTACCACATAAGGGAATGCTTGCCTATTCAACTTAGCACTAGCAGCTCTGAACAACCACCAAATGCTATTAAAAAAGCTATCATGGGGCGTCTGGGTGGCTCAGTTGGTTAAGTGACCGACTCAGGTCATGATCTCAGGGTTCTGGGATCGAGCCCCAGGTTGGGCCCCATGCTCAGTGGGGAGTCTGCTTGAGGATTCTCTCTCCCTCTCCCTCTGACCCTCCCCTGCTCTCTCTCTAAAATAAATAAATAAATCTTAAAAAAAAAAACTGTATCATTATATTGCAACCAACTGCTCACATTCTGATGTTCGGTGCAGACTGCCATCCCAACCTGACTGCAGAAGGTCATCTGCTCAATGGCCAAGGAAGGCATGGTTAATGCGAAACATATAAACCAAGCTACATACTGCATCTCAGGCAAAATGAAGAAAAATTTTTAAAAACAATGATCTCTTGTTAAGTTTGAAAATGCCTATTTTAATTGAAGGAGAAGGAGGCTGTAGCATAATTTCTTACAGCAACTTTATCTAGTTATAAAACTCATGTAGGACGTACACTTCAAGATAAAGGTATAAGAAGTAGTGGCAGAAAACACACCTGCAGTTTTGGGAGTCTTTCCTACAGTACCCAGGTTCAAATACTGAACGTCAGAAACCTGGGGGGGTCTCCTGTTAGAAAAGGTAATGATGCTGTGGCTTCTATTTTGATGGCTCAGAGGCTTTTATGCTCACCACTGCTGTGGGGATTCTAGGGCTGGATTTTTATATTTTGCAGTTACTATAAGTACAGCAATTTTCCAGAAACAGAAGTCCTTGGGCAATGCTACCTGCCCTTTTGTATCCTTTCCTGTCAATCTAAGGCAGAGTATGGGTTATTTCAGGAATATAGGCTGCCCAATGAAGGTCAGGACAACTCCTGCCAAGAAGAGGTCAACCTCTAGAGATAAATCCAGATGATGCAATTTTAAAGCAAGCAAGCTAGTGAGCCGTATCATTACCACCCCGTAGGAGGGGCTGGCTCAGCCAGGGCAGGACAGCAAGGGTACAGATGAACTCTCTGGATAAATTTGTACTTAAATCTATGTCCTACCAGACGTGGTCTGTTCTTGGTTAGAATAAGGAAAGGCAGAAAATATACTGCATTTGTTAGCAATTAGCTTGCTTTCCTACACAAATATTCATCAAATCCCTCCCCTGCACCAGACCCAAAAGTAAAGCTGAAGAAGGGATATCTAAGCCAAGAGCTGAAAGCTGAGGAACAGTCAAGTAGAAGGAGGAAGAGCATGTTCTAGACAGAGGCAAGGGAAATTAAAGTACATTTAAATAACTGAAAAAAGCTGGGGTACAAAACACAGAGTAGGGCAAAGAGAGTCAAGAGACAAGGCTAGAAACTAAGTGTCAGATCATACATGGTTCTGTAAATCTGTTAAGTTAGAGTTTATCCATGAATAGTGGGGGATCATTGAAAGGTTTGAAGTCAATGAGTGACAAGATGAGTCTTGCATTTTAGAGAAAGCATGCTGCTTCCACTGTGAAGAAGAGAGTGGGCAGGGTAAGAGCAGGCCTTGGGAGAAGGCCACCGGGACCCTGCAAGCACAAGATGGTGGTGGTCTTCATGACACCGTCCATGGGAATGAAGAGAAAGGACAGTCTGTGATGAGTTTCGGTGGCTTGACAGAATAGGGCAGGATGGCATAGGAAAAGAGGCCAAGATGATGCCTGCATTCTTGGCTGGGCAACTGCAGGGAAATGAATTTCATTCTCTGACACAGGACGTAAGAAAAGAAACAGTTTTAAGGAGGTGATTATGGGTTTGTTCTAACCCTGTAGTATCTGAGGTGTTTATGGTGCATCCAGTGGAAATGCCCAGCAGACAGACGGGCAGTGGCTAACTGGAAAGAGGGATATCCCTATTAAATGGGGCAGTAACTCCTTAGAGCAGCTGCTTAGTAGAAAACTATCAAGATGCCCAACCTCTTGGGTTTGACATGCAAATGGACTACTCAGTACCTCTGGCCTCCATCACCATAAACCATAATCACCATAAACTATCATTTAGATTTCAGTCCACTGACTATGAAGAGAAAGAACAGACAAGTCCAAGTCCATTACTATTTAAAGAGAAAAATCCACTTGGTTTTTTCTTGAGAAAAATTAGAAAATGAAAAAAAGAAACTTTTCCCCCTATACTTAGTGGGGCACAATTTTTTAAATTGCACAGTGACGTCAGAAACATGAACTGGTAAGTATCATGTTGATATTGGCATAAATGTTGTTACTGGCAGAATCTTTAACTGCTCCGGAGATGGCTCAGGTCCCTACTCATCTAGCACAGGAGGGAGCTCACATTCTGATGTTCAGTGCAGATTGCCATCCCGACCTGATTGCAGAAGGTCATCTGCTCAATGGCCAAGGAAGGCATGGTTAATGCAAAACATATAAACCAAGCTACATACTGCATCTCAGGCAAAATGAAGAAAAAATTTTAAAAACAATGATCTCTTGTTAAGTTTGAAAATACCTATTTTAATTGAAGGAGAAGGAGGCTGTAGCATAATTTCTTATAGCAACTTTATCTAGTTATAAAACTCATGTAGGACGTACAGCCTAGCTTCTCATTTCCTGTTCTTAAATAAAATATTTAATTCAAACAATAACCTTGCTTTATTTTTTTTTTCAGGAGACATGGTCAATTGGTTATACCTTTTATTAACCAGATCTTATACTATGTTCCAACTGAGGGTTCAAAGATCCCCCTGAAACTGAATGGGAAGAAATCAGAAAGGGGGACAAACCATGACAGACTCTTGACTCTGGGAAACAAACTGAGGATTGCGGAAGGGGAGGTGGGTGGGGGAATGGGGTAACTGGGTGATGGGCATTAAGGAGGGCACGTGATGTGATGAGCACTGGGTGTTGTATGCAACTGATGAATTATTGAACACTACATCAAAAACGATGTACTATATGTTGGCCAACTGAAAAACAAACAAACAAAGATCTCCCTGAAACTGAATTGTACACAGAACCTGGCATATATGTGAGTCTATACATTTTTCTGGGAAGAGGGTCTAGAATCCTCAGATTCTTAAAGCAGTTTACATTCAAAACAGACTAAGAATCACTATCTTTTATCTACCTTCCACTATGATTCTACTACAGTGTATAGTAAAAATATAGGGCATAAGTTAGGGGTTGACAGGTTTTCTCTTAAGGATATGTTTTCTTTCATAGGACCATAATCTGGAAAAATCCTCAAAAGCTAACAAGTTCATCCACCTGCCTTTAGGTGAAATACCTCCAAAATTATCCAAGTCAGATGAAAACTGAAAGTCTGTTTATTTCTCCCTATGGGAAAGCAATTCCAGCACCTCATTCTGTAACCTATTACATTTTTTAACAACCACTATAAAATTTATCTTTGGTCTGTATGTGCTCTAGTTTAGGTCCTAAATTGCCTTATTACTATTTTTCTTCACATTATACACAGCTATAAATGTGTGTTAATCTTTTCCAGGGAAGATATATTGCAATGTTCTCGTCACAGGCCATTTTTAAAACCAGTGACTCTGGTGATCAATGTGTATACACACAACAGAGCTCACGCAGGTTAGGCAGACGTCTGGCCGTATACTAGAACATGAGTGTGATCAAGTTACTAGTAACAAGAGTTCAGAGTCTCAAAGAGCTGGGGAAAATCTCTCAGATGACACAGTGCAGGAAAAAGAGGCTCTCCTGCTGTTTCTGTCGGTCAGAGGCATGAATGTGAGGCATCTGGTGGAGATCCGACCTAACCATGGGCCCAGAATGTGTGGCCACCTCAGCAACCCTCAGCCTTAGTCTGACCTGTGATTATGGTCCTGTTGTCCTCCCCAAGGGACACTGTGCACTCCAGCCCTCCCATGTACACTGGCCACCTGACTCCCCCTACTCGTCTGCCTCTTGCATAGCTTTGTTTCCTGTGGTCCTCTCTATATGAATACTGGGCACCTCAGTCCTCCCACCTCCAGTGGCTTTCCTGGGGACAGTGAACCCCTTCTGGACCAGGCAACCCAGCAAACTTGTCCACTGTCCCGTGGGCTGCCTTCCCCAATAAGGTCTGACCTACAGCCTCAGTGTAGGGGTGCCCCCGATCAAGTCTGTCCTTCCTTGAGTACTCTCGCTCAGTTTTAGGGTACCTTAGAGAGTTCTTTGTAAATCTTATGGTTACTCTTTTTTCAAGGCTAATGATGTTTTACATTAAAATTCTCCTATTTAAATCACTGTGTGGTTTCTCCCTTCTGATTGGGCCCAGACTGAAATAATCACAATGAAAACTTATTGATTACTGTCATGGATTGTATTTGCTAACAGTGCATCTTCTATTCTTATCTTTCCTTCTAGTTTAATGTATTGTGGTTAAAGAATGTGGACTATACAATTCCAACTTACTGGAACTTTTGATGTCCTTTTAACATAATGCATGGCCCACTTTTTTTTTTTTTTAGACTTTTTATTTATTTGATAGAGAGAGCGAGAGAGAGAACACAAGCTGGGGGAGTGGGAGAGGGAGAAGCAGGCCCCCCGCTGAGCAGGGAGCCCGATGCAGGGCTCGATCCCAGGACCACGGTATCATGACCTGAGCCGAAGGCAGACGCTTAATGACTGAGCTACCCAGGTGCCCCGCATGGCCCACTTTTTAAAGATGTTTCTGAAAACTGAAAAACTGCAGTTTCTGTTTTCAGGGTACAATCTTATTAAAATATTTATACCCTTTATATAGGGGTCAGCAAACTTTTTCTGTGAAGAGCCAGATAGTAAATATAGACTTGCGAGCTATAAGGTCTGTGTTGCAACTCCTCAACTCTTATCAAGGAACAAAAGCAGCCATAGACAATATGTAAACAAATGGTCTGTGTGGCTATATTCAATAAAACTTTATTTACAAAAATAGGCAGTGCAGGGGTGGGTGGCACCTGGGTGGCTCAGTTGCTTGAGCATCGACTCTTGACTTCAGCTCAGGTCATGACCTCAGGGTCCTGGGATCAGCCCTGCACCAGGCTCTGTGCTCAGTGGGGAGTCTGCTGGAGATTTTCTCTCTCCCCCTCTCCCTCTGCCCTCGGAGCGTACACTCTCTCCCTCTCAAATAATCTTTTAAAAAATGATAAAATAAAAAAATAAAAAAACTTTACAAATAGGCAGTGGGCTAGAGTTAGCCCACAGGCCATAGTTTATCAACCCCTGCTCTACATCATTATTTTTATCTACTTGGTCTGTAAAGCAATGAGAAAGAGGAGTTAAATCTCTCAATACTACTGTGTTTTTTGGATTTCCTCCTGTGTGTTTTTGGTCCTTTGTTTAAATAGTTCTATGCTCTAAAATTTGGCACAAAAAGGTTCATAGTTATTATGTCCTCCTGTGAATTTTATTCCTTATCATTGTAGAATTTCCTTTGTTCTGTTAAAAGTTTTTTTGTACATTAAACCTTACATTTAATATTAAAAAGTATTTAGAAAGAAAATATAAAATAAGAATAAAATTAAGATCAAAGAGAAGTTTAACAATAAATCCAGTTGGAATAAATTTACCTATTAAAAGAAAGCAAATCTAAGAATCTGGCAAATACCAAAACCTGGTCTATAAGATAGATGTGGAAAAGTGTGTCCTGGAAGTTTTACCTATAATGGATTCTGCATCTGTCTTTCCTTATTTTATTTTATTTTATTTTATTTGAGAGAGTGTGTGTGTGGGGAGGAGCAGAGGGGGAGGGAGAGGGACAAGCAGACTAAACCCACTGAGCACAGAGCCCGACAGTGGGGCTCGATCCCAGGACACCGAGATCATGACCTGAGCTGAAACCGAGAGTCAGACGCTCAACAGACTGACCCACCCGGCACCTCTCTGTCTGCCCTTCTTAAGACAGATCTTCATCTGTCTTTTTAAATCTCTTTCTCTATAAATATAATTATTGTCCAATATATCACATATTGCATCAATTTATATATATGCATATAGATTTTTTAATTTGATGTCATTTTGAGTCTCTTATATAAGAGAGTCTAGTTTGTGTTAGTCTCTCCTCTGTTTCCCGCCCTTAAACTAAGAGACAGCGGGCTATGTGGGTTCAGCCCCCACACTCTGAGCTAGAGCATCTAGTGTTCTGTTTTCCACACAGCTTCATGCAATAGATTTTCTACACCAAATATCCTTCCACTTTGGGGTTTGGGGCTGTTCCCTGGGGTTGGGGGATGTTCCCTTACTTCATTGTGAGCCCATTGCCACTTTTTTTTGTGACTGCTCTACTTCGCATATGCCATTATTTAATGTAACCCAGAGCTGATGGATTTTCCCCTCTTTCTTTTTCACCCCCGTTGAACCAAACCTTTATTTGCTAAATATAATTAAGTCTAAGGAATTATTCATCCAAACTGCATTTGCCTTCCCTTGAAAGCCACAGAGCAGAAAAAGACAAATCCTAGCAGCTTTGAGAGAACTGAAGGTCTCTCTCTGTGAGGAACCAGACCTAAGTTCCCAGGGGTTACAGGGATCCCCAGTCTGGAGAGGTTTTCATGAGTCTTCATGGAATTTCATCAACCCCCTCTCTGGCTGGCTGCTCTGTAGGAATCATGTGTCAAGCACTGGGTCCCCTTCAAGTTTGGGTAAAATTGTTTAGTTGGTCCAAACTCCAAGTTTCTGCAGGGCTCTTTCCATCTATTCAGTGGTCTTGTGTCATCTTACTTGTCTTCACTTAACTTTACTTACTTCCTTCTATCTCTGCGGAGATTTAGGGGAGTATGCTCTAGGTCTGCATGCCTGCTTCTGCATTCCTTTGGAGTCCTGCATGCCAAGTACAACTCTAAAACATCTTTTTGAGAGAGAACTGGCCTCCATAACCATTTCTTCTTCCTTCTTGGAATTCATTTCTCGAATTTTCTACCTCCCATTAAGACGGCTTTGAGATTCTACCTTAAATACCTATTGAAATGAATGATAAGCCATCTAGTTTTAAAATAAAGGAGAAATTTAGTGTTTCTAGGCCAAATAATCTTCTGAAATTTCTCTTGGTTCCAGCTTTGAAAAGAATTAAAGTGGTATAGAAATTCAAGGCATCATGAAATTCAAGTAAAATAACTTTCACCTCAGCAGTGTTCTGAAAAACACACCAACAGGTGAGCTCTTACCAGTGGAATGAGCAGGCTAATGAGGTCTGTCAGAGGTTTGCTGAGCAGCAGCAGGTCCTCGGCGGCCTGAGTGTCCCCTCCTGAGCCAGATTTCTGCGCCTTGAGCAGGGACGAGACAAGGGGAGGGGGGGGAGGTTGGCGATTAGACACTTTGGCCAGAGGAGACAGATCCTCTCAGTCCAGGAGAAGAAGGGGGCTGAGGAAGCAATCCCCCACAGCCCCCTGAGGAGAGGTTATGCCTTGTTATAACAGGACAAGGAGCACACACAGTGCCACCGCCACCAACTCAGGCTACAGAGGCCCACCTGGACGGCCCACAGATAAAGCAAGACCAAGGCTGTCCTTGAAAGAATGATGTTGATGTTCACGTACTAGGAAGGGGACTCTCTCTTTCCAACCATGCTGACATGGGGTGCTGCTACCCCCATCTTCCAGGTGAGAAAACTGAAGTTCAGAGAAGTAGTTTGTTGAAAGCCCCACAGACAATGAGTGGCAAAGCCGGACCCCAAATCACAGATGCTCATTTCTCGTGGGCATTTTTATGCACATTATCTGATGCATACCATCATCGTATAATTCTGCTCTGCTTTCCTTCTCTGTATGCATGCGTATGCTTGAATACCATCTAGAATATTGGTCCAACGTACCAGCGCATGGACAGGCCTCAGACACAGGTCTCCGTTGCCAAGAAAGGACAGGCTTAGGGGCGCCTGGGTGGCTCAGTCGTTAAGTGTCTGCCTTCGGCCCAGGTCATGATCCCAGGGTCCTGGGATCAAGCCCCGCATCAGGCTCCCGGCTCAGCGGGAAGCCTGCTTCTCCCTCTCCCCCCGCTTGTGTTCCCTCTCTCTCTGTCAAATAAATAAAATCTTTAAAAAAAAAAAAAAAAAGAAAGGACGGGCTTAAGTTGCATTGGAAAAAGAAAATGAGAAGCAAGTGGCTCTACTCTTAAGTGTGTCTGCTCTCAGGAGTTTTATGGGACTGTCTAATCTCTATTATAAGGGATGAATAATTTTATATTGAAAAAAGGCACTGACTATTGTGTTTGCTACAGTATATACACATTTCATTCACACACTTCCTCGCTGTTCTTAATTTCACTCAGAAGAAACCAAACTTCTTGTACGGACTGACCTCTGCCAGAGCCTTCAGAGCAGGCTGCAGACTGCCTGTCTCGGGTTATTAGCCTGGACTCTAGGACCCTTCTCATGAAGGCCCCGTTCCTTCTGGACAGAACTTGAGCTGCCTGCTTTCTCTGGCTCAGAGGGACTTGCACCTCTAGATAGCCAAGGGGAACCACCATAATCGTAGCATGGAGCTTCCCTTTCCCCTCCCCACCCCCACCTCCAGCCTTCCCAACTGATTTTACCAGAAAGGTAGAATTTCCTCCAGAAAACAAATGTGTGGCACTACCCCAGAGGTCTGAACACTTCTGACTCTTGGCTGTTGATTCCGCCTTCAGAAGCACAGTGCAAGATAGGAGCACTGGGTGTTATACGCAAACAATGAATCATGGAAGACTACATCAAAAACTAATGATGTGATGTATGGTGATTAACATAACATAATAATAAAAAAATAAATTAAAAAAAATGGAGTGCCTGGGTGGCTCAGTCGTTAAGCGTCTGCCTTCAGCTCAGGTCATGATCCCGGGGTCCTGGGATCAAGCCCCACATCGGGCTCCCTGCTCCGCGGGAAGCCTGCTTCTCCCTCTCCTACTCCCCCTGCTTGTGTTTCTGCTCTCACTATGTCTCTCTCTGTCAAATAAGTAAATAAAATCTTAAAAAAAAAAAAAAGAATATTGGCCTTTTCACATGAACACATTATCCTTTAGAGCAAACAGATTCTCTCTTGGGGAAGATAAGGCAGTCTTGCAAACCAGCACCTGGACCGAGAGGGGGCATGATATGATGTCACTGCTTCCTTGCCAAACCCACGGAAGCAAGCAGATTGGGCCACAGAAGCAAGTGCACACTTGTAGGACTCTCCCACCAGGACATCCAGTGTCCTCCATAGCCTCTAAATCCACATAGCCATTTGTTATTGTTACCAAGAAACATCCAGACCCTCCCCACCAGTATTCAGGTACCACCTCCTTGCAAAGCTGCCAAGGGTTCCAGAAAGAGAATGCTGCCTCTCTGCGCAACCAAGAACTCCACACCTGGAATGCAATAGAAACTCCTCTCCTTACAAAAATATGGGACTGCAATGGAAGCTCTGTGCACAGAGGGATCCCAGCAGGGTTTCCCACAGGAAGAAAAACAGAAGCTGAGCAACAATTTCAGGGGCCCAAATTCACCTCTTCTCTCAGTCTATCTCCAGGTCCCTAATGTCACACTCCCTAAAGGCAGCCTCTTGATACCCACATCCATGGCCCACTGTCTGCATTTCGTAAAGGGCCCTTTCCGCAGCAAGGATTCTCTTTTCTGCTATGACACTGCTATTGTCCTCTCCGTTCAGGCCCTCTGCCCTTGCCTCTGGTCTACAATTCACTTTCCCCCATCACGGCCGTACGGTAACTGACCTCACTACCAGCCATCCAGTGTTTTTGACCCAGCCAGTTACGGTCTAAGCAAGAGAAGATGGTAGACTGCACCAGGGAGGCAGCAGTAGGGTTTGAGAGAAGTGGTTGGACTTACTAGGTATTTAAGGTAAAATCTACATTATTGGAGGACAGATTAGAAATGGAGTATGAAAAAAAGAAAAATTTTCAGGATGACTCCCGGGTTTCTAGTGTGCATAGCAGGAGGAAGGTGGCCAGGCTTGCTGGGGAGGCAAATCCCGAGTTGAGCTTTGGACATGTTGACTTTGAGGTGACAATGGGGGGGCGGTTCTAGTGATTATTTGGAGAAAGCTGCTGGATCTCTAAGGGTGGATTTCCTGGGAGGACTCTGGGTAGAAATATAAACTTAATAGTCTTAAACATATAAAACATGGGAATGTCAACTTATGAGCCATCTTTAACATTAAATGGCAACAGATCATTACTCAAAATGAGATAAGGAGTACAGTGTTAAAAAAATGAAAATAAACAAAAGGCCAGGCTAATACAGTTCTATTCTATCTAGCACTGCTACACGAATCTAGTGCATGCAGGTAGGTACTCAAGAGAGGTTTGTTAAATAAATACAGAGGTGGGGCACCTGGGTGGCTCGGTTGGTTAAGCATCTGCCTTCAGCTCAGGTCACAATCTCAGAGTCCTGGGATAGAGCCCCAGGTCAGGTTCCCCACTCAGTGGGGAGTGTGCTTCTCCCTCTGCTCCTCCCCCCACAACTCAAGCTCTCTCTCTCTCAAATTAATAAATAAAATGTTTTTTTAAAATTGAAAAAAAAAATAAACATGGAGGGAAGGCAGCTGTAGAGAACAAGAGCAGTCAATTCCTCAGGTAGCTACTGTCTGATGTCCCCACAATGGAGCACAACCCGCAATGGTGGCACCCGGACCAGTTCAGCACTCACTGTGCTCCCCAATCACCATCACGTGAGTGCTCACAATGCGCAGATGACACGATTCGGTCCCCACTCTGTAGGGTCGCACCGCCTGCTCCAAAGGATAGCATGCTTACAAACAACTGTGCTGAAGGTAGAGTGTGAAAGTAGAGGTGGACACAGTTTGGGTGGTGGGGGGAAGTAAGAGAAGATGACATGTGACTTTGTCATTTCCATGGTGGGAAGGAGGTCTACAGGGAAGAGTGTGGAGAACGGTGTTTCAGGGACCGGGAACCACAGGAGGAAAAGGCATGGGAGTGAAAGACCGAGAGCCGACTGTTTGGCATGGGAGTGGGCAGCACGGAGGCCTGGCAGATAAGGCTGGAAGGCACCCTGGGGCTGGATCATACCAGGCCTTGAATGTCTCACCAATGAGTAGAAGATCCCATCACAGATAACGAGATGTCACTGCGGTTTGCCACGGAAGGGAGAGGCATGGGGAGGATTATGAGCTATGGTAGAAAAATCTCCCTTGCATTTGGCGGCCAGGCAGAGGGTAGCCGATGGGCATGAGCAAAGGGAACACCACAGAGGAGTCAAACTGGATCATTTCAACAGACTCGTGTCCACATTCCAATCTTTCAGCAACACCAGCATGTTTGCATAGAAACAGCAGTTTAACGGTCCCACGATCACAAGAGCAGTGGATGAAAGTCCCCCATCACTTCACAAATGATAGTCAAGGCCCAGACCGGCGGGGGGGAGGTTAGGGGACCTGGATTTAAATACTGAATTGGGCTTCCCGACCCCCCAAACTCAGTTAGGTTCTCTTTGCCCACATTCACCCTGCAGCACCCTGCACCTCACAGCAGCTGTGCGCTCACAGATGCAATGGGATGATTTCCTCGCCATTCATGTAGCAACGGTCTTCCTTCTGAAACCGCGAGCTCCCGAGTGCTAACACCCTTCCCTCTCTAGATCCCTACCGAAATCTCAGTACCCAGCCGTGTTCCGGGCTAATAAGTAGAGAAACAAACCGTAAATTAATTATTTCGTAAGCCTGCCGGGAGTCAGTTCAGTTAGGAGCCGTGGCCTGAGCAGCCTCCTACATGCCAGGACACAACCTGAGGAAGTCATGGTCCACAGGAAGCCTTCTGTAAACAGGAATGTGAGGGGAGCACTTCTCTTCTTCTCGTTGTTAATGATATAGCAACCATTTAGTGCTTACCTTCCCTGGGCCATATATATATATGGCCATATATATATATATATACACAAGGCACTACCTATTTACATCTACTCACACATATCTTCTTCTCTTGTTTAAGTCATACGATGACCCAGCAGAGCAGTTTTTATCATTTCTACTCTGCATATGAGGAAACCAATATTAGGCATGTAAAGAAGCTTGCCCAAGGTCATACAGGTGGAAAGTGGTGTGGCTGGGATTTGCAGCCAAAGCCCATCCCACACGAGTGAGTCTGGAGCATGTACTTGTCTTTGCTTCCACATCTCTCCCACACAACCCTCAGATTAAACCAGGACCGATTTTGAATCACAAGGCACGTTGTGGGCAGGGACTGAACTCCTGATTCTAACACCCACCTTCCCATGGTCCCCGCCTCCCTAGTACACATTCTTACATTGTATCACTCTCCTCCCTGAAAAAGAAAAGCAAAGCACTTATCATTTAAACACTGGCAACCCTCAATTCTGCTGCTTGACAGTCATTCCTGTTAAAAGTAGATCAGGTTTTGAATGCAGAAGAATCCCCAGGGTGGAGCATGTTTATATATTTTCTTTTTACTTTATTTTTTTAAGATTTTATTTTTTTTAAATTTTTTTTATTTTTTAAAAGATTTTTTAATTTATTTATTTGAGAGACAGCAAGCACCCAGAGGGAGAGGGGGAGGGAGAAGCAGACTCCCCGCTGAGCAGAGAACCTGACATGGGGCTCGATCCCAGGACCCCGAGATCACAACCCCAGCTGAAGGCAGATGCTTAACTGACTGAGCCATCCAGGCGTCCCAAGATTTTATTTATTTATTTGAGAGAAAGCAAGAGAGAAAGAGCATGAGCAGGGTGAGGGGCAGCGGGAGAAACAGACTCTTTGATGAGCAGGGAGCCCTATGCGGGGATCAATCCCGGGACTCTAGGATCATAACCTGAACCGAAGGCAGACGTTCAACCAAATGAGCCACCCAGGCGCCCCTGGAGCATGTTTATAAATGGAAGAGGTTACCTTAGGTTTGGAAAGTACTTCTGGCTCCCTGTTCTAGGAGGATGTGTCTTTGATACACATGCAATTTCTTTTCCCAGCCCTTTCCCCTAATTCTGTCTCCAAGGACTCTACCTCTGTCAGATTGACACGGTATATGAAGATCAAAGTCAGCAGTCAAGGCCAAAAGCAATACGTGGCAGGTATTACAGGGGAAGATTTAGAAAGATGTTAGCAGTAAAATATACAGTGGTGTGCAAGAAATGAAAAAGTAAGACACAGTGATCTATCGGTACACTAGAAAATTTTAAAAAAGAAAAGAATTAGAAAATATTTTGTATTAAGGAGTTTTCTTTTAAAATCCTTGAATATCTCTCTAAATCACTTGTAATAAAAGGATTTCTATTGTTCTGGAATTTTTAAACTTCTGATCCTTTTTATCTACAATCTACAAAACATAATCTTTTACAGATTGATATCATCAAAGCATCTTGCAAGAGTACCTATCGATGGCGCCTTGAGGAATTACCTAAAACCACTGTCAAAACTGAAATAAGAAACAATATTCTCTGAAAAAATGCTAGGAAAGAGAGGAAAAGTGAAGAGAAATTTGTAACTCAGGATTGCATAAGTACTTAACAGTGCTCTGTTAGCTTGCAATTCTTATGGATGAGCAAATAAAAACAACCAGGTAGTTTGAAGGCCACTTCCATCTACCAGCTTTACAAGTTTGGGTTAAACACTAACTATCATGTTTACTAAGGGGATCTTGGAATCATTTACTAAAATACACTGGACAAGCTAAACACTGACCAGCTCAATTGGGGATAAAAGATACCATTTATCAGAATGAAGAATAACAGAGAATAAACCAGAGTCTAGGGAATCATTCTTGGCTCTGCTACTATGACTCCTGGCAAAGTATCAAACAGCTTGTTTTCAACTTGAGCTTCTGCATCTCTCCAAGCCAGGATGCTACCATTAGATGTATATACCTCTTGCAATTTTACCAGGATTTTAAATATAGCAATGAGTCATCTTGGCTGTATGCTTTCACATAATCTAAGTATCAGCAGACTCAGTTGGTTAAATGAAATAGGCATGTGCGGGCACCTAACACCCAACACAGAAAGCACTCAATAAACCCGCATCCCCTTCCTTCCTTACAGCATGATGCAAAGTAAATTCAGGTTATAGTTTGGGGTGAATTGACTTTCCCAGTAGCCACTGAACACACTTCTAATCCTCAAAAACTGTCTTGCAATTCCATGTTATTTGTCATAATAGAAAATGAGAAAATTTATGTTGTACATGTATGTATAAGAGTGTACAAACATGTGTGTGTGTATGTGTTTGCCTAAAATCTCAATCCATTGTCTGTAGCAAGTTAATTCATCCTGTTGAGGTGGACTGGAGCACCATCCCTAGACAGGAAAGATGGCACACTGAGGGGCCGGCCCTAGGGTGCCTGTAAGGCAAACGATCTCCTCCATCGGGAGACTTCCCCAACTAGCTCTTGGCAAGTGTTTCCTTAGGCCTCTCTTACTTTCCTTTCAGATTGTGTGATCACAGAATGTGTCCTTGACGCCAAGATGGCTTATCTTGTAGTCTCTCTCTATAGAATCAGATGTATTTTTTCAAAAATAAAGACACATTAGAGAAATATCGGAAAGGAGAGAACAAAAGGGAAGGGTGACATGGTGTAGGGTTGTTTAAGACATGGGAGGAGAGGCCCTGTACCTGCAGAGCCAGTCGAACGACGCTGGACGTGTAGGTCAGCATGCCATGCAGAATATCGAGCAGGGAGAATAGGAGCGCGGCTGCCATCTCGTTGTTGTTCTTATTGTCCATGTCCAAGCACAGTGTGGCGGTTTCAGTGAAGAGGTCACAGACATGGCGGACCAGACCTGAGGGTAAAAAGGAGAAGGGTACAACATGCCTTGTAAATTACAAAATAATGTGTCATATAAACCCAACGGAGCAGGCATGTGTATTCTATGCTGCATAAACTTGAAGCAGTCTTTCAACTGTACTCGTACAGGATACCCTCAGGCAGGTTTTTAAAAATGCAGGTTTCCAGGCCTCACTCCCAGAGTCTGCTCAGGAGCCTGGGACGTGTTACATAAGCTCCCCACGTGACTTGATGCAAGGGTTCCCCAAATTACACTTTGAGAAACACGATCCTACATGAACAGGCTTCACAAGGACAGAGGGCTCCCTGACACTGGAAGAAAACATGTTACATACGAACATACTGTCTCCAGGTTCTCTGAGGTTCAGTTCTTCACAGTATGGATCAGGTTCTACAGGTGGACCCAGGGGACCCAAGGATCTACAAGTAATCAGGTCATTCCAAGAGGATAAAGCAATGAAGCATTTTTTTTTTTTCACATGTATTCCAAAAAAAAAAAAAAATTTGAAATGTAAGATCAACTATGATTTTAAGAAATCTGAAATTTAGAAATTTCTAGCTTCTATCATTTTGTCTCTGCAAACCTCATATTAAATTAACAGTGAAGTTGGTCTTCAACTTTTAGTTTGATGTAGTGTCACAAATAACACATTTGCAAAAGTAGGGGCATTATTATTTATATTTAAGTTGGCATTTTTATTGATAGTATTATGTAGCATTACTCTTTGAATTCACAAAAATGATTCAGATGTAAATGTGGTGAAAATACAACACGCAGTGTTATAAACCTCAAATGGTGAAGGACCTTTGGCATCAGATTATCTGAATGCTCTAGAAAAACTGAATCTTCAAAAATAAATATTTTACACAGGAGATGGTGGGAGGAAGCATGGGAAGGAGCTGTATACTAAGCTGGACTTTATTGGTCTTGCAATCCATTTGGCCCTAGTTTTCAGATGATCAATTGGATGGAAACTCTGCCAAGCACAGCCACCCCAGCTTTGGTATCTCTCCCAAACAATGCCATTGTCACTTCCAATAAAGCAACCAAGTTCTCCTAGACAAGTGCAGAGTAATTCTTAGACTTCAAAAGTAATTAATTTTGTCACTAAAGGCAGGGAGAAACCAAAATTATAGAGGTCTCAAAGTTGTACTCCTTGTGGCAAAGAGTGGTACAAGTCACAAAGCTGAAGATAAATATACTTGAAGAGAAGGTAGAATTAACTGTTGGCAAAATGGATCTATGACAAGGTTGGATTGCACATATCATGAACAACACACAGTATAGAAAAGCAATTATTATGACATGTACATGACACCAGAAGGCATTCTCCTCTGAGTCAGGCAGCTCATTCACACGCCATGAATCAGCACTTTGGCATTCATGAGTTGCAGATAGGGCAGAAGGGCTTTAAAACATAGTGTTTGGTAAATACATGCTGCAAGAGGTTTTCCTTTGGGGGTTTAGGATTACGTTGTGACACATCACATAGAAGGTCAAAGGTGCAGTAGGGTGAGAACTATGTGAACAGCAGAGAAGGACGTGGCTCTTCACAGGGGGAGGCGGACCCCCAGATACCCTTCTCTACATGCTGCTTGACTCAGACTAAACAGCTGGTGAGCAACAGCGAGCGATCTTCCTGACCTTCATTCAGTCTTCAAGGAAAGAGTGCAAACAATGAATGCAATCGGATCCCCACTGGGATGGGAAATCTTTCCAGCCTGCTAGGTAAAAAACGGGCAACAAATGCCACGTTCTGACTTTACACACTGAAGTCACCAGCTGTCGGGAAGGTGCTCATAGGAGATTAGAAATGAAACGTCACACAAAATATTTCTCCACAGCAGTGATAATGCCAGCAAGCTCATTAGTAGGATGTCAAGTGGTCTATTCTCAGCCATATATTCAGTGCTCTTCATGGCTAGAACTTTCACTTCAGGGTTAAAATACAGTTTTTCTCATTTAAACTTTTTATTATGAAAACAAAGAAAGTCACAAGACAGTTCTGTAAAAAGAACTCCCATCACTTTTTTCAACAGTTATCAACACTTTTGACCATCTTTGGTTACTCTATCCCCATGTTATTTTTTAGGATTTTAAAGTAAACACCAGACATCATCTTATTTCTCCTGTAAATACTTCTGTAGAGTCTAACAGATAAAGGGTTTTTTTTTTTAACATTACCACTTAATAAAATGAAACTTATTTAATATAGGCAATACGCAGCCTATGTTCAAAACTCAACTGTCTCAAACTGTCTTTTTAAGGATTAGTTTGTTGAAATCAGGATACAAACCAGGTCCACACATTCCATTTGGCTGCAGACCTTACATCTCCTTTAATGTCTAACAGTCTTTCCCCCGCCTGCAATTTTCATGCCATTTATTTTTGGAGAAGTTAGAACGTTGTTTTCCTATAGATTTTTTTTTTAAGATTTTATTTATTTGACAAAGACACAGTGAGAGAGGGAACACAAGCAGGGGGAGTGAGAGAGGGAGAAGCAGTCTTCCCGTGGAGCAGGGAGCCCGATGTGGGGCTCAATCCCAGGACCCTGGGATCACGACCTGAGCCGAAGGCAGACACTTAATGAATGAGCCACCCAGGTGCCCCTCCTGTAGATTTTCTTGTGGTGTTGTTCCTGTATCCCTGTACTTCCTGCAAAATGGTAATTGTAGTGACTAGAGACTCTATTTAATTCAGGTTCAATTATTTTGGCAATAATACTTGAGGCTGGGTCTCTACATGTCCTGTTGCATCATATCTGGAAGGATACACTGTCTAGCTGTTCTACACTTAACAATGTTAAAATTGATCAGGTTCAGGGATTATTAGCCTAACCCATTCATTATAAAGTTCAACATCAAATGTTACCTACTAAGGACCACCATCTAGTCCCACATTTCATTAGATAAGGGAAATACAGTAAGTTTCAAATTCTATCATTCCTTCTGTATTTTTTTCAGTTGGTTTTCCTCTATAAAGAATCTTCTTGGGGTGCCTCAGTGGCTCAGTCAGTTAAGCATCTGCGTTTGGCTCAGGTCATGATCCCGGGGTCCTAGGATGAGCCCCACATAGGGCTCCCTCATCAGTGGGGAGCCTGGTTCTCCCTCTGCCCTGCCCCCTGCTCCTGCTCTCTCTCTCACTCACTGTCTCTCGAAGGAAGGAAGGAAAGAAGGAAGGAAGGAGAAGGAAGAGAGAAAGAGAGGAAAAGAAAGAAAGAAAAGAAAGGAAAGAAAGAAAGAAAGGAAAGAAAGAAAGAAAGAAAGAAAGAAAGTCTTCTTTTATCAACTATTTGGTTATCATAAAATATGGTTTGTAAAGGAAAGGCAGGATATGTGTTTGATAAATGTTTCTTTGTTGTCATTTACCAGTTTTCAGAACAATGATTTTGGAGTATTAGCAATTACCAAATGTGACTAATGGGGGAGAGGGTGGGGAAGCTAGAAACTACCAAAAGTTACTAATGAATTCATTTTGTGGCATCATTCTATGAATACAGTGGATTTTTAAAGAATACATTTTATGGATTTCAGTGGATTCAATCTTTTTTTTTTTAATATTCAACTTGTTTCCATCTTTGGCTACTGACAGCCCCTTGAAAGTGTCCTGGCCACTGCTATATAATATGTCCCAAGTTCATCTTAAGAATTCCTGCCTCAAACATATTAAATAAAATGAATTTAAATAAAAAATTCCTGTCAGACTGGGCATTAACTACTTCCCCAAGAAGCCCTGGTGTCTTTTAAGAAGAAACTGTATTTGGAAACCATGATCTGAGCACTAAGGATGCTCATTGCTACTGGGTCATTGATTCAGTGGATAGAGATAACAAATATGCATCAACAGAGAAAAATTATGACTTCATACCAATAATTCCAGTTTCAGAGTCCAGAAATGGACCCACACATATATGCTCACATAAATTGCAACAAATGAATTCTTTACAAAAAAACATTCTTTTCAACAAAAGGGGGTGGAAAAACTGAGTATCCATATGGGGAGAAGGATCCTTGACCACGACATCATATGATATGCAAAATTAGTTTCACACGAATCACAGATCTTCACATAAAAACTAAAACTGTAAACGTTCTAGAATAAGATATAAAAGAAGATCTTTGTAACTAGGAGGCAGGCAATATTTCTAAGGTCTCAAAAAGTATGGATCATTTAAAAATCAGTAAACTAAACTTCATCACAAAATTAAATATTTACAACATAGATATCTAATAAAGAACTTACATGCAGAATACACAAACAGTTCCTACAACTCAATAATAAAAAGACAATTTTAAAGATGGGTAAAAAACTTAAACAGTCTGTTCACAAAAGATGTATGTCAATAAGCACATGAAAAATGTTCAACATCATTAGTCATGAGAAAATGCAAATTAAAATCACAGTGAGATACCACCACACACAAACAGGAATAATTATAATGAAAAAAGCTGAGAATACCAAATGTTGGTAAGGATGTGGAGTGACCAGTACTCATATACACTGCTGATGGGAAATAGTTGCAGTTTTTGTAAATTTAAATATACAGTTAGTATATTACCTAGCAATTCCACTCCTAGGTATTTACCCAAGTAAAATGAAAACCTATATCCACAGAAAGACTCATTAGACCTTTATTCAAAATAGCCCCAAGCTAGAGATAGCCCAGCTGTCCATCAAGAGGAGAATGGGCGAACACATTAAGATATATTCATACAGGGGCGCCTGGGTGGCTCAGTTGGTTAAGCAACTGCCTTCGGCTCAGTTCATGATCCTGGAGTCCCGGGATCGAGTCCCACATCGGGCTCCCTACTCAGCGGGGAGTCTGCTTCTCCCTCTGATCCTCCCCCTCTCATGCTCTCTGTCTCCCATTCTCTCTCTCTCAGATAAATAAATAAAATCTTTAAAAAAAAAAAAAAAAGATATATTCATACAATGGAATACTAGTCAGCAATAAAAAGAAATGAGCCACTGAATCCCACAAGGACATGGATGAATCTCAAAAAGGGTGCTGAGAGATAGACACCAGAAACAGGTGTATAAACTCAGGGGTATGATTACATCTATAAGATTCTGGAAAAAATATCTATGTTGATTGAGATCAGAATAGTAGTTGCCTCTAGGGAAGGGACAGGATGGAACCTTCTAAAGTGATGGAAATTTTCCATACTTTGACAGTGCAGCCTGTGCTGGGATGATAGCAGCATTTACTGAGCACTGCTCTGTGTCTGGCAATGGGCCTTTACTTGGCTTTTTACATTTAATACCTCACCTGAATTCTGTAACAGCTCTGCGAGGCAGATGCTGATATCTCCATTTTATATAAGCAAAAACAAAGACTCAAGTAACAAGTACTCAAGTAACAAGTTCAAGGTCACAGAGTTAAGTACAAGTCACCGAAGTGATTTGAACCCATGTATAACTCCAAAGTCAGTATCATGGAGCCTCTTGGACAAACCAGTGGGGAACTGAGACCAGAAGACCAACGAGTAGGCCACTGAGGTCATGCCATAACCAAGTGCTGGTGGGAAGCAAGGAGGAAGGCAGACACATCACTAAAGCAGTGTGACTTGTAACTTTGTGGCAACAGTGGAATGGGGCCAAAAAGGGTCAATAAGGAATAGAAGAACTATATCAGCACTGGAAGAACTGGGGAGTGAGTTTTCTAGGCACTATAAGATAGCTTTTAAGACATGAGTTTGAGATAACATCCAAAAGCCAATGACCAAAGGCAGTTGGAGATTAAAACCTAGAAACTGGGTGGCAGTCAAGACCGGAGAAAACAGAAATTGAAGATGACCAGAGAGAGCAGAAGGGTTCCCAAAGGATAGTCAAGACAGACAAGCAAGACAAGCAGCACTGAGCAAATCCCAGACAGGGGCAGGCTTTACAGAGGAAAGGAAGGAAATGGTGTTTAGTAACACCTTATTCAAAATTTATTCAATTTCTCAATAAGAGAAATAATCATGATAACATAATCATGTCGTAGATAAAAAAGGAATGACTAGAATTTAAAAAAAGAAAAAGGTGTCAAGGAAGGGTGTTTCATCACCACAGTTCATAAGCCTGAGGAAAGTTCACTGACTGGGTCATTTCCAGGCAACTGATACCAGTCGTTGGTAATCCTGTGGCCTGAAGTCAAACTTCAAGTTACTGGATCTTTCTTGGTACACTTTCCCCAAAAACCCTGTATGTTTTGACATGTTTGCTTCCACACTGTGTCCAGAATTTCCCCATAGAGGGAGTTAGGAAATACTGTTTCTTGGAAGGAAGGGCTTGAACCTGCATTTGCATAAGGCTGACCATATCCACTATGGAGCAAAATGAGGGACCGATCTTTGTCCCCTCATCTTACCCCAGGGGACTCAAGGATTAGATTGCTAATACTGGCAAAGCTCTGTGAATAAGCTAAAACAGAATGCGTTTTACTAAAGTGGAGGAATAACTCTAAGAAGGAGGCAAAGGGAAGGAAAGGACATTGACATTCCCCTACTTGTGTTCTTTTATTCTTCTCCACAGTTAAGCGCTAATCAAGAGAAAGATACTCTTACCTCCAAAGAGAGAGAGTCAAGTTCAGGGACATTGCCAGGGCTGCGTTCTCCAGAGTGAAAATTCTCCAAGGGATTCAACGCTCAGTGGGCATGGGTGTATGGCTCTTTCCGCTCTCTTCTTCTACTAAGGCTGGTATACAGCATAGCCAGAGGCCTGCACCCCTGGGAAAGGTCTGGCCATGGTTTTTTGTTTTTTGTTTTTTTCCTCTCTCTCTCCCCCCTCTCTCATCCAGACCCAGTCTGAGATTTAGTAGCTACCTGTGGCTTAGGTCAGCTCTGTTCCAGACCCCTGGGCAAATGCACAGCCCCTGGCTGTGTCTCCCGCCTCTCTCCATTGGTACAAGCTGGTACGCATCTGTGTGAAGGGGAAAGGGAGGCTCCCCTGCCTGAGTGTTAAGATGCAAGACTGATGTTTCAACACTGAGGCAAATACACAGGGAAAGTCACAACCAACTTTGTTCCCAGTCTGGCAGGTGGACCTAATATAGGAAGTAAGGCTAAAAGCAACCTTCTATGCAGACCCACATAATAAAGAAGGTTTCTGTGCCTTGCTTGTCCATCAGCTCCCTCAGAGATGCTATACAAAGGCATCTGAAATGGGGCTCTGCATTTCCCAGGCCTCTGGTCAAACGTCATCGTAGGAACTTATTAATACTCCATCCTAACACCTCAAAGAGAAATCAAAATTCATCAAGCTACAGAACCCAAGAATTACTTTGCATTAATTACAACCAACTCATCAAAAAAAAAAAAATCCAAGAATTATTTTGTATTAATTATAAGCAAATCTCTAAAGGAGTCATCCCCATGAGTTATTTTCAAGTGTTTGATGTTCTGGGAATATTCATGTGCATGAGCTATTTCCAGCTCCGGTCACTGTGTCCTGATTATTATTTTTTCAAAATCTGTTGGACTAGAGAGATAATATGAGAGTACACTTTGAATCACCAAGCTTTTGAAAGTAATTTATATTTCTATCATTAATGATTTGAACACAACATTCTAAATCCAAACGTAACCTCCCCAAATTGAGGCTTTCTTGTGGATAATTTTATATCTGCATCATACAAACATGTGGCCCTTTCCCCTAGGGCTCATGAAAGTCACCCTGAACAGACAATCTGGAAGAGGAGTATAAAGGCATCTGTGAGATGTGATGTGGGAAAATTGTTTTTTCCCAAACTGATCAGTGCTGTACCACCAAATGCAGAATCACAACAAATCAGCGGAGTTAAAAGTCTGCTTTGAAACAGAAAACCATGGAGGGCGAAAGTGGCAATGCCCATCCTGGACACACTGGCAGGGTAAATGGAGGCATCTGTAAACTCAGGGTCCTGAGCCAGAGCAGCCAAGCACACAAAACCTGCTCTGGCTAAAGGTTAATGAGCAGCCACACACACAGAGATATGACCCCAAATGAAAATATGTCCCATTTCTCAGTCTAAAAAATTTAGGAACCATCTTAGTGCAGGTTTTTGCCTCTGTTATTCCAGCCCCTTCTTGGGAGACCCTGGGTGTCTACACCACGCTCTAGGCTTCATTCTCCCCGTGCAATTGCGGCCCCAAATCTGCATGCCCTCTGCCTTGGAGCTTTGGCTTCCATGCTACATCTCAAGCCTTCCCTCTCACACCCTGCCCAAACACCAGGGCCCATGGGAGCCTGGCTTTCCCCAGTTAGGAGAAGGACACTGAAAAAATTTCACTTGATGCGTAGGACCCACCAATTCCCAACGCTGTATTCTGCTGAAATGAAGTAACCCATCAAACCTGAAAGCTGGAAGTACGTCATGGTCAGAGGCTGGGCACTTCTCAAATATGACAGAGGCGAATGTTTTAATTAATAATCCCCCCCGCAAACCTGAAGGGACTCTCTATATGAGAGTATCTTAAAAACAACCTTGCCCCAGCTCCCCTGAACCCACAGTGGTCCCTGGACCCCCATGATTAGTACAGAATCAGTCTAGCACTTAACTCCAAGGACAAGAGAACACTGTATTGACTTATTCCAAGTATACAATTTATTCTGGTCACCTGCCCCAGGAGACTGCAATGCCCTTTCCTGTTTGAAGCAGAGACCCTGCATTTTAGCAACATGGAAACCTACTTCTATGTCCCCCCTCTCCATGCATATTTGAAAGGTAAAAAATTTTGGATAGAATAAGCTCAATTACAAAATCGCCGAAAAGAGAAGTTTAACACTTGAGGGATTTATGCACTAAAACATACACTCTTTTTGATTACTCAGATAGCTAAAGTAGCTTAGAATTGATTTACACAAATATATCTGGAGCCATTTTTGAAAGGGAGGACACAAAAAGTAGAAGTGGGTGTTAATTTCATATCCAAAACTTAAGATATAATGTTGTTTATGACTAATTCAAAAAAGTAAATTTTATTAACTCAAAGGTGCATCAAGTTTTCAATTTCTACCAGGAAATGAAGGAGTAAAGGAATGACTGATTATATATGTATAATGCCCAGGAAAGTGCTGGAAGAGAGTGGGGTGGAAGAACAGGGAAGGAAACCTTCTCAGGAGGGAGTGTGACTCCTCTTAGCAGCAACACCCCCCCAGGGTCTACCCCCAAAGCGTGAAAGCTTTGTCCAATTGAATTCTGACTTCAGTGCAGCACTTGCTGAAGTATGAAGGGGCTTTTATGAGCTGGGCTCTGAGCTAGAGCACATCCTCTTGAGTTCCACATACCACATCTTCCCTCCTTCCCTGTGATCTATCTATGAGCTGGTAGGGCAACACTCAGGAGAGAACATGAATCATTCATTCAATTCCTGGTTCATTTGCAATATGCTGAGCATTTATAATGTAAATTTTATAGGGCTCAATGAGGAAGGAACTAGAAAAAACTCAAGAAATGGTCCCTTCCCTTCAGGGCCCACAAAAAGGTATCCACATGTGAAACAGATCATGGAATAAAATGTTATCTTGGTGCTATCAGGCAGAGGGAGTGATGATCCAAGTCATGCTTGTCATTTTTTCTTATACTCTGTAAAAATTCAATTAATACATGTATGACACAGACAATACAAAGGTCCCTGACATCCCATTTCCTCAAAACTCACCATGCATAAGGGTTTGCTGTAGAGGGCATAGGAAATACATGCAAATACACGCAAACATAGATGTATGGAATATAGCCCATAGCTTGCTATTTTTCACTGAAGGATGTATCAGAGACTTCTATATCTTACCCCATTCCATAGATAAAACGCTAACTTGTTCTTTTAAGTAACTGCACAGTGTCCCGTGTTAAGATGAAATTCCATGATACAGCCAGCAATCCCAAGAAGCACGGGTGAAGTTCAGGCACCACCCGGCTACTGTACAGCATTCACTCTACACAAAGTGACTGTCTCCAGCCACAGCCAGCTGTTTCCTTCCCCTGGAGTCCCAGAAATGGGCAGCAGAGGCAAGAGCTCCTCTCTAAGGAACACATTCCAACATTTGAAACAGGAAGTGGCAGTGGCGATGCCTCATCTCAAGGACCGAGGAGCAAGAACACTAGGCTGTAGGAAGGGTGGAAAGGAAAATGATGGGGGTGGGAGAGAAACTTGGGGGGCAGGGGCTCTGAGTATCATGTTTGGTTCTAGCTGTTCCTGGGGCCCAAGAATGATTCGTATCTTGAGTTCCATCAGACATGCTCTCTCTGGTAAGACATTTTCTTTTTTTTCATGTGGCTAATCTGAATTTCTGATATGTGTATGTAAGAGTCCTAACCAGCTCAAGGGACTGGGAGTTCTACTTGTTTTTTTAAGTCTTCCTTTAGTGGGACAGAGTCTCAAGCTCCCAGCTGTCAAATTTCAAGTTAGTTATCTTCAAAAGTGTCATGCTTTCTCGACCCCATGCGTTATCCACCCTCCTCATCTGCCCTTTCAATCTATATTTATTTTTTAATTTTTTATTTTTTTCAGAGTCAAAGCCTTCCTGCAGTCCAGGTCACCTTCTTCTCCCCAGAGGCAACTAGTTTCGCTTCTTTTACCTAATTATCATTCCTCGCCCCCATTTCTCTAAATAATACACACTTGCATTTTTTGAGTTGCAGGCATTATCTGTTGACTTCCTCCTACGCTGGAAGGAAGATGCAGCTCTTTCCCCATGCCCTACCTCACACCCACACAGCTCCCACTCCTCATTCCCCCACTATAGGTATCTCTTACTTTCAATCAGATTGACAGTGATTACATCATTATGACTATATAAACACTATTCCCAATTAAGTCACATGGAAAACTATGATTATTTTTCCTTTCCTGGGCAACTTCATGTTTCCTCTAGAGTTAATAACTTTGAAGACTCGACTCTCATTTTAATGGTGCTTTGGGAGTGTGGTAGGGTGAATAATGCCCCCTCCCCCAAAGATACCCATATCCTAATTCCTGGAAACTGTGTCACCTTACATGGAAAAGGGAACTTTGCAAATGTGATTTGGTTAAGGATCTTTTTTTTTTTTTTAAGATTTTATTTACTTATTTGTCAGAGAGCGCGAGCACAAGCTGGGGGGGAGCAGCAGGCAGAGGGAGAAGCAGGCTCCCTGCTGAGCAAGAAGCCCAATGGGGGACTCAATCCCGGGACCCCAGGATCATGACCTGAGCCACAGTCAGATGCCTGACCGACTGAGCCACCCAGGTGTCCCATCGGTTAAGGACCTTGAGATAGATTATCCTGGATGATCCAAATGGGCCCAATGTAATCACAAGTATTCCTATAGGAGGGAAGCAGGAGGTCAGACTGAACAGGTGATGTGAAGACAGAAGTACAACGTTGCAGTGACACAAGGGCCAAGAAACAAGGAACATAGGCAGCAGCTAGAAGCTTTTCAGCTTGGGTTTTCAAGGCAAGGAAACAGAAGCCTCCTGAAGGAATGAAGCTGCCAACATCTTGACTTTAGACTCTTGATCTCCAGAATTGTAAGAGAATACATTTTTGTGTTGTTTTAAGCCACCAAACTTATGGCTTTGTTACAACAGCAATAAGAAGCCAATACAAGGAGGCAGCAAAAGTAATTCCCTTTGTCAAGTCCGTCATCTTGACCCAGAAGTCCTCAGCTACTTCCTGCTGATGAGATGCACTTCTGAGTCTGCGTCAGCTGAGGACCAAGAACTTAAAGAACCCGAGTTGGATAATACCGGAGACACTATTTTCACTACGTTGTTCTGGGAAAAATTTATGAACTGGCTTATTTTTGGTCATCCAAAAATATATCAAATTATAGCACAGGAAACTCCTTGGATTGGGAGCCACACATCCTGGTGTCAGCACTATCAGAACCTAACAGAGTGACTGTGGTAAACTCATTCCATTTTCCTGAGCCCTAATTTCCTTGTTAGAAAATAAAGAAGGAGCACTCTGTGATATTGGAGGTTTCTCTTAGCTCTAATATTTTATAAGTCAGAATGTGGCAAATGAATATTAAATAGTACTCATTTACTCTAAACCTATTAAAACTCCATAGGGAAAATTATTTCCATACACTATCAATGAAGACATAGGATAACAAACTGGTACTATTATTTATAAATCAATACTCCAAAGCTAAAAATTAGATATTAGAATAAGCCATGCAGAGAAAGAATGATGATAGTAAACACCTCTAGGGCTCTTACCATGTGCAAAGTACTATTCTAAGTGCTTTAACAGATATCTAACCAAAAATCCCCTTAACTCCATTTTACAGATGATGAAACTGAAGTTTGGAAAGGTTGAGTAACTGCCACAGCCATCTGGCTCCAGTCTATGCTATTACTCACTCTGCAAGACTGCGTTTTGGTAACTGAAAATGGAAAAGGAGGAAAAGAAGGACTATCTGTGAAGTTTGTTGTGCGAATACAAAACAAAATACAGGGGCACCTGGGAGGCACAGTAGGTTGAACCTCCAACTCTTGGTTTCTGCTCGGGTTGTGATCTAAGGTCTGGAGATCAAGGCCCACAATAGCTCCTCCGAGCTCAGCAGGGAGTCTGCTTAAGACTCTGTCTCCTTCTCCCTCTGTTCCTCCCTCCTGCACGCAGGTGCACGTTCTCTCTCACTCTCTCTCAATAAATAACTAATCTTTTAAAAAATACAAAAAACAACAGGTTTTAGAAAGATGAAATTAGGAACAGATAAGGCTAAGAAAGGGGAGGGGGAGGGGAACACATACCAAGGTGAATCTCTCACCACTAGGGAAATATAAAGGGCTAAAAAATAAGTAAACAGAAAGAAGGGAAAGAAAATTGACACACTGTGCCTTGAAAATAAATCTGCTTCGTTAAAATCTTATTTTGCAAAAGTTATTTTAGCATTTGTACACAGCAGGTCTGTTATCCCATGACAATCTTCTACTTCAGTGACATCTTTCTGCATTAGTTAATTAACAGGTGCCACTCACAGAGTGAGCCCATTGAGCTGCTGCTGCAGGAGACACGGAGCAATATTAGATATTCAATACCAGTGCTCTCAAGTAAATGACAACAATCAGCAGGGAATGCATTTCATTTTTAGTTTTCTAGTGGAGAAAATAAATATTACTTAGGAAGAATTTGATATGCACCTTCTACATATCAAATTTCTGAGAAAAATTTGAAGGCACATTGGAAATCAATTCAAGCTATAAAGGAACTTGTAAATGCTCACTTAAATTTGAATGTAAAAAATGAAGCCTTCAGAAATAACCACAGAGGAAAATAAATGAAGAAACGTGGTTAACAAAGCTGAAGAGCATTTAAAAAAAAAAACAAAACCAGAAGAGCATAATACTCATTCTTTACCTTCTTGCACTTGACTTCCTGATGGCTCTTGTCACATCTTATCTTTTGGAAAGGTGGCCTCCTTCTTTTGGTTTAGAAGACACCCCACTCTTCTGAGTTTCCTCCCTGCCCATTCCTTCTCAGTCTCCTGGAGCACTTTTCTCCAAAACCCCACAATCAAGTATACTTATCTGATGAATGTCTGTGTTGCCTACGAGACCATAAATCCTACAAGAGCAGAAAACACATCTGTTTGGGTTATTCCTATCTAATCTAAGCCTTGCACAGACCCTGGCTCATAGCAGGTTCTCAAGAAACATGTGTTGAGTAACTAACATTATATGACCAAAGAAGGGCTCATTCTAGAAATTCACAGCTGATTAATCATTAGAAAGCCCACTACTGGAAATTACACTGAACAGTGTGCGGAAATAAAGATCACTCAAAGGAGAACAAGCAGAGGCTATTCAGAGCTTGCTATAGCAAGGGGGTCAGCCACTATCCCTTGCATTTGGCAGAGACTCAAAGACAGGCAGGGGAGTGGGAAAGCTTTATAGAAGAAAGACAGAAAGGCTTCAGGTATGCACTGATTGGAAGCTGTTGGTATGGGGAAGCTGAAAGCAGGTTAACTCGAAGTAGGGCATGTCATGTTATTGGTTTAGGGAGATTTGGGTTTCTGTGGTTGGTCCTGAGTCGGAAGCAGGGGCAAAACTTAAGGAAGCTGACAGTTACTGACCAAGCCCCGACCAATTTGTGCCAACTGCTACAAAGGTAGTGGTTTGGCATCCCGGAGTGGTTCCCACAGAGGCTGTAGTGTGGCTTCCTGGGCTAGGTGCTGCAGAGGTTGGGAGTCGGAGTTCTATTTTCATATCTGAAATGGCCATTGGCCATTTACATATAGCCTCTCAAGAGTGGAGGCATACCCATTAAGGTCAGGAACTGGAAAAGGATGCCCACTCCCAATTTTCATTCAAAATTCCTTGGCTAATCTAGCCAAGGCAATGATAATATGTAACTACTCTGATAGTTAATAGGCTTCTCTAAAAGCCTACTTGGGGAGGGGATCAATGAGATTTGAACTCATTAAAAAAAATGAAGCAGAACTACATGTATTGACATAGACATATGTCTATCACATCAAATATGGAAAACCAAGTTAAAAAATAGTACACATAGAATAACAGCATGTAGAGAAGGAATTTAAGAGTCATTGAACATGTCCTATCTTTCAAGCACTGTGCTCTTTTACACACACAGTACCTTTACACACATTACCTCATTCAATCTGCCGTGACCTCCCAGTTATCCCCACTACCCTGCAGATGAGAAGGTGGGGACCTTCCAGATAACTGGAAGTGAGGAAGAGCCCCAGACCCAGATTCTTCCTCACTACCTTGTACTGCTTGGTAAGCCTTTACACATGAGGAAAACCCAGTTCATCGACCCAGGTGAGTTCACTTTTTCACTTCATACCCTTCTGCACTCATGAATGTGTTTATACTGAATACACATTACCTCTTTTTTTTTAAGATTTTATTTATTTATTTGACAGTGAGAGAGAGAGCGAGAGCAGGAACACAAGCGGGGGGAGTGGGAGAGGGAGAAGCAGGCTTCCTGCTGAGCAGGGAGCCCGATGCAGGGCTCGATCCCAGGGCCCTGGGATCATGACCTGAGCTGAAGGCAGACGCTTAACGACTGAGGCACCCAGGCGCCCCCACACATTACTTTTATGATCAGAAAAGTTACAGTTATTTTACATCTTTAAAAAATAAAAAGAAGAAGGAATGATATAGTACTTTAGACACTTTTGGACCTGCGAATAAAGGCTACTGCTCAGGGTTCAGACTGAACCTCTGTAACACCCTGTGAGACTCTTATTCCATTCTGACACCTCTGTGAGGCCTGTTCCACCTTGAAGGAAGTCTCAAGTGTCTCAGCCATGAGAAGCCTGATACCAAGAAAAGAAATACTACCTGGCATCTTGGGGGACATTAGAAGGCTGGCTTTGCCTGTCTAGTTGGGATGGCTTTGGCACAGGGGCATAATGCGAAAACCAAGGAGAGAGAAAATGGTGCTGAAAAACATGATAAGCTCTCATCATCCTTCCTGGAGGTCTCTAAGCAAAAGCAGTCTCATCCCTTTTCAGGACCCACCCCTCGTCCGTAAGCTCCACCCCAGTCCCTCTGCCTTGTCCAAACCTTCCACCCCCTGCCTCCCTGTTCGAGTCACTCACCTCATATAAGTCTTCCTCATCTCTCCCTTCACCTGTCTTTTTCAACTAAGCCAATTTCTCAGTTCCAAAGAAAACCTTCAACTGGCCTTGCTGCCCCCAAAAATATCATCCTATCCCTCTTTCCTTTACTGACAATGTAGACAAATCTGTTTCCTTTCCATTTTTTCTTCTAGTAAAGTCACCATTAGATTTTTCAAAAGGTACTTTACCACAGCACTTCACCTCTTTTCAACCCTGGCTTGTTTCTCACTGCCCTCCTGGGTTCTCTGTCGCTCATCGCCAGCTGGCTGGTAACAGAATACTTCATTGGGCATAATGGGATGGTAACGGGATCTTTCTGAAGACCAGAGCAACTAGACGGCAGGGTGTGGCATGCTTTCATTCTCTAGCTTGGCCCAGTGCTTCATAATCAATACGTGAATCTCCTCTGATAATGAAGCCAAACTTGACAAGACAAAGAGCAACACCATCTCCCTTCCTGGCACAATCCTTTCTTCTCCCACCCAACCTGGGTAGAAGTAGATGCTTTCCCCCCTAACCTTCATCTCCTCTGAGACTTTCTGCAAAGTTCTCTCCAGGATAAGAAATGCACCTACTGTGCCTGCTGTGTTTTCAAGCTAGTCAGCACTAACGCACCCTGAGAGCCAGTAAATGTAATTCTACTATGGATTACTCACTGATCCCATTCCAGAAAGACCGTCTCTCAGATGTCACCTCCCACCAATCGTGGCTAGCAACATTCTAGTTGCTAGATTCTAATTATAAAGCCTAAAACATAGGCGATTAACACACAGGCTGTGACTAGAATTATCCTCACATATGAATTCTTTCACTTTCCCAACTTATTTACCCGATTCAGAGGACAGGACTCCCAAACCGACATCTTTAGGAAGAGGCCAAAGGCATGATGAGTTTTTCCTCTCCCTGGGATCTGTAACCTCCTCCCTCTCCACCTGTATGCCTGACACTCAGTCCCAGCTGTGCCCCTTTTGCCACGCCCCTGTATGCTGCACCAGCTCCTTTCCTGTTCCGGGTTGGGCTGGTAGGTATCACCACATACCTACAGTTACAGTTTTCGCCTCCTGCAATTCTGCTTCCAATCTCCATCCCACCAGCAGGGTGGCCTAATCTTGCTTGGCATCACTGAGAGAATGTTCCCGCACTGCTAAGAGAGCCTGAGCACCGACCTTGCCATCTCTTACCTGGCTGAGCATTCAAGGCCCTCCACACTCTGGCTCCAGCCCAGCCTGCCAACACAAACCCACTCTTGCAGCCCGGATGTGCATCCCCACCCCCACCCCCCGCGCTCTCTTCCTTCACTCCTGCCTCTATGCTTGGCTCCCACTGCTCTTTGCGGCTAAGGTGGCCTCTCTTCCTCATCTTGCCTCCAGCCTCCACTTCACTCGTGCACTTTCACTCACCACTTTCTCCTTTGAAAGCTTCTGTTTACACCATCCATTTGTGCAATATCGTCCTGTATTGCTACTTATCCTTACACATAAAATGTTTCTCCCCAACGAGACCACAAACTCCCCAAGAAAGGAACTATCATGGAATAAAAAAGGTATTTTAGAAATATTGAATACATATATTTGAATTGCACAAGGCGCTTTTTGTGAGTTCTACACTGTCTATCACAGTGTTTCGAATATTGAAGATATTCAGTAAATACCTTTTGAATGAACAAACAAATGACTAATTTAGACCACTGGCATTTGAGGGTATGAATATATCTTGTGCATCATTCTACCCAGAGCCCATCTCAGTGGACTCAATAAATCTTAGGGTGAATGTCAGTGAGAAAAGCAGACAGAGGAAGGGGACAGTGTTTAGGTGAAGGTTATGAATATCATGGTTTAGAATTTGCTGTAAAAAAGTAAAACATTCAGTGGAAGAGTAATAGTCACTTAGAAGATAGAAGATCCCATTTACAACAGCAACAAAAGTAGATGAGATACTTAAGAATAGATGTATCAAGGACCCTGCAAGGTCCACATGAAGAAACAAACATTAATGAGGGATAAAGAATCAGACAAACAACTGGAGAGCCATACCATATTTTTGGCTAGAAAAGCTCAAAATCATAAACATGTTGATTCTTCCTAAGTTAATCTATGAATTAAAAGTAATTGCAAAGGGGCGCCTGGGTGGCTCAGTCGTTAAGCGTCTGCCTTCGGCTCAGGTCATGATCCCAGGGTCCTGGGATCGAGCCCCGCATCGGGCTCCCTGCTCTGCGGGAAGCCTGCTTCTTCCTCTCCCACTCCCCCTGCTTGTGCTCCTGCTCTCGCTGTGTCTCTCTCTGTCACATAAATAAATAAAATCTTTAAAAAAAAAAAAAAGTAATTGCAAAAACATTAGGACTCAACATGTTTTTTGAAACTAGACAAGCTAATTACAAAGTTATTGTGGGGAAAAAATCAAAAGGTAAAATAGCAAGGAAACTCTTAAAATAGGTAAAGTAACTAGAAGTGGGAACTATCCCAATCAAATGTCTAACTACATAACAATACCATGAAAATTAAAAGAGTTAGGCACTGACATGTGAGTAAATAAAAATGAAAGGGAAAAATGAAGAGGCCAAAATCTGCACAAAAATACACAGATATTTAATATGACGGCATTTCAGATTGATGGAGAAAAGATGGAACGTTCACTTAACAGTACTACTGAGGAGTAATAAAATAATAAATCCTACTCTCAAGACTTAAAACCAAATATATTTCAAGTAGATCAATGATTTAGTAATCAAAACTGAATCCATAAAAGTAACAGAAAAAAATTAAGGAGAATTTAGAGTTGAGAAAGCATTCCTAATAGGACACAAAACCCAGAAGCTATGAAAGAGTTGTTAAATAATACTTACTAAAACTCTAATTTCTGTAGCAAAATACAACTTAATAAAAATAAACGTCAATAACTAAGTGTAAATATTTGCATAACATATCACAGGAATCAATTTTCACTTACTTGTATTGAACACTGAGAAACTGGTAAGAAAACACTAGAAACACACGGAAAGTGGTCAAAGAAAATGAACAGAGAAATATTTCCAAGAGAAGGAAATACAAATGGCTCTTATGTAAAAGAAGAGATGCTCATAATAAGTAAACCTCAAAATAAAAAGAGACTGAGAGAGGACTGTGATATCCAGTCATGATGGTTCAACTGGCACCAAACTCACCCTTCATAAGCAAGATTAAACCTAGACTAAATACATGACACAACCCTTTTTCAGATGTTAGACAACAAATAGTACAGGATTCTGATTCCTGAGAGAGAGGAGATGTAGGAAATAAGCCCTATAATCACCCTGGTATTCTTTCTGTCTTTCCTGGCATTTCTCCTTTTGAGGTACTTTCCCGACGAAGGCATGAGGTTGTGGGACTCAGAGCAGAGCAGTCTCACTTTGCTGCGCAGCAGGAGAGTGGAGCTAGGGTTTGCTGAGGCAGCTGGAGTTTACCAGGCAGATTAATGAAGGGAGTGAAGCTGCTTAGAAAAGCAGTTTCGGAAATCTGCATAGTGGGACCCTTAAAGTCTTTGGTCACGTGGTAAGATGTTGGTTGGATGAGATTTCAGGTGATGTGATAGACAACAGCTCCCTGGAAGCTGTGGGTTGATGGGAGAGCCTGAAATTGCACAGAGCTGGGAGACAAGAGTTCTGGCAATCCAGAGAGAACAAATCTTGCTAAATACTCTGAGTAATGGACTGAGACCTCAGAAAAGCCACACCTTATTAATAGACGCATGGAACAAAAATTAAAAACAAGGCTTGAAAGAGTCAAGCTGAACTACCAGTAAATTAAATGACAGCCAGAAAGAACTCAATATTCTCTAAAGACACCAAAATTCAGACTCCCTATTGTGCCTAAAGAACTGCCACCATGCAAAAATTATTATACATTGCAAAAAATCAGGGACTGAGAAATGTAACCCATAATGAAGAAAAAATATATATTAAATGGAGATATCAAGATGACCCAGGTTTTTAAAGTAGCTAATGAAAATATATTGAAAGGGGCGCCTGGGTGGCTCAGTCGTTAAGCGTCTACCTTTGGCTCAGGTCATGATCTCAGAGTCCTGGGATGGACATCAGGCTCCCTGCTCAGCAGGGAGTCTGTTTGCCCCTCTACCCCTTCCCCCACTCATTCTCTCTCTCACTCTCAAATAAAATTAAAAAAAAAAAAAAAAGCTGGATGCAAAAGACGATGTATTGAATGATCCCATTTATATGAAATGCCCAGAAAAGACAAATCTATGGAAACCAAAAGCTGAAATGGGAAATATGGCCCAGCATAAATCTGCCCTAAATCTCATGTGCTGTATTATTTTCTGTCTCATCAAGTTTGCTGACAATTAAATATCAGGCTCAATTAAAATGGACTCTGTTTTACATCCTTCCCTGGAACCACTTCATTCATTCGATATTCTTTTACCAATACTCTCATTGAGCTAGGAACTCAATTCTTACGGGTAAAATGCAATAGAACATTGGTTTTCAAAGTTATTTTTACTGATGAAAACTCTTTTGCTAAGATGTATCATGAAAAGCCCCAACATGCAAAACAGATGAGAGTAGGGGTGCTCTGTTGAAATGAAGAAAGGCAATCTTGCTTGTGATCTACCTTTGAACACCTCCCAACCATCCACTTTCCTCTTATGGTGGTCTGGGCAATCAAGAATTGACTACATTCGACAGAAAAATCCAAATTAAATATTTGCAAAACTTCAGAAGCACCACAATGGAATCCTAGCATTTCTTGGCAAACTGGCAACTTTTTTCTTATGTGTAGGGTGCTGAAGGCAGGATACCTTGGGCAAATGCTTATTGATTGGCATAAAACGTGTGGTAGGCTCCCAGCCTGTGTACAATCTATCACAGAATGCAAAGGGTGGGAGTTAAAGTTTAACTTCTACACAAAGTAGTTAAACTTGAGAATTTTTTTCAGTTGTTCGATTTCACTTTTGACTTTTGCTATGTGGCAAAAAATTTTTAACATATTGAAATTTTAATTACTGTAAGCTTACCAACTTTATGAAAATGGCACATTCAGAGGTGACAATAAAATAACATCTGCTTGGCACATGGCAGCAAATGACAAGGTTGCTTGTGGCCAGAGACTCCCTGACTCGAAAGCCCACCTCGCCCGTCCTACCCACCTGCCCTCATGATGCATCTAGTCCCTATAACCCACGCACAATGTACCACATGCCATGGCCCAGAGTCTCCTGCAAGGTTTCTCCCTTCTCTCTGCCCAGAAGATCCCCCAGAGCACCTCAGCCAAAGGTCCAGTGGACATTCTGTACTTGTGTGAGCTTGCTGTACAGTCCTTATTTGTCCCTGCAATAAGTGTTAAATTCTGAAATTTGTTCTAATTTTACTTTTAGCTTTCAACTATTTTGCTAAAACATCTATTAATTCCTCCATTCCGTTGCTGCTTTCATTTGAACTCCGAGTTGAATATTTGATCTACTTATCTTCACTTTTCTTATTTAAAATAAAAAGAATTCAAACCTATTTAATCTGGAAGAGCTTAACAGAAAATACAGAAAGCATAATATATAGATTCCCTGAGCCTTTATTTTCTAAATAATCTGATTTGTAGTTCTGATTTTTCATTAATTTTATGATATTTTGATACAATCAATAGATTATGAAGCATAATAAAACGAACACCTATAAATGTTATACTCAACTTGAAAATTAGAATATCACCAATTCCATTTAATCTGCCTGGATAATCCTCCCTGGATACACCCACTGTTCTACATTTTGAGTGTTTTATTCCCTGGCTTTTGCTTCCACAGTCTTATTTTATGTATGTATCCCTCAATGTATTGTTTCATCTTCAGTTTTATAAAATTCGTTATTACACTACACGTGGAACTATGCAGCTTGTATTTTTTTCTCAATAGTTTGTGTATTTGGCTTTGATTCATTCATTTCACAGCTGGAAAATATTCTTGTGTAGGATTTTGCCACATTTATTTATCCATTCTTCTACTGATGTTTACTGGTGTTGTTTCTGTGCTAATATGAATATTTTTATATATTTCCCTTGACTGACATACACAAAAATTTCCCTAAGATTTGTAGAAGAGGAATTGCTCAAAGGATATACAGATGTTCAGTTTCACAAGGTAGTGGGTCTACCGTCCACACTGGGGTTATGAATGCACACCTCCATGTACAGTGCTCACTTGGTTTCTTAACTTCACCAGTGATGCAGAGCCAATCTAATAGTATAAAACGGTATCTCATTGAGAACTTAATTTGTATCTCCCTACTAATAAAAAGGCTGTGTTTTCTATTTATTTATGATTTCATATTTATTTGTCATTTATCTCTTTAGTAAATGCCTATTTACTACTTTCGCTTAATTTTCTATTGGGTTGTCTTTGTCAGTTCTTCCTGAATTCAGGGAGCTCTTCATAGACACAGGAAGCTAATGCTAGGTCAATTATGTATGTCAAGAATAACTTCTCTCAATTTATGCCTTGTCTTTTTACTTTTTAGATGGTGTCTTGTGATAAGCAGATTTTTAAAAATTTGAGGTTCTCAAATAATATCAGTCCTTTTTTGTGATTAGTGTTTAAGAAGTCTTTACATATCTTAAGATCATAAGGGAATTTCCTATATTTTCTTCCAAAAGTTTTTAAAGGATAGTCTTCTACATTTAAATACATAAAACTCCTGGACTTGGTTTTCATGAATGGTATCAAGTAGAGGTCCAATTTCTCTTTTGCCCCCATAATGAGAAATAATCATTCTGGGACCATTTACTGAATACTTCCATCACTTCTCCAGAGACCTGGAATGCCCCTTCCATCATGAAATACAGGTACGGCTCTATTTTGAGTAATCTTTCTGTTCCTTTGATTTATTTGACCATATTGTAACTCTCACAAGAAGTTACATTACTGCAACAAAACTATCTTACAGAGATGGACATTTCTTAAGGTCTAATTAGCGTCCCGAAGGGCCATCAGTGGATGTCTCCTGGCTCTGGTACAGGGAGCACAGAGGCAAATAACAAAGCCAACAAGAGATCAAAACTTGGTTGTTAAACTAAATATGTGTAAACATTCCAGAGATCATCTGTACAAATAATTATGACATCAGCTCCTCTTTATAATATGAGCATGCTGTGATCTAAGGCTGATGCAGGAAACAGAGAGGAGGGCTTGGTTTTAGAGACTTCAGGTCATGGTTGTCAGCTCTAGTCCTGTAGGGCACCCCACCTTCCTCCAGACCTCTTCAGTGTTAGTAAGGCATAATATCAAAAGAGCTCTCAAGGTCCTGTCCATTCTAAAATTCTCAAAAAAGTTCCTGCTAATGATACAGGGTACCTAATTTTTTTTTTTTTTTAACAAATCAGCCATGTAGTTTAGATTGTTGAAAAATATTTAAAAACACTGAGTTCTGAGCTGGCTGAAAAATTATCCTAAATAATGATGTGTATTTTTCACTTCATATTTAACTTAAAATTATAACATACATGTAATTTGTATGCATGCTTTATACATCAATTAGGGGTTTTTTGGAGGGGGTCTTTTAAAAAAGAAGAAACCTGATAATTAATAGCTGATATTTTAATGTTCTAAAATGCAAAAAACAAAAAAAAAACCCCACACTCTGTCCTTCTGAAAAAAAAATCTGAATCTTACTCAGGATGTCAATAGATTTTTACAATTAACAAGGACCACAATAAAAAAAGCTTTTGCATGGGGAAAGAAACCGTCAATAAAAAGGAAAGGCAACCTATTGAATGGGAGAAGATAATTGCAAATGACATATCTGATAAAGGGTTAATATCCAAAATATATAAAGAACTCCTACACCAAAAAAACCCAAACAATTCAATTAAAAAACAGGCAGAGGAACTGTATAGACATTTTTCCAAAGAAGACATACAGATGGCCAACAGACATGTGAAAAAATGCTCAGTGTCACTAACCATCAGGAAAATGCATGCCCAAAGCACAGGATATATCAGTTCACATCAGTCGAAATGGCTAAAAAAAAAAAAAAAAAAAACCCACAAGAAATAACAAGTGTTAGTGAGGATGTGGAGAAAAAGTAACCCCCATGCACTGTTGGTGGAAGTGTGAATTGATGTAGCCACTGTGGAAAACAGTATGGAGGGTCCTCAAAAAAATTAAAAATAGAAATACCATATAATCGAATAATTCCACTACTGGGTATTTACCCAAAGAATATAAATGCACTAATTCAAAAACATACATGTGCCCCTATGTTTATTGCAACATTATTTACAATAGCCAAGATATGGAAGAAACATGAGTGTTCATTGATACATGAATGCATGAAGAGGATGCTATATGTGTATACGCACATACATATGTATACACACATACACACACAATGAAATATTATTCAGCCATAAAAAAGGAAGGAAATCTTGCCATTTGTGACAAGATGGATGGAGCTAGAGGGTATAATGCTAAGTGAAGTAAGTCAAAGAGAAAGACAAATATCATATGATTTCATTTATATGTGGAATCTAAAAAACAAAACAAACAAAAAACCAGAAACAGACTCAACTACAGAGAGCTGGTGGTTGCCAAAGAGGCTAGGGGTGGAGAGATGGGCCAAATAGGTGAAGGGGATTAAGAGGTACAAACTTCCATTTATAAAATAAATAAGTCCGGGGGATGAAAAGTACAGCATAGGGAATATAGTCAACAACATTGTAACAACTTCGTATGGTGACAGAAGGTGACAACACTTACCTTGTTGGGCACTTCAAAATGTATAGAAATACTGAATCTCTAAGTTGTACAACTGAAGCTAATATTGCCACTATCCTTCAATTAAAAATAAATTTTAAAAAATGTTATCACCACCACCGCCACCAACAACAACAAAAGCAAGGCCCCGAAAAGAGAAGCTAGAACTAGAAACATTGAGTTCCAGAACTTCAACAGTCAGAATTAGTCATTCAAATCAGTGTTTTGATTTCAGCAACAGTAAAGGCCATTTTGGTTGTGTCCAAAAATATAAAACAAAGCAAACAAAACAGAAAACAACAAAAAAAACTCCATAGAAAGATTTGTAAAATTTTTATTTTGGGTGTTTTTTTAAATTGGAAGTATAATTAACACACAGTGTTATATTAGTTTCAGGTGTACAATATAGTAATTCAAAATTCTGTCCATCACTCAGCGCTCATCACCATAAGTGTACTCTTCATCCTCATCTATTTCACTCATCCTCCTACCCACCACCCCTCTGGCAACCACCAGCTTCTCTCTGTAAGTCTGTGTTTTTGTCTCTTTTTCTTTGTTTCTTAAATTCCAACACTAAAAAAAAAAAAAACCCGATTGGGTGATTTGATTTTGAATTATGAATAGGGTATACTACAACCGAGCAATTTCACTACTGGGTATTTACCCCAAAGATACAACTGTAGTGATCTGAAGGGGTACGTGCACCCCGATGTTTATAGCAGCAATTCCACAATAGCCAAACTATGGAAAGAGCCCAGATGTCCATCAACAGATGAATGGATAAAGAAGATGTGGTATATATATATACAATGGAAAATCATGCAGCCATCAAAAAAATGAAATCTTGCCATTTGCAACAACGTGAATGGAACTAGAAGGTATTATGCTAAGTGAAATAAGTCAGTCAGAGAAAGACAATTATCATATGATCTCACTGATATGTGGAATTTGAGAAACAAGGCAGAGGATCATAGGGGAAGGGAAGGAAAAATGAAACAAGATGAAACCAGCGAGGGAGACAAACCGTAAGAGACTCTTAATCTCAGGAAACAAACTGAGGGTTGCTGGAGTGGAGGGGGGTAGGAGGGATGGGGTGGCTGGGTAATGGACACTGGGGAGGGTATGTGTTGTGAGGAGCGATGTGTATTGTGTAAGACTGATGAATCACAGACCTATACCCCTGAAACAAATAATACATTATATGTTAATAAAAACAAACAAACAAACTAGGGTATATTCAAGTTGGTCAGGTAGAAAATGCATGTCCTCCCCCCTCCCCCAACACACACTGGTATGACTCTTCCTTCACATCTCTGCTCAAATGCCATCTTAAAAGACAGGCCTTCCTCAGTCATCCTGTGCACCACCCCAATGTCACATGTCCTACCACCCCTTATTGGTCATGTCATGACCTAACATATATTTGACATGCAGATTGTATTCTGGGGGAGAGAGACCATAAAGAATCACTGTTAAGATAAAAGCCTTTGTTTTATTCCAGTGCCTGGAACAGTGGCAGGAATCAGTTCTCATCAAACATTTAAATAAATGAATATGTGAATGACTAAGTGGGTGGAAGTAAAAGCCACTTCCATTATTTGGGACTATAAAATGGCTCAGGTCTTCAGACTGATGTAGGCAAATATGGAAATATAGAGCATAACTTTGAATTTAATTTTCCATCAATGTCTGATTACCTCCTGATTAAATCTGACAACCTGCAAAGGGAGAAAAATCATTATTAGATCCCAACCTATCATCTGTAACAACCTAAATGTAACTAATGATACATTTTATTATACATAGCTTTTAAAGGGAAAAAATAAATGGCCATACTCTCACTGTAAAAAAGTTTCCATGAACTTTGCTCTATATTTGAACATAGCCACATAAATGTATAGTTAAACTTGAGTTATAAATGTAAACTGTAAAATATATAAAGTTTCATTTGTAGATAGATCATTTTGAATCTAATCATGAATTGTAATTTAAAATTCACCGAGTTGTGGCTTTCTATCACAGATATATTATGTGTATACAATATAGAGGGTCCCTTAAAGGGAAGAAAATGAGCATTCTTCTCAATGACATCTACATGTCCTATTAAATTCTCAATATAACTAGGGGCGCCTGGGTGGCTTAGTCGTTAAGCGTCTGCCTTCAGCTCAGGTCATGATCCCAGGGTCCTGGGATCGAGCCCCGCACTGGGCTCCCTGCTCCATGGGAGCCTGCTTCTCCCTCTCCCACTCCCCCTGCTTGTGTTCCCTCTCTTGCTGTCTCTCTCTGTCAAATAAATAAATAAAATCTTTAAAAAAATTTTCAATGTAACTAAATAACAATGACATGATCCCCACCTCACAGATGACGAAGTAGCTCACACATGCACTGGCAGGATGTACGAGGTCGCACAGGTATCATGTAGTAGTGCCAAATGACAATCGAATCTGACTGACCTGAACCTAAGGCACCCATATACCCAATGTTAAGCCACTATCTGCGTCTGTAAGAAGTACTAGGCTCTTTTGGAAAACCTTTTTACGGGGGCGGAGCAAGATGGCGGAGGAGTAGGAGACCTGGATTTCATCTCCTCTCAGGAATTCAGCTGGATAGGGATCAAACCATTCTGAACACCTATGAACTCAACAGGAGATCGAAGAAAAGAAGAGCAACAACTCTCTCATCAGAAAAGCGACCACTTTCTGGAAGGTAGGACGTGCGGAGAAGTGAATCCGAGGCGATATTCGGGAGGACAGACGGCGGGGGAGGGGCCTCCGTCGGCCGCTTCTGACAAGTGACAGAGCCGCGGAGCACAAAATCGGAACTTTTAAAAGTCTGCTCCGACGAGGGACGTCACTCT
>NC_138369.1:59580015-59597169 GCF_054177405.1 Leptonychotes weddellii
TTAAGAATTCCTCATATCAGTGAGGTCATATGATACATGTCTTTCTCTGATTGACTTATTTCGCTCAGCAAATACCCTCCAGTTCCATCCACGTTGTTGCAAATGGCAACATCTCATTCCTTTTGATGGCTGCATAATATTCCATTGTATATATATACCACTTCTTCTTTATCCATTCATCTGTCAATGGACATCTTGGCTCTTTCCATACTTTGGCTATTGTGGACATTGCTGCTATAAACATCTGGGTGCACATACCCCTTCGGATCCCTACTTTTGTATCTTTGGGGTAAATACCCAGTAGTGCAATTGCAGGATGGTCTTTAGCTTCCAAGTGTTTGAATTTCTTCCAAATTTTTTCTTGTGATTGAGTTTCAAAGTATTGTGGTCTGAGAATATGCAGGGAATAATCTCAATCTTTCAGTATCGGTTGAGACCTGATTTGTGACCCAGTATGTGGTCTATTCTAGAGAAAGTTCCATGTGTGCTCGAGAAGAATGAGTATTCTGTTGTTTTAGAGTGGAATGTTCTGTATATATCTATGAGGTCCATCTGGTCCAGTGTGTCATTCAAAGCTCTTGTTTCTTCGTTGATTTTCTGCTTAGATGATCTGTCTACTGCTAAGAGTGGAGTGTTCAGGTCTCCTATTATTAACATATTATTATCAATATGTCTCTTTATTTTGGTTAACAGTTGGCTTGAAGTGGTCAAGTTTAACTCATTTAAAATGGTTGACACTGTCTTAAAATCAAACAATTTATCTTGGGCTTCACTTCTCTCATTCCAATGATCTGCTTATAAGTCCCATGTGAGGACCACTTAGCTATTTTTAGTACTCTTAAATACTTATGCTAATTTTATTAATTATGCATGAAAGTTTTACATATATTATCATTTAATCCTCAAAACAAATGTATGAAATAGGTACCATTCTCCTAGATATTAGGACCCAAAGCATCTCACAGATAAGTTGTAGACTCAGGATTCAAACCCAGCTATTTCAATTGCCATACCATGTAACCCTCTTTTACTTGCATGCTAACTTCTCAAATTCTTCCCTAATAATGGGTTTATATCTTTTTTTTTTTGAAGAGTGTTTCAAAAACCTTTCAGTAGCTCTTTGAAATATTTAGAGGAGGCCTATAGAGTCACACCTTCTATTATACGTCCCTCCCTCCTATTTAACATGTTTTCAATCTGATTTAATCAAAAAGCCTGTTAAATGTCTTTTTTCCTTTCACTGGAAAAAACTTTGATACATGATAATATGGCTTTGATATTTCTGAGTATTTCTGACATTAAAAAGCCTACCTGAGGGCTGGTGAGGACATTCTTGGGAAGGGGAGTAATGGTGCACAGGTCCTTCTATTTCAAAGAAAACTGAAAGGTAAGTGGACGGTTCCATCTAGCTAACACCTAGTTTTCCTTATTTTAAAATCAAATACAAGAAAAGATGCAAAAATGAGATCACTGCTTCTAAGTTTTTAGCTCCCCAAAATTGCTCTGCTAAGTTCAAGATTATGGTCTCAGCCTCTGGCAGTGACTTTCAGCGTCCTCCAAAGTGACAGGATCTGCCCCTGGGAGATCAGCCAGCTGGATCCCAAAGGTGAGGAACTAGGTGAGAACTGAAGAAAAATCAGTCAGCAGCTCAAATTTTATTCAGTTTAGTGGCCTTAAGAGAATCCGGTGCACAACGTCTTATGTAAATATGCGTGGAGGGAAGATACAAAGCGCATCACTACAGATGAGGTCAGCAGTTGGACAACACATATGGTTGGGGCATTCTGTGGCTGAGCTCGTGATCAGAGTGCAGAGACTTGAAGCACTTATTCTAGAAATGGAATATGAGCACCATGCCGGGTGATCCACTATCATTCAATCAGTGAGCACATATTTACTGAGCAACCTCCATGCCCCACGAACTATGCAGGGGAGTCCATTGTGAATGGAACAGGCAGGTACTGGACTTCATGGGGATTTCCTTCTAGCAGAGGACTGGGACATTGAGCAATTAACTGCCTAATTCATATTTTAATTAAAGCTGTGAAAAGCACAACAGAGGAGAAAATGGGGTATCAGGGAAAGATTCCTTGAGGAAATGGTGTTTGAACTGAGCTCTGAAGGCAGTAATGAGAGAAGAAGGATAGGAAATGGTACATGGGAAGGCGGAAAAGGCAAGGGGTAGAAAGAAGCATGAGATATGGTAAATGAGGCCAAAGCACAGACAGCAGAGGGAAACATGGCTTGAGATGAAGTAGATGGAATAGGAGCTCTATGCTACGTTAATGATTCCATTCTTGCTCCTAAAAATAGCATAAAGTTAGTGTAGGGAGCAATATAAGATTTGCCCCCTGAGGGTTAGAGAATTCTCTTATCTTCTACTCCAATACTCTCCTGTTCCCAAGGCGAGTCCCGGACAAACCACCTCTGAAACCCCTAGTAGGCAGCAATGCAATTAAAACATTTGAAATCTTAAAATTTATTTTTCTAAGATTTTATTTATTTATTTGAGAGAGAGAGAGAGCACACAAGCAGGGGGGAGAGGGACAGAGGGAGAGGGAGAAGCAGACTCCCCACTGAGCAGGTAGCTGACGTGGGGCTCAATCCCAGGACCCTGGGATCATGACCTTAGCCAAAGGCAGGCACTTAACCAACTGAGCCACCCAGGCACCTCTGAAATTCTAAAATTTAAAGCAAAAGAATTCCTACAATTCAATAATAAAATGGACAATCCTCATAGACATTTTGCCAAAGAATAGTCAATAAGCCCATGAAAGGATGTTCAACATCATTAGCCATTAGGGAAATGCATGTCAAAACCATATGAGCTATCACTTCACACCATTAGGATAGTCATCTAAAAAAAAGACACACAAATAACCTTTTCTCTGTTCTTGATGGTCAATACTGCCACCAGAATGGGTCACTTTGCATCATTTTTTCTAGGATATGACATGCTTTTTAATCTACACATTTACTTATTTATGGAGCATTTTCTACTGTTTTAAAGTATTTATCTGTTCAATTCGCTCAGGCCTCTTTTTTAAGAGCACCAATCATCCTTATTATGTTGTCTTCTTTGCCAAGGATATTGCTCATTGCTTCTATTTGTATTTTTAAATCACTGTTTTCTTTTGTGTTGTTGTGTGACTTCCTGAAGTCTATTTGCCCCCTGATGATACATTCAGTTGTGCTGACTTGGTTTTTTGCAGCTTTTGGTGTGGCTTTCACGTCTGTGACAGGTAATTTTTAATGTCACAATATAAAGTTCCCTTCTTCCATTTCTTCCTAAGCTCTCCCAGTTTGCTGTTCATTTCCCTCTCTGTCTCATGTCGTCTCTGAGCTCCTGCATCTCTCCTAGAGCTCCTTCGTCTAGAGTGAGCCTGTTTACATCTCTCAAACTTAGAAAATGTGGATTCTTCTTCTGTTTCTCTTGAAATCTTCGTCCTTTCTCTCCTTTTCACATAAGTTTCCTTCCTCCAGTTTTTATGGATGGTTCCTTCCTAATGGTTACTCAGCTCTGAAAAAGAACAGGCACCTGCTCAAGAAATATGGAGAGGGACAGGGCCAGGGCCAGCAGTGTGGCCAGCGTGAATAGAATCAGTGTGCAGCTTCCATATGTATCTCCTTAACATTCAAGAGACCAGTGTGGCCATGACTACGCCAATTCAGACATTAATTCCTGCCAAAGTCCCTCCTTAACACATTTCCCGAGGTTGTTGCCTTCAGCTGGAAGGCAAGCTCAGAGATGGTACATGAGCACGGTCTCCCCTGCAGCCCTCTACTTCCCATAGGTTCCTTAATGCCCCTGTGGTTCTGAACAGTTATCCTTTTAGGGACACCACCACCTGGCTGACCTGCATCTTGTCACTCCAATCAAGGACTTACTAGATATGTCTTTCAGGGTTGTGGCACTTATTTGGAGCAAATATACACCTTGTTCAGAGTCTAAAGGAGGTGTATACTGCTCATCTTTGTACAGAATTCACGGTATTTGGCAGGTATACCACAAAGGTTTCGGCTTGAAGTTTGGCAGATTTTTTTTTTTTTCCACTGAAGATGAAGTTGGGCTTCTGTTTTACGTGGACTTGAGATGTGGAAGCAAAAGTAAGTGGGTTTTTCTTTCCCTGCTACTTTATCCAGAAACTTTCAGAAGGTCCTAAAAAAAAGTCAAATCTGCAATTCATCTAGCAAGTAGTTATTAACCAAGCACGACACCAAAATAGTACTAGTAATAATAGCTACTATTTGTTGGGACTCCATTATTTTGTCAAGTGCTTTACATACATGATCTTATTTAAATCTTCCCAACCCTGCAAAGAAGACTTAAGCTCTACTTTATCAATGAGAAAACCAATTTCATGGTCCCACTGTGAGGACAGAATAGGATGATGGAATTTCAGATCTCTAGATTTTTCATTTCATGTAAGAAAAACTCAAATAATGTACTCCCTCTGAGAGTGGGACATATAAATAACATGGTAAGACAGAAGACTAGCCACAGCTCATAGGCACACATGCCCTCAAGAAGCAAAGACCGAGAGTCCAAGCTTGAGTTCGCCTTATTAACTCCTATATCCTGAAACCACTCCCCATAATCCTGCCTTCACAGATCAGTATTTTTTATAGTTTTCTGTTAGAACCTAGGTCTAATTGTATGCTTGAATTTATCATTGGAAATTTATAGATATGGACATTTACATATAAAGAATTCATTTTATAGCTTTCCTGTTAGGGAATGTTTTGTTAACTATAGCATCTTTCCTGAGGGGTTTCAAAAGTCTCTAACAATTCATTCACCTGCAGAGTACCTAGATAAATATTACTACAGCCACTTTATAAGTAGGAAACCAAGGAAATGGGGGAAAGGGGAGAATACTGACTTTTCCACTGATTAAGTATAGTAAACTGTTGGTTAGTATGAGTAGCAAGATAAGAAAAGATATACTTTGTCTCAACATAAGCTGAAAGACAACCTTGTGACATACCTCAGGATTCCACTAAAAGAAAATACTATCCTACATAGATTGAGCTCAATTAAAGATTTCCCAGATACTTAGGTTTTTTTAAGAGTTTATTTATTTTAGAGAGAGAGTGAGTGAGTGGGGAGAGGAGCAGAGGGAGAGGGACAAGCAGACTCTGTGCTGAGTGCAACCTGACATGGGGCTGGATCCCTGGACCCTGAGATCATGACCCGTGCTGGAATCAAGAGTCTGAGGCTCAACTGAGCCACCCAGATGCCCCTCTAGAGACTTAGTTTTATCTCATCCTCACATGCAGCTTTGAAAACTAAGGCTATGGTGTGTTCTAGTCGAAGAAAAAGATATATCTTAAGATTTAAGTTGGGATCTTTGTTGTCTCCAAGTTTCATTACAAGTCTGTCTTTCCAAATATTAGCTTAACAGAAAAGAGTTGTCAAAGCATCTTTGAGAAAAGAAAAGCCCATCTGGCACCCACATTTTACTACTCTTAAGTTTGGTAACATTGTCCTAATGAATAATTTCATGGCAATTTGAGCAATGCCCATTCTATGCCCAGTTAAAGTTCAACTTTTTTTTTTTTTAAGATTTTATTTATTTATTTGACAGAGAGAGAGACAGCGAAGAGGGAACACAAGCAGGGGGAGTTGGAGAGGGAGAAGCAGGCTCCCCGCGGAGCAAGGAGCCTGATGTGGGACTCGATCCCAGGACCCTGGGATCATGACCTGAGCTGAAGGCAGTCGCTTAACTGACTGAGCCACCCAGGCGCCCTAAAGTTCAACTTTTTTTGAGAGCACTCTTCACACTCATACAATGCTATCTCACTCATTTAAAATGAGAATAATTTCTAACAGAGAAAAGCTACTGAATTAAACCTATCCCTCACATAGGAATTTACTTCAGATTTATGTAGACATGTTTAAATACTTTTGGAGCAAATGGGGCAATTTGTTAATGCAAAGTTTTAGTGATATCAAGATAGTAAGAAGAAAAATTCAAATATGTAATGAAAATAAATGTTATTTAAACATACACAAGTTAACAATATTTTAAACTAAAATTTGTGCCTTTTTAAACATTAAAATTTGTATATTAAGTGAAAGAAGTCAAACACAAAGACCACATATTGTATGATTCCATTTATATGAAATGTCCAGAATAAGCAAATCCATAGAGATAGAAAGTAGACTGGTGGTTTCCAGGGGCTGGGGAAGAAGTAAATGGAAATAATTGGATGATTGGAAGGGGAACATGGGGTTTGTTTTGGTTTTTGATTTTGGGGATTTTTTGAAGTCATGACACTGTTCTGGAATTAGACAGTGGATACAGTTGTACACCTTATGACTACACTAAAACCACCAAATTAGGAATTCTTAAATGTTGAATTTTGTGGCATATAAATTTGATCTCAATTTTTAAAACTACACTTCAAACAACTAAAATTTCACTAAATACAGAAGAATCAAATATTTCCTAGAACCATCTTGAGAAACTTTAACATACCAATCCTTAAAACCAGTCTTTCCTCCCACATCATGGGATTGCTAGGCATGAGGGCACAGAAACTGCTGTTAGGTACAACAGAGCATTTAGAAAGATGGAGGTTCGGAAAACTGAGGTGAAATGCTTGGGCCACTGAGGAAATTAGGTCCTCAGCAGTCAGGGAGTCACACTGGGACCTTTGTGTCCTGAAAGATAAACATGCTTATTTTTGCAGCATTGATCATGGCCATGAATGCATTGAGGGATCAGCTGGACTGCGTCCAGAACTAAACAGAACTGTAGAAGACCCCAACTTCATCAGGGTCCATTAGAGTTGATCCTACTTAGGCAATCTGTTCATGTTAAGTTTTCACAGCTTAGCCTAGAGTGAGCCCCAGCCAACCTCCAGACACAAGAGTCAAAATAATAGTTTTTTTGTTTTAATTCACTGATTTATGGGGTGGTTTGTAATCTGACAACAGCCAGTAGAACTTGAAAATAAATACCATCTAGAATAAATTGGTATAACTGAATACATTCTCAATAATGGATGAAGTAAAATGAATGTTGAAATCAAGAAACACCATGCATTTTGAGAGATATGTTAACAAAGGGTACTATAAATAGCTACACAGGGTAGGAAAGAAAGAAAGAGGTCTCTTAACAGCTGAAAAAAAAATCAAGAGCATATTTCTGGCATCTTAAACAGTAAGATATTATAAAACACAAACTGTGATATCACTGTAATCTAAACTCTACTTGCTCACGTAATAGGGCAAGGTGCTTTATTACCCCTGTAGGGAACTGAAATAACAAAATGTTGTCTAAGTAGCTCCAAAGGGGGAAGCCAGGACCAAGTAGGGTAGAAACAACAGAGAAGCCAGTTTCAGCTCAATATAAAGAAACCTTCCTAACAAATAGAATTTTTCAAAGGTGAAGTGTGCTGCTTTGTGCAAAAAAGGGCTTTCCAATGCCAGAGCCATTCACATAGTAATCTCTCAAGGTGACAGCCAATAAGAGATGCCAGCCCCAGGTAGCTACTGAGTCACTGCAGGATTTTTCCAATCCAGATTATCATTAGCTTCACCTAAAACACTGGTCTGATCTTTACAAGTTAGCCAAGGTAGGTAGGTAGGTAGGCTACCAACCAATTACCTAGTGCTCCATTAAAACTGAACTGCAGGGGCGCCTGGGTGGCTCAGTCAGTTAAGCGTTTGCCTTCGGCTCAGGTCATGATTCCAGAGTCCTGGGATCGAGCCCTGCATCGGGCTCCCTGCTCAGCAGGAATCGGCTTCTCCCTCTCCTTCTGCCCTTTCTGCTCACTCACTTGCTCGTGCACTCTCTCGCTCTCAAATAAATAGTAGCCTTAAAAAACAACAACAACACTCTCTCGCTCTCAAATAAATAGTAGCCTTAAAAAACAACAACAACAAAACCTGAACTTCGGTCTAGCCACAAGTTTCCAGATGATTTTAAAGCTTTCAATAGCTTTTGACAAAAATAATGGGCCTGTGCACCCTGAATGTACCAACCAGTTCTGCTGACTTTTCCTACTGCTCTTGCCAGTGTTCCCTGCACTGCAGCCACGCCCGCCTCCCTGCTATCCTCCCACCTGCCGGCCACACACCTGCTTTGGTTCTGCACTTGTTTGTTCAACCTGCCCGCCGACCCCCAGTTACCTGCGGGACTCGCTTCTTCACTTCTTTCACGTTTTTACTTAACAATCACCTTCAAAGTGAGGCCTTCCTTGGCTACCCAAGGTAGGGTTTCTTTCCCACACCCATCCAGACACGTCCTATCCTCTTCTTCCTTTGATTTTTTCCTCAGTACTTATCACCACGTAACATCTAATGTTCTCTAACATAAACCTCTTCTTCATTAATTTTTATTTTCTCCACCAGAACATAAGTTTCAGGAAGGCAGAGATATTTATCAGTTTTGTTCATTGCTGTATTCCTTACACTAGAACCAGGCCTGGCACACACCTATCTGTTAAAAGACTGAATGAACTAGATCGGGGGGTCAAATGCCCTGTTTTTGTAAATAAATTTTTATTGAAACAGTCACGTGCATTGCTTTATGTATGGTCTACGGTTGTTTTGGAGCTCTAAGAGTGGAAATGAGTACGCCATAGAGGCTGTGGCCACAAAGCCTAAAATACGTACTACTTGGCTCTTTTACAGAATAGTCGCCGACCCCAATGCCCCGGTTGTGGTGCGTGTCAAGTTCTGGTTGTAAATGTCTAGGTAACTGAACTAGATTAATGATGGCCATGTATTCTTTGCAGCTCCTGTTAACAAGAGTTGGAACCTCTTTTCCCACCTCTTGAACCAGCGTGGCTTAGCGATTTCCCTCAACCAACAGCATGTGATGGAAGGGGCATGAGATTTCTAAGGGGCTTTGCAGCTTCTGTGCAGGTTCTTCTTGAATGTGGCTGCCGTGTCAGGAAGGCCAAGGGAACCCCCTCGAAGAGGAGAGGCCCCCACTGAGGATCCAGGCATACAAGGGAGCACAGCCCAAGCTTCCAACCCACAGAATGGGGAGAAAATAAGTGACTTATTTTAAGTGACTTAGCTTTGGCATGGTTTATTATCTAACAAAGGCTAATTGACACAATAAAATTTATTATCATTTTTAGATTAAACCCTTAGGGCAAATTTCTGCTTTTCTTCATATACCTTCATACTATTATAATGGCAGCAGGCTCTTCCTTAACTTATTAATTTATATGTAATTTTCTGTTATTTCTTTTTTTGCTGTTATTTCTTAATAACTACATGTTATAAATATGTTGACTTGTAAAGATTTAAGAGTAGTTTTGAGGAAGTTTGAGTTAGTTACTGTATAACAGAAGTTGGCAAACCATGGCCAGCGGGCTGGCCACCTAATTTTAGAAATAAAATTTTATCGAAACAAGGTCATGTCCATTCATTTCTGGATTCTCGATGGCTGCTTTCTTGCTATATTAATAGTACTGAGTAGTAATGACAAAGACCATAGGGCCTACAGGCCTACAATATTTGCTATCTGGTCCTTTGCAGGAAATGTTTGCCAACCTCTACTGTACAGCATTATTTTGAATCTTAGTCATAAAAGTAAAAGAATCTACGACAGTTATCAAGTACACTTTCAAAGCCCAAACAACGCTCAGTGATTTTCTGGTCTCTTAAGTAAACACCAATTCTGGGAATTTAATAAACCTAGTAAGAAATGAGTATTTTGATTTCTGACACACCATAAACCAAAGGAGACAAACATAATTTCTTTAAATGCCTCTTTCAAGGTGCTACAGTTTTTTGGCTGCTGCAGTGTGTCATGTAAATACATTTTTCTGACAGCTCTCCTGATAAAACTCAGCTGAAATTAATATCCATTATTGAAAGGTCATTGCACAGGGACAAGCCAGCGGCCAGTTTTAAAATGTTAATAACTCTGATATTTTTCTAATGTAAACAAAAGGTCTTCCTTTGTTTTATAATTCTCTCCCTAAATGATTCATTTATAAATGAAAATGTTTCAGCAAAAAACCTGAATGACATAATGCCGTTGCACATGCGTGATATGTCAGTGACTGTGCTTAACAGAGTTAGTGCGCTTTGTGGCAGGCCTACCGGGCAGCGGACACCATACTGCGACATACTTCATTGAGTCAAAGATGCCACTGATCAGAAGAAACACATTATTTTATATACCACTAAGAAAGAAAAAAAAATGCTGCCAATCTCATTACATCACATGCTTTATCACTTAGAACTCCATTGTGCACTCCGTGCAAGTGCTCTTGGGGACTTCTGATGCGGAGTTTCTCACCTACTGCCTTTATACGGGCATAAAAAGGAATATATAAGTAAAATTAGTTGGTTTCGTTTTTCTGAAAAGCTCTTCCCATTTGGAGGAGGACTCTTCTCATTTTTCAACTCAGAATCATCGATGTCCCTGTTGTTCCGCACGCTTTGTACCATCAGAGCGCTGATACAAGAGAGCGTGGCCGGAGCAGACCCTTCCCCCCGCACCCCGAGGTCTCTCCCCATTGTTAGTGCACAGTCTGTGGATGAAACAGCTGCCACTGGCCCAATACAGTGCCATTATGAGGCACTTGAAAACAAGAATAATCATTTCTTCATCTATCTTCTAGTTCACTTAGATGGAGGTGATTTTTAAAGTATCAATGTTAGAAACAGCTCTATGTTCAGAAGAGGGAATTTAATTTTGTGTGAATTGTAATAAATATATAAACCAGTAACTGAGCCAGAACCAATCCAAAATAAAGATTAACAAGAAGATTTCATTCAAACCAACCACATATATTCAAGGCCGTGCAGTGGCACATTGTCAATGACTCTTCACGTGGCCACACTCCAAGGAATCTTAATACGCTCTGGGTTTGCAAACATGCATCGGGTCTTTACCCAGCCCCAGAAAAATCAACCCACACATTTAGTAGCCAAGGAGTTTGGAAAGCAGCAGAGCATGACAGAAAACCAGACCTGGTGCTCATCTCCAGAGATGGGAAGCACACTGTTCTACAGGCCACAGGAGCCTCCTCTCTTCCCCTCCTTTCTATCCTCCACTAGCAGGGGCCAGCAAGGAGGTCCCAAAGTCTGTAATCCTAGAATTCACTACCCTTCCTCACCCTGTCATCCTTGCTGCCTGACATCCCCCCTCAGCCTTAAGACCATGTGGGGTCATCATGCCCTCTATCTCTACTTCAGCTGCCGCAAGCAGCTCATGATCCCAAGTCATTCATCCACCATCTCCTGCAGTCCAAACACAAAGACAGTTTTGCACATCATCTTTCAAAGGCAACAGCCTACCCATTCTCAACCCCTGAACCCCTTCCATTGTGACATTTGGAACACAGAGTCATCAGCAAAATCTCCCAAATTGTCCACCTCTTTCTATACGTATCTGGGTGGAGTTGTTTTGTTCCATACAGCTGCTTCTAGACCAAAGGTTGACAAACGTTTTTCTCAAAGGGCCATATGGCAAATATTTCAGGCTTTATGGGCCATGCACTCTGTATCTCAACTATGGACAGTGCCATTATACAACAAAACTAGCCAAACGCGCATAAATGAATGGACATGTCTATGTTCCAACAAAACTTTATTTGTAAAAGCAAGCAGCCAGCCAGCAGGCTACAGCTCACTAAATCTCAGATCAACAGTCTCTACCACCTGCTTCCTCTCTCCCAATTGCTATCACCCTCAAACCACTAAATCACTCCTGCTTATCCCCTGAGCGCAATATTAACACTAACGTTATTAATATTATTACTATTAACTAACACTGCTCTTGCCATAATTACTTTTGTGATTTCCAGCTCACCCCACAAAACCTGGAATGGGGCCAGATACCATGAGAACTGAAGCTTATCTAGTTGGGGGTGGGGACAGACTTTAAGAAGAAGAAAAAATTATGAGTGTAAAATTGCCCCTCTGTAACGACACTTAAGCTTCATTAGCTTGGTGGTAAATCTGCCTGTGCTTCTTCAGCTGCTCTGGCTCGAACAGTCCACTGGACACAAAATCTCTGTAGCCATCGAGATCACCTCATAAACAATCCTTCCATGCCTGATCTCTCACTTCCCTAAGTTCCTGTCCTCTAGCATTTTGTCCTTCATCCTGTCTCAGCCCTGGAATTCCATGCTTTCACGAGCCAGTAGCTGCAACCTCTCTAATCTCAATTTCAGACATCTGACTCCTTACTCCCTCTCTCAACCAGCCAACAGGGCTACTAAGAATCCTATGGGCACTGTTTCACAGTATCCTAATTCTCAGTCCAAGTCAAAATGCTTTGAAGGGATTCATGGGTGGGCTTTTGGTTTAATGGAACAAATAGCAGTAAGATTTACAGGAAACCAAGTGACGTCACTAAGATGGTGATACAGATTGTTCCGGACTTTGCTCCCCTCACAAGTGACAGCTGTTTAGGAACAAGACACCACTGAGAGAATCCTAGAACACAGAGGTGAGGCTGAAGTACACCCCTGTTTCAAAGAGACTGAGACAGACTGCATTAAAAGAGTAAGAGAATTGTCTTTCTCTGTTTGACATAAGCAATAGCATGGAGGACCATAGGGGAAGGGAGGGAAATCCAAAGGGGGAGAAATCAGAGAGGGAGATGAACCATGAGTGACTATGGACCCCGAGAAATAATCTCAGTGTTTCAGAGAGGAAGAGGATGGGGGGAGGGGGTAACAGGGTGATGGATATTGAGGAGGGCACGTGCTATGATGAGCACTGGGTGTTATACTTAACTAATGAATCGCTGAACAGTGCATTAAGGACTAATTATGTACTATACAGTGGCTAACTGAACATAATAAAAAGAAGAGTAAGAGAAGCAGCTACATGTTGACCATATTGCCCCTCCCCCAGGCCAGTGTAGCACCACAAGGAAAGGTCCCTCTGAGCCTTCAATTCCTTCAGTGGGAAAAAAGAACCTGCAGAGAAAACCAACGGCCCCCTAACATTGTGGGATGCTATGCAGGAGCCCCTAGTCTGATCTTGTACCACAGGGATTGCAAGGGGAATCTGTGGGGCTCTACCATTGGAAGTTTGACTAACAATGAAGCAGGAAGGGGCTTGCGACATCCAGCACAGGGATTCTGGCAGACTGAGCTTACACCTGAGTTGCCCAAGTAGTAATCTCAATGAATGGCTTTGCTCATCATAGATTCAGGTTGGGGGTGCGCTATGACCAGGGAACTCAGGGCAGGGTACAGATCTGCCTAATTTGGATCCTCAAACAAGTTTTGCTATCCCTAGTACCCAGTTTGCCATGCCCAGACAAGAAGCTGAGTCACAGCCTTACCAGCTCTGGAGAGTGACTTCCAGTACAATCTGACCAGTAGGACTGGTGCCAACTGGAAGCAGTGTGGACCAGTGGCACTTGAGCCAATAGGCAGGTGAGCAGGCAGAGCTGATCACCCACAGAGCAAAGCAAGAACTGGGTATGGAGCATTCCTGTACTATGCACAAGCAGGGGAATTCATTTGCAGCCAAGGTTGAGGGTCACTCCTGACCCCTCTCAACTGGAGAGGCTGTTTGGAATTGAGAGTAGCCTGGCACGGCCCCTTCACATCATGTTCAGGCAAGGGAGCAGTGACATAGCTCCACCCACTGTGGGAGTGTCATTTGGTCCCATCTGACCAGAAGGGCTAGTGACAAATCCTAGAAGCTGTGCAGCCTAATGGCACTTGAGCCAAGAGATGGGCAAGCAGAGCCAAAAGTTTGCAGAGCAAAGCCAGTGGCCCTGTTCGGTTAGAGCACTTGGGGTGTAAGTTGGCTTGACTTAAGACAACAAAGAGCTTTACCAACTTTGGAGCCACTTCTCCTACTGTGCCCAGACAGGAAATCTAATCCATAGCCCTGCTAATTGCTGAATATAGCCTTCAGCCAATCTGACCAGGTACCTAACAAGAGCACACAGGAAATTTTATAGCCCATTCAAAAATGCAATGTACAGTGGCACATGAACAAAGAGGACAGCCCATGGTTTCCCGCATCTGCAGAGCAAAACTGGCGGCCTCACCTGACCAGGGAATTCAGTACACACCTTGACCTAATTCAGATTCCCAAATGATGAGTTATACAGGTGCTGGGTGCCATCCTACTGCCCTGCCAGGACAGGCAAGCTAATTCATAGCCCCAGTCTACTACTGAATAAAGTCCCCAGTCTTCACCACCTAGTAAGCCTAATCAGAGAATCCAACCAACCAAGGAGCCCATCCTACAGCCTCACTCAGGTAGGGAATGGAGCCAGCAGTCCTACAGAACTGTTCTGTGCCAGTGGCACATCTCCATCTCTGTCTTCAAAGGACAAATAGCTGCCTTACCACAAGAGACCAAAATAGCCCATTCCACCTGCTCAAGGTCATTACCAGCAGACACACCCAGAAGCCCAAACTGAGCTAACTGGTGAAGAATCATCTCTGCAAAGCAAAGTTATAAACTCGAGGATATTGATTACTCAAATGTGTAGATATCGACCCAAAGAATCAGGATCATGAAAAGTCAGGTAAATATGACAACACCAAAGGAAACTAATAAAGCTCCAATAACTGGCCTCCCAAAATGGAGATCTATGAACTATCAGACAAAGAATTCATAATAATCCTTTTAAGGAACTTTAGTGAACCATAAGAAAACAAAGACAACTAAATGAATTAGGAAAACAAGGCATGAACAAAACAAGAAGTTCAACATGGAAATAGCAACCATCAAAAAAACAAACAGAAATCCTAGATTGAAAAATACAATAACTGGGAGGAGGAGCAAGATGGCGGAGGACTAGGAGACCTGGATTTCATCTGGTCTCAGGAATTCAGCTGGATAGGGATCAAACCATTCTGAACACCTATGAACTCAACAGGAGATCGAAGAAAAGAAGAGCAACAACTCTCTGAACAGAAAAGCGACCACTTTCTGGAAGGCAGGACGTGCGGAGAAGTGAATCCGAGGCGATGTTCAGGAGGATAGACAGCGGGGGAGGGGGCCTCCGTCGGTCGCTTCTGGCAAGTGATAAAGCCGCGGAGCACAAAATTGGAACTTTTAGAACTTGGCTCTGCTGAGGGACATCGCTCCAGTGGCTAAGCGGGGGGTGGAACCCTCACTGGGACAGCGTGGTCTCAGGACCCTTGGGGTCACAGAAGGACCAGGGGTGCCTGAGTGCGGCAGAGTTCCCAGGTATCGGAGCGGGGAAGGTGGCTGCAGAGACGGAGCCGAGGCGCGGGCTCTCAGCTCGGGGTTGCCATAAACCGTGATCCGCGGCACAGTCAGGCCACTGCTCCTCCAGCAGGGATCCAACAAGAGGCAGATCGGGGGAGACTCCCCTTCCTCCCCCAGGAGGAGTGGCGCGGGAGCGCACTGCAGGGATCTGCTGGGTTTGGAGACTCCACACGGGGTCGGGTGCCAGAGATAGAAATGCTCGGTCACAGGCCGGGTGAACACGGAGTGCGGCCAGAGTCGGGGAGATGGGAGTGATTGACTGCTTTTCTCTGGGGGCTCACTGAGGAGCGGGGCCCCGAGTTCTCAGCTCCTCCGGGGCGGAGATTGGGAGGCCACCATTTTCACTATTGTCCTCCAAAGCTGTACAGAAAGCTTGCAGGGAACAAAAGTCCGGAGAGCAAACCCGAGCAGATTACTTAGCCAGGACCAGGCAAGGGCGGAGCAATTCCGCCTCTGGCAAAGATGTTTAGGAACCACGGCAACAGGCCCCTCCACCAGAAGATCAGCGAGAACAGCCAGCCAAGACCAAGTTTACCGATCAATGAGAACGGCAGAACTCCAGCGCTAGGGGAATACTGCACATAGAATTCATGGCTTTTTTACCATGATTCTTTAGTCTTTCAAAGTTAATTTTTTTTTTAACTATCTCTTTTTTTTTTCTTACTTTTCCTTTTTCCCTTTTTCAACCAACATCTTATCAAACCCTTTCTCAAAAAACATTTTTATTTTTCATTTTTAGAGTCATATTATATCCCTTCATAGTAGTTACCCTTATTTTTGGCATATAAATATACAAGTTGTTCTCTCCTTAAAATTTTGAGATACAGTTTCTTCTAACAGAACAAAATATACCCTGAATCTCTAGTGTATGGCTTTGTTCTAGTCTCCTGCCTGATCACATTCTCTCCTTTTTTCTTTCCTCTTTTTTTTTAAATCCTCTTCTTTCTTTTTTCAAACTACTTCTTATGTTATCAATTCCTTTTATAAAATTCTTTATAATTTTCATCTTTACAGTCATATTCCATCGCTTCATCAAATCAACCCTTATTTTTGTACATATATAAGTTTATCTTTCCTTAAAATTTAGGGAGGGACTTTCTTCTAACAGACCAAAACACACCCAAATTCTACTGTGTGGCACTGATCTATGCACCAGCCTGATCATATTTGCTCATATTCTGGTTTTTTTGTTTTGTTTTGTTCTGTTTTTGTTTGTTTTTATCTTTATCTTTTTATTTTTCTCTTTCTTTCCCTTTCCTTTCCCTTGGTTTCAGGTCTTTTCTGATTTGTTTAGAGTATATTTTCTGGGGATGTTGTTACCCTGTTAACATTTTGTTCTCTCATCATCTATTCTCCTCTGGACAAAATGACAAGACAGAAAAAATCACCTCAACAAAAAGAACAAGAGGTAGTACTGACCGCCAGGGACCTAATCAGTACGGACATTAGTACGATGTCAGATCTAGAGTTCAGAATCATGATTTTAAAGATACTAGCTGCGCTTGAAGAAAGCATGGAAGTTATTAGAGAAACCCTTTCTGGAGAAATGAAAGAACTAAAATCTAACCAAGTCGAAATCAAAAAGGCTATTAATGAGGTGCAATCAAAAATGGGGGTTCTAACTGCTAGGATAAATGAGGCAGAAGAGAGAATCAGTGATATAGAAGACCAAATGATGGAAAATAAAGAAGCTGAGAAAAAGAGAGATAAACAACTACTGGATCATGAGGGCAGAATTCGAGAGATAAGCGATACCATAAGAAGAAACAACATTAGAATAATTGGGATCCCAGAAGAAGAAGAAACAAAGAGAGGGGCAGAAGGTATATTGGAGCAAATTATAGCAGAGAACTTCCCTAATTTGGGGAAGGAAACAGCCATCAAAATCCAGGAGGCACAGAGAACCCCTCTCAAAATCAATAAAAATAGCTCAACACCCCGACATCTAATAGTAAAACTTA
>NC_138369.1:59597669-59627414 GCF_054177405.1 Leptonychotes weddellii
CCTGGTGATGGGTATTAAAGAGGGCACATTCTGCATGGAGTACTGGGTGTTATGCACAAACAATGAATCATGGAACACAACATGAAAAACTAATGATGTAATGTATGGTGATTAACATAACAATAAAAAATTTAAAAAAAATACAATAACTAAACTGATGAATTCAATAGAGTTTCCAAAGTAGACCCAGCAATACAGAAGAAAGAACCAGTGCCCTAGAGTATAGGACATGGTAATTACACAGTCATAAAAGCAAAAGGAAAAAGCAACGAAAGAGTGAAAAAGCCTATATGAATTATGGGGACACTATGAAAGGAAACAATATCCACATTATGGAGATTCCAGAATGAGAAGAGAAAGGAACAGAAAGTATACTTAAAGCAACAATGGCCAAAAACATCCAGAAGATGGGGAGAAAAATGGACATCTCCACGTCTTAGGCCCAAGGGATCCCAAATAGGTTGAACCTGAATAGAGTTACAGGGACACATTATAATTAAATTGTCAAAAGCCAAAAACAAAGAAAGAATTTAAAGAACAGCAAGAGAAAAGATGGAAGTTACATACAAGGGAACCCCCACAAGACTACTGACAAATTTCTGAACAGAAACTTTCAGGCAAGGAGAGAATGGGATGGCATATTTAAAATACTGAAAGAGAATAACTGTCAACCAAGAATTCTAAACCCCATGAAGCTGTCTTTCAGAAAAGAAGGAATAAGGACTTTCCTAAACAAACAAAAGGAGTTCATTACCATCAGAACTTCCTTACAAGAAATGCTAAAGGAAGTTCTTGAGTGGAAGTAAGAGTAAAATACCATCATAAAAATATAAAAAGATAGTATAAATCTCACTGGTAATGGTTTAAGTATATAGGCATAGTTAGATTCTGCAATATGGTAATAGTGGTGAATAATTCACTTACAACTCTAGTTCACAAGTATAAAAAAACTAATGTATTAAAAATAATAACTACAATAATCTGTTATTAATTACACAATATAAAAAACACATAAATTGTAACAGCAATAACCTGACAGAAGTAAAATTGTCAAGTTTAAAAATTCTACTGAAGTTGTTATCAGCTTAAAATAGCGTGTTACAAGTTTGAAATATCTTATGTAAGCCTTATGATAACCACAAGGAAACAACCTATAATACTTACACAAATAATATGATAAAGAAGTCAAAGTACAGGGATGGCAAAAGACATCAAAACTCATAAAAAGCAGGATAAGAAACAAAGAACAATTAATCTATAAGATAACCAGAAACACCCAACAGAGTGGCAACAGTAAGTCCCTCCTGTCAATAATTACTTGAAACAGATTAAATTATCTAATTAAAGGACTTAGAATTCCTGAATGGATTTTTAAAAAAATCCAACAATATGCTGGCTACAAGAGACTTCACTGAGAGTGAGGGATAGAAAAGGACATTTTAATTAAATGGTAACCAAAAAAAGCAGGAGCAGCTATACTTATAACAGACAAAATGAATTTTCAACTACAAATGATAAAGAGACAAACAAGATCATTATATAATGATGAAGACATCATTACATGAAGATATAACAATTATAAATAAGAGATGTTTAACTCTAGAAAACAAACTGAGGGTTGCTGGAGGGGTGGAGGGTGGGGGGATGGGGTATTTGGGTGATGTTAAGGAGGGCACTTGATGTTATGAGCACTGGGTATTACATGCAACTGATGAATCATTAAATTCAACCCCTGAAACTAATAATACAGTATATGTTAACTAAATTGAATTTAAATAAAAAATTAAAAAAATAATTTTTTTTTTTAAAGATTTTTATTTATTTATTTGACAGAGAGAGGCACAGCGAGAGAGGGAACACAAGCAGGGGGAGTGGGAGAGGGAGAAGCAGGCTTCCCGTCGAGCAGGGAGCCCGACGTGGGGCTTGATCCCAGGACCCTGGGATCATGACCTGAGCCAAAGGCAGGCGCTTAACGACTGAGCCACCCAGGCGCCCCTAAAAAAATAATATTTATGTGCCAAACATTGGAGCTCCTAAATGTATAAAGTAAAAACAGATATAAAAGGAGAAATAACAGTAATACAGTAATAGTTGGTTACTTTAATGCCCTACTCTCAACAATGGATAAATCATCCAGACAGACAATCCATAAGGAAACAGCAGATTTGAACATTAGACACCAATAGAGCTAACAGACATACACAGAGCATTTTATCCGACAACAGCAGAATTTACATTCTTCTTGAATGCATACTGACTACATTCTAAGATAGATCATGCATTAGGCCACAAAATAAGTCTTAGCAAATTTTAAAAGACTGAAACAATATCAAGTATCTTCTCTGATCACAATGGCATGAAACTAAAAATCACTAACAATAGAAAAACTGGAAAATTCACAAATACATGGAAATTAAACACTCTCCTGAACAACCAGTGGGTCAAAGAAAAATTACAGGTGAAATTTAAAACAAAGTTTGAGACAAATGGAACTAGAAACATATCAGAATTTATGGGATGTAGCAAAAGTAGTTCTAAGAGGGAAGTTCACAGTAATAATACTTACATTAAGAAGCTAGAAAGACCCCAAAGAAACAACCTAAATCTACACCTTAAGGAGCCAGAAAAAGACAAACCAACTAATAATATAATGGCATTGTATGGTGACATATAGTAGCTACACTTGTGATGAGCACAGCATAATGTATAGACTTGTCGAATCACTATGTTGTACACCAGAAACTCAACTATACTTCAATTAGGAAAAAAAAAAAAAAAAACTGAGCCCAAAGAAAATAAGAAAGATTAGAGCATAAATAAATGAAATAGAAAACAGAAAAACAGTAGCAAAGATTAACCAAATTAAGAGTTGGTTCTTTTGAAAAGATAAACAAAATTGACAAACCCTTAGTTAGATTAACCGAGAGAGAGAGGGAGGGAGGGAGGGAGAGAGAGAGAGAGAAAGGACTTGAATCAACAAAATTATAAATGAAAAAGGAGGCATTACAATGGATACCACAGAAATTCAAAGGATCATTAAGAGGCTACTATGAACCAACAATACATCAATGAACTAGACAACTTACAAGAAATGGAAAAATTCTTAGAAATGTACAATTTACCAATACTGAATCAGGAAAAAATAGAAAATCTGAATGAGGAAAAAACAGAAAATCAGGAAAAAACAGACTGATTACTAGTAAGGATAATGAATCAGTAAGCAAAAACCTCCCAATGAAGTAAAGTCCAGGACCAGATGGCTTCATTGATGAATTTTATCAAACATTTAAAGAAGAATACCAATTCTTCTCAAACTCTTCCAAAAAATCAAAAGAGCAGGGGACATTCCTGAACTCATTTTACAAAGCCAGCATTTATCCTGTTACCAAAACCACAAAAGGACACTACTAAGAAAGAAAACTAAAGGCCAATATCCCTGATGAATACAGATGCAAAAATTATCTAACAAACCAAAGTCAGCAGCACATTAAAAAGGATCATTCACCATGATCAAGTGGGATTCAAGGATGGTTCAACATATGCAAAATCAATGTGATACATCACATTAATAGAATGAAAAGAATCATATGATCATCTTAATAGACAAAGAAAAAGCAGTTAACAAAATTCAACATCCATTCATGATAAAATCTAACAAATTAGCCATCAAAAGAACATATCAACATAATAAAGGTCATATATGACAATCCTGCAGTTTAACATCATCCTCAATTGTGAAAAGTTGAAAGCTGTTCCTCTAAGATCAGGAAAAGACAAGGGTGCACATTCTCACCATTCCTCTTCAACACAGTACTAGAAGTCCTTGCAAGAACAATCAGGGAAGAAAAAGAAATAAAAGTCACTACAAAGACATGTAAAAGGAATTGCAAACAAAGAAGTAAAACTGTCTCTATTTGTAGATGACATTACTTTATATAAAGAAACTCTAAAGACTCAACCAAAAAACTGTTAGATGTAATCAGTAAATTCAGTAAAGTTGCAGGATACAAAATTAACAAAAAAATCAGTAGCATTTCTAAATGATAACAATGAATTTTATGAAAAAGAAATCAATCCGAATTTCAATAGCATCAAAAGCAACAAAATGCTGAGGAATAAATTTAAGTAAAGAAGTGAAAGATCTCTACTCTGAAAAATACAAGATGTTAATGAAAGAAATTGAAGAAGAAAGGAAGAAATGGAAAGGTATCCTGTCTTCATGGATTGGAAGAATTAATAGCATTAAAATGGCAAAAATACAAAAAGCCATCTATATATTCAATGCAATCCCTATGAAGTTGCCAATGACATTTTTACAGAAGTAGAAAAAAAACTCCTAAAAAGCTTCTGTACAGCAAAAGAAACCATCAAGAAAGTGAAAAGACATCCTATGAAATGAAAAAAATATTTGCAAACCACGTATCTGATAAGGCAGTAATATCCAAAATACATAAAGAAACATTACAACTCAATAGCAAAAAAAAAGTAACCCAATTAAAAAATGGGTAAAGGACCTGAATACACACTTCTCCAAAGAAGATACACAAAAGGCCAACAGGTAAGTGAAAAGATGATCAACATCACTGGTCATTAGAAAAATGCAAATTAAAACCACAATGAGATACCATCTTAGGCCTGTTAGAACAGCCACCATCAAAAAGATAAGGGCTAACAAGGGCATAGATGAGAAAAGGAAACCTTGTTCACTGTTGGTGAGAAAGTAAATTGGTGCAGCCACTATGGAAAACAAGATGGAGGATCCTTAAAAAAAAAAAAATAGAGCTATCATGTGATCCAGCAATTCTACTTCTGGGAATATAGCCATAGGACAAAAACACTAACTCAAAAAATATCTGCACCTGCATGTTCATAGCAGCATTATTTATAATAGCCAGACATGAAAACAACCTCAGTATCTTTTGACCAATAAATGGATAAAGAAGTTATGGTATGTGTGTATGTATGTATGTATGTGTATGCATGTATGTGGTTACTACAGATGGACGGTGCAGAGAGGAGGAATAGGAAAAAGGTGGTCAAAAGGTACAAGCCCCCAGCTGTAAGAACAAACAAGTACTAGGGATGTAATATGCAACATGATGACTATAGCTGACACTGCTATACAATATATAGGAAAATTGTTAAGAGTAAATGCTAAGAGTTCTCATTATAAGGAAAAAAATGCCCATTTTTTTCATTTCTTTTTATTCTCTCTATAGAAGATGAATATTAGCTGAACTTATTGTGGTAATTTCACAATATATATGCAAATCAAACCAGCATGCCGTATGCCTTAAATTTATACAGTGATGTTTATTTCTCAATAAAACTAGAAAAAAATTTATAAGAACCTAACAAAGATTTTGCTAGACTTATATTGTAAGAAACACCACCGATTCGGACTAAAAAGAATAGGGATAATTTCTTTTAGAATGAAAAGAAGTTATAGGGCCCCAAATGTCTATAGATAGGAATCAGGCTTAGAATCCTACTCAGCTACAATGATGGGCCATCTTTATGGAAAAAGAACAATGAACCAGAAGTTAGAGGCAAGAGCCATAGAGAAGCATTCGCAGGGAGTACTCTCAAAGTGGGATATTTTTCCCCCCTGTGGAACAAAGGGAAATCAGAAAATGTGTTTGCCAAGATTTCAACATTGTCATGCATCAGTGACTGCTATGTCCTTTTAGTTTTTCCTTTTAAATAAGAGTTTCTATGAGGGTTCTTCTTTCTGTGTCTCCTCATTGAGTCTAAAAATGTGGCAGAGCAGATAACTTGTGTCCTTAGTTCACAGGTCTTCAAGTTTGAGAGGACCAAAATTCAAGGAGCTGACAAAAATGTACCCAAGGGGTCTCATGTATCTCTAGACTTAATTTAGATGACAACATCCTTGTTATGAAGCCTAGAAGAAACCAAGATACCCTTCAGCTGGGGAATGGATTTAAAAAAAAAACACACACAACTGTGGTATATCCAGACAAATGGAGTATTATTCATTGTTGAAATGAGTTAACAAGTCATGAAAAGACATGGAGGAACCGGGGGGGGGGGGAAGGGGGAAGGGGCGGGCGCACCTGTGTGGCTCAGTCGGTTAAGCACCTGCTTTCACCTCAGGTCATGATCCCAGAGTCCTGGGATCGAGCCCCACATGGGGCTCCCTGCTCAGCGTGGAGCCTGTTTCTCCCTCTCCCTCTGCCTGTCTCCCCTTGCTTGTGCTTGCGCTCTCTCTCTCTATCTCTATCTCTCTCTGTGTCAAATAAATAAATAAATAAATAAATTTTTTTTAAAAAAAGACATGGAGGAACTGGAAATGCATATCACTAGGTGAAAACCACTAATCCTAAAAAGCTATATACTGTAGGACTCCAACTATGACATTCTGGAAAAGACAAAACTATAGAGACAATAAAAAGACAATTAAAAGGGGAGGATATAAATGGGGGCAGGGGTTATATGGGAAATCTCTGTACCTCCCTCTCAATGTGGTTTTAAACCTAAAACTGGTCTAAAAAAATAAAGTCTTTAAAAACGTTTTTAATCTTAATGTTATAGGTATGCATAAGATGTAACATAAAGCCACCCTCAACTCATCCGATCTCATTTTCCAAGATGCTTTGGACTAAATATGTTTTTATTCTGATTGACAGCAGTAAGTCTAACTATCATGCTTACACTTGTACTTCTTGGTTTATCATCTGTAACAGTATCTATAGGAGGAAGGAAACTTTGAGCCCTAAAGGAAAATAAATGAACTTAGAGAAACTACCACAATCTAACCACATTTCCTATTTTTGCTGATAACATTATTATTATTTATAGATTCTTAAATGTCTATTTTGATTCATCAACTTTGAATAGCACTTCTTGACTCCCCGCTACATATGATGAGGAAAATAACAAATAGGCAGAAATCAAGACTCAAAATGAATTCTAAGAAGCATTTACCTTGTTCATAAAGTAGCTTCATATTTGAATCTTTGCAGGCAACCAGATTGTTGAGCAATGCAATCACACTTTGCATGGTGTTACCCAGAATGTTCTCCTGATGTTCCTGCAATAGATCACAATTTCCATCATAACTATACAGAATTGTAATTACATCATGATAGAGACAAATGATCAAATGACCTCCATCCCTTCATTCTTTGCACAAGGTCAAATAATTATCTTTCTCCGCTTTAATGAAGCAGATCCTTCTGCGTTAAGGCACTCCCACACCCCATCAGTGTGTTAAGTCAGCTGGGAGGCAGCATGAACCCTTCAGAGCACCAGTGCTGCTGCATGCAGTCCCCCATGCACAGCTGAGTGACAACCACACAGCCCTCTGGGCTTTAGATGGGGGATACGGGAGTCAGAGTGACTAGGAATCAACTACATGGAGCTTAGGAGACCACACTTGAAAGTGAACTGAGATCACAAAATAAAGCTACCACATCTCAGAGTGACAAATGCAGCAGAGTGACCAGGAGACCCTTGATGGACACATGGTTTCCAAAGCTTACAAAAACACCAGCACTGCATCTGGCTCTGAAGCTGCTCTGTCGCCAGATGTGTACCTCCCAGCAACGCCAGCCACTTGATGTTCCGAGTCGCACCATCTAGGTCTTCACTTGGTCTGAGACAAGGAGTTTGCTTTCCAAATACCGGTGCCTAAAAATTTCTACCTTTCTTGAGAAACACACACTTAAGGGTGGATGTTCATGTGTGAATGTTCCACTGACACCGATTTAAGAAGATGAATAAGGAAGCGATGGTCTGCCACCAATTTCATCCAATTATTCATACAGTTGGTTGGAAGGAAAGGGTGATTAATAAGCACAAGATGACACAACATGTTATTCATGATAAAGTAACCAACGATACATAGGAAACCTATTCTAGTCAAGAAAAGAGAAGCTAATAAATCTTTTTGGTTTTCTTTCTTTTTTTTGGTCCCATTCAATAAAATAACACATTTTGCTCCTTGTTCAAAGACCAGCCTGTCAGCAAATACAGGGCAGTTTCACTAGCAATAAATCCATTGTTCCTTCAATATACACATTTCTTATGATTAAATGTACCTCTTCTATGATGCTCTTGGTAATATTTTTGCCTCCCTGTGAAGCCAATACTTCAGTTTTCCCTTGTACTCATGGGGTGAGTGCCACTTGCTAATATAGGCATTTCCTTTAGTACAAAAGCCAACTATCCAAACCCCCATTACCCCTGAACACTACGAATCCAGGACTGTCCCCTGGCCAACCAGGTTCTCGGAGTCCCTGCAAAATGAAGGCCTCTGCCAGCCCACAACTCAGTCTGCAGAGGGGCGTAAAGCCAAGGTGCACTCTGATCATTAAAAGCCCCAGCCAACCATACTACTGGGGGTCTCCAGGATAAAGTATCTGATGCAGGAAATAAAAGAGACCAATAATCCTATAACCAGACGGGGAGAAATGGTTCTTTTTCTTTTCTAACCATTATCAAAAACATTGTTGTTGGATTTCAAGCCATTCATACACTATGACTTTTGTTTAATATAAAGTGAGGGCTTCGTAAAAATTATAGTAGAGAATTCTATTTACGCACTCTTCTCTCTTGTAGATATATATGTGCTTCCTACATAGTGTTGGGGAGGAAGGGCATGGAACAGAGTCCTTGCTCCTGCTCGAGATGATGCCGCAGTTCTCCAGGGGGTATTGAGACAGCTACTGCTATGGCTCAGGTCATCATTTCCCCCAGAAAGAATGAAATACATGCGAAGAGCAGTTGAGAAGGCATAAAAATGAGTTCAACACACTTCCATTAACTTCTATCAAATTGGTTTATTTCATTTCTCTTAGCAACTTTAATAAGATTTGTTCTTGCTGTTCACAACCGTATTAGCCTACAGGGGATAAATGATGCATTGAAAAACACCACAGTTACTTAAAGTCAGAGTAGAGGATTATATGAAGGGAGAAAACAGGGGGGTAAATTTGTGGGGCCAGAGTTGTTCTCAGGCACTCTGCAAGCCTGGTGTAAAGACAAATGGGAAACTCAAGTTTGGTTCAAAGACCACAGGGCAGAGTTGGAGGGGAGGGATGATCCCGATGAAAGACTGGGTCCCCATTAGATGCTCCTCTAGGACAGCCCCTCTCCCCAGAAAGCTATGACTGAGTTCCAGGGTAAAAAGACTGTAACAGAAGGCTAGGGAAAGTCCTGATGTCTTTTTTTTTTTTTTAAATCCCCACGGCTCATGAATGAAAGCAAGGAGTCTACACCATTGGCACCTCAATACATGCAAGTAAAGCAGTGTAAGGAGAGAGAGCAGCAGCTGATGACTTGCAACAGGGCCTTTGGCACAGGGTCAGGGGCCCAGGCACCAGTGGCCTCAGTGTTGATCTTGGCCTGCGGAGGACCAAGGCAGTGCTGAGAGTTTGCTGATGGGGCACTGGGTGCCAAGGCTCGTATCCCAGGCATGTGACCTATGTCACCATCGCATCTGATCCTCACAGAAACACTGAAGTGGCTGCAGGTCTCCCCTTGCTACAGATAAGGCCACTGAGGTTGGCGAGGTGAAGTGTAACTTGCCAGGAATCAGCCAGCTCTTCAGCGGTGAAGCTAGGACTGGGTCCATGGGATGGCGGAAGCCACGCACCTGATCACCATGCAGCGCTGCCTGCTGACCCACAGTCACGGGGCACAAGGAAGGAGAGACGGGGGTCAGAGCCAACAGCGCACCAGCACATCCCAGCTTAACCCATACCACCTGAGGGCCCATGGGGTGAGGTAGCAGGCACGTAAAGGGGCCCAGAGCAGGGGGTGGAAAAGCTGAGAAATACTGAATTGGGGCAGCTCTGGTAGCGCTGCCCTCCCTGTGCCACCATGACTGGCATCTCTTGGCTTCATAAGCGTCCTCTGTAGATACCACAATGCTCTAAGGCATAGAACGCAGGAAGCAAGATGGAGGTGCTAGGCAACTCCAGGAAAGAAAAGAATAAGCTGTTACTCCAAAGACTGGAAATACATACCTTGAGCCCCCGACCACAGCCCCACTGCTCAGACACTCAGCATGAGCCTCGGCGGCCGGGTAAGAAAGGCAGCCGAGCTCATCAGAAAAGGCATCGCTGACCGCGCACAAAGCCACAGAAGGCAATCGCACTGCATTTTAAGATTATGACAAAAAAATCCTTTATCCATAACCCATCAATAAGCACAGCTGACCTAATTTGTGTGCCTAATGCCACAGTGTGCCGACATTTAATAAACAGAGCACTTGAGAGTTCTAATAAAACACAGCATTTGCCAGTAGAGATAATTAGAATTGAAGCAGCAAAATTCTAGTGTTTGGCAACATAGATGAAACAACTTCATTAAAATGTACAGCTTCGGCAAATGAAAGGCAGGGGAGCACTGGACCCTGAAGAATCAGCCTTCTCAAAACTAATTGCTTCAGTGCTTATAGAGGACAGCTCTGAACTACCAAGGGCACGGCAAGGAAACACTACTGAAAAATGATCAGCCTTCCCAGAGCGGTTTCACTGTAAACAAAGCATTATACTTTCCTCTAATATCTGAGGACGGAAATGGCACTAGGGACGTCAGATGGCCAGACTCAAAAGTTTGGCAGGGCTCTCAATAGTCAAGGCAGGAAACACCTTTAGCAATAGAAACTCACAATGAGCCACAGTCACTCTCTTTTGCCCTTGGTGTGGGGTCAGGATTCTAAAGAGGGCAAATTAAAAGACAACCACTGGTCCCCAGGGAGGTTGGAAACCAAGAGGAGGCAGAAAAGCAGAAGCACATGGAAGAGTTATGAACGTGAAATCTATAATCTCTGGCAAATAAACACAGGGCACGTCCTACTCAACACACAGTGAGATCACATTTCAGGGGAAAACCTTTTTGCACGTTGCACTACAGGATGCTAGTCTACTGCGCATGTTCTGGGACATAGTAGAAAGGTGACAGAGACAGAGTGTGTGTTCGCTCACTTTCCTTTTTATGCTTTCTCTCATACAACTAGATTCCTAGACATCTGGAGCCCACAGAAGACTCTTCAGAGCATTCAGATGAAATAAATGTATTGGACGGAGCGGAAGAGGACATTTTTTCATATTACTGATTTTTCACAAGGCCATACCACACACAGCTCCAACTCAATGGGATCTAAACTGAACTCATCCTGTCCTTTCCCCTCACACATCGTCCTCTGGCTTCCTGTCTCAATGAAGGGCTCTACCATCTGTCCACCATGCAGCCATAAATCCTGGAATCACCTGGGGCCACTGCCTCTCTCCCGCCTCCCACATCCCATCCGTGATAAACTCCCCTTGATTCTCCCCAGGCCCACTCTTGAAGCTCTCCTCTGCCAAAGATAAGGTGGGGACACTTTGTCCCCTGTCTCCACTGCTCCTCCTGTCCTCCACTGCTAACCAGGCTCCTCCTTCTCGAGTGGCAAGACTCATTCCCATTCCTAGGGCTTAAATATGGGGCCTGCAGGCCCGGGGAATATATTAGAGTCCACTGTAGGCCCAAGGTAGGGGGGCCATTGCTTCCCACCACCCCGTTTGTCCAGAGCCCCAGGGGGATTCAAAGGCCTGAAGGGAAGGAGGGCCATGAGAACCAAGGGATGGCAGAAGCAAGGGTACTGTAGCTCCGTTGCTCTCAATCCCACAGAAGTATCATGTTAATGATTTTGGAAACACTCTCATGATTTATTGACCCAAATTCTGACTCCTGTGGGTAAGGAAAAGGGAAGGGAACAAGGTGAAGGAACACAAATTTAAAATTAATCTCCACTAATTTACCTCATAAATAAATACACACACACATACACACACACACACAGGACTTCCTGGGAAGCAAGGCCAGGATTTGGGCATCCAAAGCTGGAATGTTTGGGGTGTTATGAAGCTGGGGCTGGGGTAACTACCACTGGGCATTTGCTCTGCCGGTTGTGAAACAGTCAAATAGCCCCTCTGTCCTATGGTCAGGGCTGCTGGGGGCTTAGCAGCCTCCAAGGAGGCTCAAGGAGAACCTCAAGCACGCTCTTCCCCATCTGTAGCCAAAGATGTAGGATGCTCTCACCCTATAAGCCTGGAGGTACAGAATTAAGTCTCTTCCTTGATTTGGGTCATCATCTTTCTGATTAAAAGACATGAGAGAAAAGAATTTAAATTTTTTAATTTGACTGACAGATAGTATAGAGGCCCTGTAGCTGCAGCAAATACAAGTTCTTATTTGCAATACATTGCAGCTGACACAGAAGGGAGGCTGTGGACCAAACGGTACCATTTGCCAATCAGTATGCTGAGTTCAGCCTAAGAATTCCAGTCCTCGCTCAACACCAATGGCGGACTGCTGGGGATGCCCTTCTGTGGCAGGTTAACTGTGTCACTTGGCTTGCTCAGCCCTCCTGCTCTTTCACGTTATTTAAGCTTCTAGCAGGAAACTTCCATCCTCCCTCCTGGTTCTCGGTAGGGCCCTACTCCTCAAGGCAGGTGCACTGGGTTGGAGCCAATGCTACTCAGGCAGGAGAGCCCTGGCAATGGAGAGAGATGGCGGGAAGCAGCCAGGACCAGCATCCCCAGGGATAGACTGCACCCCTTTCCTATGTCTGCCTGGGGGGCTGACAGGCCAAACTGCCCCACAACACCCTATCCGAGCCAAAAACGGGCCCCAAGTAGGGGGACAAATGAGAAAATATAGGTGTGCATCCAGACACACAACTCCTTCCACCTTCCTGTCACATCCCTGCCACTGTCCAAAGTAATAGATAATAATAAAATGTTACAAAAATAAAGCCTTGGCAAACTAACATACACTCTTAAAAATTCAGGCCAGATGCTGTTTGCTGAAGCTGGGGTGGGGGGGAGAGGGCATGGGGAAGGCTATCCTTCTTGTTGGACAGCACCGACGTGACCTTCCTTTGCCTGACTTCATCATTGCACCTACTGTATACAGTAACCCGTGGTTCATCCAGTCCTCACCTGATGCTGAGCCCCTGGAGGGCAGAACTGGGACTTTTAATCAGTCCCCAGTGCGAGGTGCAGTGCCTGGTATGCAGAGGCCTCTGGTAGATTAACAAAGAAACAAACTGGCTCAAAGCTGCTTAGGTGAATACAGTTGGGAAAGGGATAGATAGCTCATGGGAGTCTCCTTCAAGGAATTACCTTGTCACAGACTAGAAATTGTCTTCAATTAAATAATTGATAAATACTTATTGAACAATAAAAATAATCTTCCTCAAAAAGTCTAATAGGTACATACTTTTTGAATATTTGCAATAAATGATAAATTCAGACCTTTTCACTTTAAATAAAATACATAAAATCTCTCCCATGTGAAATAGTTAATACATACTCCAAAAATCCTGAAAGATGCTGACACAATTTTTTAAAAGATTTTTTATTTATTGAGAGAGAGAGAGAGAGCATGCACAAGTTGGGGGGACAGGCAGAGAGAAGGGAGAAGCAGACTCCCTGCTGAGCACAGGACCCAAAGTGGGCCCAATCCCAGGACCCTGAGATCATGACCTGAGCCGAAGGCAGATGCCTAACCAACTGAGCCACCTGGGCACCCCGATGCTGACACAATTTTAATGGCACTCTCTGTTAAAAGTGATCGCTCACTTGGGACACCTGGATTCAGTGCCCTTAACACCTCTTTGCTAGGTCAGCTAGTGGTAGGTGAGCTAGTCCTAAGGACATGGGAATACCTCAACATAATACCTACTGGCCCTCACACCCCCAAAGCACACACTGTCTGCATCCCATTGGATCTTTCAACTAGTTTTTGTTGCACAGGACTGTCTCTAAAGTGGCAATGAGACCCTAGCCATCTCACCGTCTGAGTTGAAATTTCAAAGAAGGAGCACCTTTCTCCAATAAATTATTCTGAGCAGGTAACAAATCAGACATCAGGGGAACTGCAAATACATACACTGGGTATTTACAAACCAGCAGCATAAGGCAGCCCGGATCTTTGTCACTCACCCTGGAATTTGGTGCACTTGGTATTTTATGCATGATCACTTCTGTTCTCAATCTCCATAACTGAGGGCAATCAGCTTTCCTTTTCTTAGACTCTACTTAGATAATAACAGTTATATTTGTATAATCACTTTGGAACATTCAGTACGCTCATTTTTGGCCACACAATGATAGAAACTATACCATCTTGGAGAATACATTGGTTGTAATAGGATAAAATCATCTGAGGAATTTTTCATCTCCTAGATAATAAAAAAAATGCCAGCAAGGACCCAGAATATTAACTGGAATTTGAAGATACTCTACTATAAGCATAAACTGGGTACAAGCAAAAAAGCGTTAATGTGGATCATGCTGGACAACCATGGGCAGGGTAAAAGGGTCTTGTGATGGATCAAGAAACTCACAGACCCTGAGCAGAGAGCAGGGCATATGCTGGGAACACAGGAAAAATAAGGAGATTCCGGAGGAGTCAGATTGACCAACTTGACCAAGGAAGAATGTGACCATATACTGGCCAGTTCCATTTCTGAAACCTAGAAGGGGACTATTGAGAGCTTAAATAAATTTCTTAGACCAAGCCAGGTTGGTCTAAGGACCTTATCAGCTGAAACCTGACCCCCCTCTTCAATATCTATTCTGGGACAAATCCCTTTGGGGGTCTTGGCTGTATGCTGGACAACCAAGACTCATCTACAGAGTGCCCATTTGTTCACATCCACTGCTTCTGGATCAAAGCAACTGTCCCACCAGTCCCTGGGAAGTCCCTTAAGCTTAGGAATGAGGGAATAGGGAGGAAGGGAAAGGGAAGGGTATGGGATTTTCATATTTTTAATTCTTGTACCCCCAATAAATGAGTTTCAGCTTTAAGAAATTCCATATCAAGATTGCTTCATTAAGTTTTCTTCAAGCAGGTCAAAGAGAAAACCATAAATCTGAATGAGTGCTAAGAAGGGAAGGACAAAAGATAGAAGGGAGAGACTGGAGAGGATGGGAAGGAAGAAAGAGGGACCACTGGATTTCCTCAAGAAAGAAAAATGAGCCCAGAAAAGATAAGCTCAGGATGCAACCCCAGGTACACAGGTGCTAAAACAAAAATTCTCTGCATCATAGGGTAGCTGGTCACCTCAATCAGGAACTAAAAGTCAGTCAACTGACCTATTATGTGTCCAACCACTGGGTATCTCCAAATAAATGCTGACCAACATTTCAATGGGATGTGCACAGAGACAACAACAGCTCGGGTCCCTGCCCATTGGCACTGCCTAGTGTCAGCCCCCAGGTGACCCAGGCCATCTTCAACAGACAGGGAGAAGAGGAGCAAATGATTCTGTTTAACACCAAGCACTTCAAGCTCTTTCTCAATTCATGAAACACATGTATTGGGACTGTCTTCTTGCTACCACACTCTCACCTGGCCACCCCCCATTGCCCCCATGGATATATGGAATAATAGTGTCACAGCCCCTTCTGTGTATGAATTCTGATGAGCTGCAAATGAAAAGATGTGTGCTCCCCTTGGGCAAACTGGCTGACAATGGGATCCTTCCTTCTGATGGCTTGCATGACATTGGATGAGCACAGGGGAATGTTGTCCAGTCTGTTTGTGTAGGGTGCACGGAAAAGGGGCACTGATCTTTAAGAGAGCTTCCCTGAGCTGTCCCTGAGCTTCTGGGACATGCATACACCATTCACAGAGGACTGGAGTCTATTCGTCACCAATCTTATTGGCTAATCTTAGAATCTCATCTCTCAGGGCACAAGTAGCATGTTAAACAACCAAACCAAACACACACATGAACACACACAAAAAAACCTGTCTTGGAAGTTGTTAGGGAAAGTCATCAAAAAGACATGAAGGCCAGTTGACCCAGGGCACCCGGAGGCTCCCATCCCCTCCCAGTCCTTGGAATGTGGGTTCTGCTGGCCTTTCCTGCTCCCAGAGGCTGCCCCTAGAACACACCCTTGAGATAGTGATGTGGTGTTGAGAACACCTGCACGGTATACGTGACTGAACCCCGGTAAGGCCTCTATATATAAACTTTTAACATTTGGCAGGCGGTGCAGAGATCCACTGTCTTGCTGCCCAAGACAAGCCTCATATGTAAGTCCCCTTTGCTTATGAAATGGCCATCTACCAACCTGGAGTGGCCGGCCTGTTTCTTCCACCTCTCCCTGCCCTGCCAGAGCCAGGGTTGGTTTCAGATTTCACCCAGGAAGCTCCCTAGAGGGTTGTGACCCAAAAGCAGCAGGAGGAGAAACAACCAATATAGCTTCAATTCTGAAACATTTCACATGACCATGCTCTGAATAATATAGACTCTGGCGCTCCATCAGAATGACTCCAACAGCAATGACTTTGAGCCACAGCATCCAAGTCATCATCACACAATCCATCAAGGGCAGGGCACGAGGCAAAACCTCGACAGCTGGAAACGTCATTTGAAGCCATACAGAGGACAGAGAGCTCTTCCCCGCCAGCAACGGAGGGGGACAGAGCACGCAACTCATCATTTTGCACCAGCTGCCATATCCAGGGGCAGGGCTGGGAGCTCCACTGGAAACAGGCAAAAGGGAAAGCCCTGCCCCCGACACATGCAGATGCAGGCAACCAGGGAGAGGTGACCTGCTGGAGTTTCAGGCTAACCTCCAAAGTCCTCTTCTGCTTTAACATCCTTCCATACTAAACCCAATGCTGCATCTGCCAGCAATGGAGAGCATACGATGGAATAATTCCTAAGAGTTATTTGAAATGGAACCAGGAGGACACTGAGGAGGTGGGGTTCATGCATATCTTCTGTCTCAAATTCTCAGAGGTTTTTTTTCTTTTTTACTGAACTCAGCTAAAAGTCAAGGCATCTACTTATGTTATAATGGACATAAATGGATTTTCTGCCCAACATTAGCCCTAGCAACCAATCACATGTAGATTAATGTAGCTGTAGATAAACCAGCATCAACCACCTTTTCTTTAATACAACTTACGTAAAACTTCTCTTCCCAACTTATTTTTTATTTTTTTAAACACTTCATTTATTTGAGGGAAAGAGGGAGAGAGAGCACAAGTGGGGGGTGGGGACAGAGGGACAAGAAGACTCCCCACAAGCGGGGAGCCCAACTCGGGGCTTGATGCCAGGACCCTGAGATCATGACCTGAGCCAAAATCAAGAGTTGGCCACTTAACCAACTGAGCCACCCAGGCACCCCCTCTCTTTCCACTTTAAAAACTCTAACCTTTGTCTCTCCAGAGCAGGTTTTCGATTTCAATCAAACCTGTGTCTCCTGGATTGTAATCCCTAAGACTCCCAATAAAAGCACATATTTTGTTGTGCAGCTTACAGTTTTGTCTTTGACACTTCTCAAAGAATATTTGAAAGAGAGGTTAAATAATATCAAATAATATCAAATTATATCAAATTCCTATGCTTTCCTATAGTCAAACAGAACAGTTCTGCACAGTCTCAAATATTTACTTGTGGATTGTAGCAAAGATCACTCAAATAAAAGTTTTAGCACAAGACAAGTAACCCTATCCCCATCTTTCCAACGTGCACTTAATAAATCTAAAAACAAAAGGTTGTTGGGTGAAACAATTTCCTCAGAATTCTGCCTTTCTTCAGCCCCTCAAAAGAATCCTAAATACCACATGCCACCTGAGTTACCATGAAGTCCAACTTCATCACATAAATACTGGGGGGGGGAGGGAGAAAAGGATAGGTTTATGAATTACTATCCTCCTAATCACAGGATTTCACAATATTGATAACAGAACTGACTCAGAATGAATGTAAGCTCCCATATTAAAAAAAGTGGTTTTAATGTGAATTTGCATAAATTTTAAAATGCATACAAACATATATACACACAAACAGACCTGAAAACCTTTACAAATATGTGAACAATTTGATTATTCATTATTTTGAGTAGTCTGCCCAGTTGATATCCTTTTATATTACAGAAAATAGTGTGTACTATTTTGAAGGTAAAAAATGCATGATCTCCTCTGCACACAATTGAATGTCATTCCTTCAACAATCTATACTAAAGACCAGCCCACATCAGGCCCACTGTAGATCCTGATGACACGCCCCAAACCTGCACCAGACACCTGCCCTTGGGGAGCTTCCCATCCAGTGAGAGCGCAGGGAGACAGAATGGGCTGAGAGGAGTATGCTGATTGTGCTAACACATACTAGGGAGTGAGATCCTGGTGAGCTGAGAAGACCAGAAAAGGTTTTAGGCAGGAGATGGGAATGGAGCTGGGTGGGAAGAACCAGCAGGCTTGCAAAGCTCTAGAACTTGGGGAAGGGCACAAACCACAGGACTTGGGAACTTGAGGTTGACAGAAATGAGACATCACAAAGGCACACTGAGGCTGATGACTCTGAAGACTTGGCTAAGACTTTTGGAATCCATACTAAATCTCAGCTAACAAGTGCCTGGGTTAGTAATTTCTTTTGGATTCAGTGGAGTTAAAAACAAACTAGATATATTTGAATTTAAAAAAACTAAAAACTAGAAATACACTGTTGCTGTAACTCACGGATATAAATTAGTTACATCACCCCTGCACAGAGTGGGCAGGAGTGGCTCTGTGTCATCCTCAAGGTCAGCTCCTCAGGGCCTGCTCCCTGCCGGCTTCTCTCAGCTCCTCACCTCACCTGTGGCCAGTCTTCATCACCTGACCTCAGCACCTTGTCTTCTGCTTATACTCGGCCCTGTGGCATGGACTTGAGACTGAATCTAAAGTAACCAGAGTCTACCTCTGGCTGGAAAGGCCAGCACTCTATCTCCTTAGTGACATCAAACAGAGGGCGCAATACTTTCTGGAGATTTTTCAGATGTACGGATTCTTACCTATCCCTACCTGTGAAGTTCTACCACGTGTAAAGGGCTAATACTGTTACTGATTCTGTTACTATCTACAAATAGGATTTAGCTGTGGATTTAGCTCTGGATATGCTTGAGGGCCAATTATTTCCCCCTTGTAAAGCGGCATTTGCCGGTTCTGGGTGATGGCTGAAAACTAGACTGGGTACATACAGAGAGATGTGGATATACCTGAAGCCAAAAGATAACCAGAGATATTCTTAAAATTTCTCAGAGCTTCTGCACTTCAGAGACATTCATCAGAAAGTCTCAGTTTTGTTTTCAACTCTGGAATCAAACTTCTTTTGCATGAAAGCTCTTAGATAATGATACTTATAAGTTTTAAGAGATCAGGTTAGGAAGAGAATACAAGAGCCTCTGGATGTGAGACATTGATATCAAATAGCAAAAATGAAAGAACAGTATATTATTAGCTGTTTTTGTTTTTTAATGGAACTCACAGGCTTCCATGTGCTCCCCACAAACGCCTCAGAGTTGCCGTGTGGCTGGAAACCTAAATGAAGTCTCAGAAAAGATAATGGAGCTTTAATGATGGAAATAGTAAGAAAATTAAATCTAATCATGTTCCATTAAGCACGCTCTTAGCTCCCATTTTTACTAAATTATTTTAGTATGATTTTGCCTCTATCTATTGAAATAACCTTTTATGGCAATTTGATTTGCAAGCATAAATAAGTCTCATTTACTTTCCACTATGAAACCCTGCGGGATTAATAAGAAGAGATGGATCATCTAAAATCTTACCCATTCTGCAATCAGGAAGTAACCATTCAGAGAGATGGATACTTTGTCTAATATTTTATATTTAGATCTGTGTGGAAAAGCATTACACTATAATTAGGGTCTCATTCAACAACAACATATCACCTGCTAGAGGGACCATCTTCAACCAGCCTTGGCTTCCATACCAGCCTTGAAAGGGAGCCACAATCGTCCACACTTCCTGTGCTGGTGGGTCACCTCACCTCCTCAGACCTTAATCCTCAAGCTCATCCTCTTCCCCCTGCTCTTTGATGGACTTTTATCATGTTTAGAGTGCTTTGCTACTATTGGCCAGAACTGCTGGAGTGTTTGCTTCCAGAAGGATGCTCCTGCATAGCTACCTAGATCTGCGTTCTAGAGGACAGAGTGACAAATTGTAAGCAATCATGCACTCAGTCCAGGAGTATGCAACCATGGAACACAGCAAAGGACAATGGGAGTGGTTCTTCAATTCTGAGCTGTGCAAAGAATAGAACCACCTGTCAGAATATGCAGGTGGGGTTTTAAATATTCTTTCCAAAGCACATTTACTTCCAAAAAGCGTGACAATGAAAAAGCTATGAAGTGTAACTAGAATCACAATTTGCAAATTAGAGGAGTCTCTGGGCCCAGTCTTGATCACTTCTATCAAGATTTAGAGGATTTAGGAGGGAAAAATCACATTCAGCAGGAATGATAACTATGGGAAAAGAGGCTGGGAGAATGTCACACAAGGACCAGACATGAATCCACACCTATATTCTATTCTAACTCTGTATTCAGGACTGAAGTACACAAAATACAATAAAAAATGAACTTATGAAACCAATTTCAACTACAGACCATAAAACTAAATAAGGGTATAAAAATTATTGACATGTCTGCACCCAGTAATACAACAACTCTCAAACCAGGAGAAGCAAGGAGAAATACACAGAAACACACTAATAATGGAACACTATATTCACTTCCCTCAATCTAAGATGATTAAGGAAAAAAAATTAGTAATGTATATCTTATACATACAGGATATATCTTAGAAATATATATGTTATATGGGGCGCCTGGGTGGCTCAGTCGTTAAGCGTCTGCCTTCGGCTCAGGTCATGATCCCAGGGTCCGGGGATCGAGCCCTGCATCCGGCTCCCTGCTCAGCAGGGAGACTGCTTCTCCCTCTCCCACTCCCCCTGCTTGTGTTCCCTCTCTCACTGTGTCTCTCTCTGTCAAATAAATAAAATCTTTAAAAAAAAAAAAAAAGAAATATATATGTTATAGATATATGCCAAATTCTGAACCCTATGGAGAATAACTGTTTTCAAATGCACAGAGAATTCATGAAATGTACCATAGCATATACAAAAAAAAATCAACAAATTTCCCCAAAATAGAAATTTATTCATTGTACTAATACTAAAATTTATAAACCAAACAAGTTTCTATTAAATGCAATTTTAAAATTCTTGAGGGAAATACAGATCAAAATTGAAAACTTTTGTGAAAATACATATAATGAAAACATTATACATTAGAATGCAGTAGATACTGCTTATAGTTTATAAGATAAAAACATAGCATTAGATACAATAAAAATACTACAATAAAGGAAGTATTCAATTTTTAAATTCTAGAAAAAATGAAGTTACTGAAAGCAAGCAACAGGATGAAATTTAAAAAGATAAAAGCAGAATTTAATCAATTAGGAGACCTGTGCCTCTACTAGGATATATTAGGTCACAAAGGCCAATATTGCCTTATAACAACCAGAAAACCCCACATAAATTATAAAATCATATTTGTAGAGATATCAGACAGCTACAGAAGCACCAAGAAGTAGGTGAACTAAAGTTCCAGAAAGTAGAGAAATTTTCCAATGTCAACTGATACTTCCATTTTTTTCCTGCAGGGGCATTTGCTGGTTCTGGATGATGGCTGAAAATTGGGCTTAGTACATACAGGGAGCTCCACTGAGGGCAGGAGAAACTGGCAATGGTTTTAAAGCTTGTATGGGGCTGGAATAACAAGTAGGAAATTTAAGGGGCCTCAGACAAAAACAGCATCCCCCCAAAATTTGATGGTTGCTACAGGAGGCTGATAAGATGGACAGAAAAATCTATAAAAGATGGAGTAAAATCTCCCACTGTTCATGGTACCTAAGAAACAATGACCATTCAGTCACTCTATGTCTTTTCATTGGAACATTTAGTCCATTTACATTTAAAGTAATTATTGATAGGTATGTAACTTACTTCCATTTGTTACTTGTTTCATGGTTGTTTTCATAATTCTCAGTTCCTTTCTTCTTCTTGCTCTCTTCCCTTGCTGTTTGATAGCTTTCTTGAGTATTACGCCTAGATTCTTTTCTCTTTTTTGTGTGGTTACCAATAGGTTTATATATAAAATCTTATATATATAGAACTCTATATTAAGTTGATGGATGCGTAAGTTTAAATCTATTCTAAAAGCACTAAATTTTTATTCCCACTCCTCATTTTATGTATATGGTGTGATACTTTACATCCTTTTATTTTGTGAATCCCTTGACTGATTTTTGTAGATATAATTGATTTTACTGCTTTTGTGCTTTAACCTCCATAGTGATTTTACAAGTAATCAATCTACAACTTTTATTATGTTTGCATTTCTCTGTGAAATTCTTCCCTTTCATAATTTTTTTTTTTACTCCTAATAATGGCCTTTCTTTTCACTCAAAGAATTTTCTTTAACATGTCCTGTAAGGTTGGTTTAGCCTACTACCCTGCGGTGCCCTGTAGCAGAATACCCTCTGCTCACCAGACCAGGCATTCCTGAGGTTTCTCCTTATGTGGACTGCATGCACCCTACTGTTGTGGCTGAGCCATGATTGCCTTCAGTTCAGTTGGCTGCAATGACCGACTTTAACTGCTGTGGGTGCACTAGGCAGGATTTGGTCCCTGTGCTATTAAGGGGCCTGTCTGGGGCTGCCACAGACTTGTAGTTGGGTGGTGTAAGCAAGAATGTACAATGGGGAAAAGACAGTCTCTTTGACCAATGGTGTTGGCAAAACTGGACAGATAAATGCAAAAGAATCAAACTGGACCATTTTCTTACACCATACACAAAAATAAACTCAAAATTAGACTTAAATGTGAGACATGACCATAAAACTCCTAGAAAACATAGGCAGTAATTGCTTTGACAATGTTGCCTTAGGAATATTTTCCTAGATATGTCTCCTGAGGCAAGAGAAATAAAAGTGAAAATAAACTATTCAGACTGCACCAAAATAAAAAGCTTTGCACGGCAAAGGAAACCGTCAACAAAACAAGAAGGCTACCTATCAAATGGGAGAAGATATTTGCAAATGATATATACAGTAAAGGGTTAATGGGAGAAGATATTTGCAAATGGATATATACAATAAGGAGTTAATACCCAAAACATATGAAAAATGTATACAACACCAAAAAATTCATTTAAAAAATGGGCAGAAGACCTGAACAGGAATTTTTCCAAAGGCAACAGACACATGAAAAGATGCTCAACACCACTCATCATCAGGGAAATGCAAATCAAAACCACAAGGAGGTATCACCTCACACCTGTCAAAATGACTAAAATAAAAAAGACAAGGAATATCAAGTGCTGACAAAGATGTAGAGAAAAAGGAACCCTTGTGCACTGGTCGTGGGAATGCAAGTTGGTGCAGCCATTGTGGAAAACAGTATGGAGGTTCCTCAAAAAGTTATAAATAGAACCACCATATGATCTAATAAGTATTTACCCAAGGAAAACAAACAAAAAAAATTCAAAAAGATACATGCACCCCTATGTTTATTGCAGCATTTATAATAGCCAAGATATGAAAGCAACCCAAGTACCCATCCATAGATGAGCAGATAAAGAAAATGTGGTGTATCTATAGAATGGAATATTACTCAGCCATAAAAAGACTGAAATCTTCCCATATACAACAACATGAATGGAGCTAGAGTGTATTATGCTAAGTGAAATAAGTCAGAGAAAGACAAACACTATACGATCTCACTCATATGTGGACTTTAAGAAAACAAATGAACAAAGAAAAAAAGAGACAAACAAAAACCAGACTCTTAAATACAAAGAACAAACTAGTGGTTGCCAGAGGGGAGGGAGGAGGGGGAGGGGTGAACTAAAGGGGATTAAGAATACACTTATCTTAAATTAGTATTTAGAGCCACAAATCCCCTCCTTGGCTCAGATCAGTGGATGGCTGCCATGTCCATATCATCACCCAAGCAGAAGACTGGGTTTTATTCTCTAGAGAGGTCTCTAAACTGCAGGATGCCAGGCACATACCCTAACCCGAACCCTAAACATAGCCCTGACCCTAACCCCTAACCCTCACCCTCTGGAGAGGTCTCTGAACTGCAGGATGCCAAGCACAAACTTTCACCCTAACCGTAAAACTAGGTCTGAGAAAGTGGGTTCCTGAGCACACAATAAGAAAAGCTGAGAAGAAGCTTAGTTATTCTGGAGAAGACCCAAACATTTAAGAACTGATAACATTTCTGAAAATCGGTCTGAAGGTAGAGATTAAACAGAAGGAATAATTGAATATCTAACTGAAGAGTATTTAGAGCCCCAAGCCCCTCCTTGCCTCAGCTCAGTAGATGGCTACCACGTCTATTCTCACCCCTGAAGAAGTCTGGGGTTTTATTCTCTGGAGAGGTCTCTGAACTGCAGATGTCAACCATATATCTTAACACTAACCCTCACCTTAGCTCTAGCCCTAACCCTAACCCTAGATCTGAGAAAAAGAGAGAACACACACACACACACACACACACACACAGGAATATTACACACACAGGAATATTACTCACCCATGAAAAAAATGAAATCGTGCCATTTGCAATGACGTGGATGGAACCAGAGGGTATTATGATAAGTGAAATAAGTCAGAGAAAGACAAATTCCATATGATTTCATTCATATGTGTAATTTAAGGAACACAACAAAGGACGAAAAAGCAAAAAAGAGAGAGAAAGAAGCAAACCAAAAAAACTCTTACAGCGACAAACTGATGGTTATCAGAGAGGATGTGGGCGGGGGATGGGTGAAATAGGTGACGGAGATTCGGGAGTGCACAGCACAGGGTGATGTATGGAAGTGTTGAATCAATATATTGTACACCTGAAACTAATATTGCACTCTAACTGGAATTTAAATAAAAACTTAAAAAAAAAACACTTAATAAGCACTGGGTAATGTATAAAATTATTGAACTATTCTATTTTACACCTGAAACTAATATAACACTATATGTTAATTACACTTCAATTTAAAAAGTATATTTAAAAAAGAAAGAAAGAAGCTATGACCAGGCAGGAAAAGGACTCCATCCCAAGTATTCAAACGGTCTCTCCTTTAATTAAGGTATTTGTCAGATTCTGAAAGTACATGAGGCATTAAGTTTGAGAACGAGGCTGGGACATTCTGAAAGGTAGAGCTGAATCCCCTGGTCTTGTAGGACTGAGAGGACAGAGAGGACAGAGAACTGTCAGGTGTTAATCAAAAGCCCAGGAAAGCCAAACAAAAGAACAGGACTATACCAGAGTTAGAAACAAATCTTAATAAAACAGCCCTGACTCAGCTTACTTTCTAATTGGATTAAGTTGATCAGGCTCTATCCCTAAATGACCAAGGAAAAAAAGGGGTGGAGGGGGTGGCACCTGGGTGACTCAGTCAGTTAAAAGTCCAACTCTTGATTTCAGCTCAGGTCATTATCTCAGGGTTGTGAGACTGAGCCCACGTCAGGCTCCTCACTGGCATGGAGGCTGCTTAAGATTCTCTCTCTCCCTCTCCCTCTGCACCTCCCTCCCCTTATCCTCACTCTCTCTCCCCGCCTAAGAGAAAAAAAAAAAGAGAGAGAGAGAGAGAGATGGGGCCTCTCTCTGATGGAAGATACAATATCATCAGTAATCTCTATAGTTTTTACAGAAGATAATATACAATGAAAAAATGCTAGACATGCAGAGAGGCAAGAAAATTTGACCAATACTGAGAGGAAAAAAATGCTGGAGTTATCAAAAAAAAAAGGATTTTAAAATAATTATGAATAATGAATAAAATAGAAAATAGATGAAATAATGGAGAAATTCACCAGAATACTGCAACTTATTAAAACAAAATCAAATGGACATTCTAGAATTGAATTAAATATCTATATTAACAATACAATAGATGGGCTTGATAAGTAATTTACATACAACTAAACACTTGTTTTGCCTCCTAGAAGATAGGCTAGGAAAGTAAAAACTAAGCAGAAAGGGAAAAAAATGATGGAAAAAATAGTTAAGACTATAAAAAACATGTAAGACACTCAAAAGATCTAACAGGTATAATTTGAGCCCAGAACGAAGAGGGAATGAGTAAGAATGAAGGAATGAAGCAGAAGAAGTATTTAAAGAGGTAACAGCCAAGTACTTTCTGCAACTGATTAAAAAATATTTTTAATTAACAGAAAACCTTAACCCATAGATTTGAGAAGCCCAGTTAATCCAAAACAGGTTAAAAAAACAAAGAAAACACAGAAGCATATTATAGTAAAACTGTAGAAAACCAAAGACCAAATGAAAATCTTAAAAGCAAAATGTCAATTTCAAAAGAACAAAACATTACCCAATGATACTCTTTCTATCCCCCTGTCCATCCTGATTTTCAATAACTAGTGTATAATATAATATAATGGATGCTTCCATCCCTCTCAGAAGTGAGTTCATTATAGTCAAAGGATCATCCAAGCCAGTGAGTATGGTTTGTGATCAGTAAGAACTCTTATAAGAAATAATGGGCTTGGGGGCGCCTGGGTGGCTCAGTCGTTAAGCATCTGCCTTCGGCTCGGGTCATGATCCCAGGGTCCTGGGATCGAGCCCCGCATCGGGCTCCCTGCTCCGCGGGAAGCCTGCTTCTCCCTCTCCCACTCCCGCTGCTTGTGTTCCCTCTCTCGCTATCAAATAAATAAAATCTTAAAAAAAAAAAAAGAAATAATGGGCTTGCCTTTACATTCAAGTACTTAATGTAAGTAATGTATACATTCTCTTAAATTTAAACATATTCCATTTAGCTATAATTAGCAAAACCTAGGGATTAGAGAATAAAAACATAAGGAATTAATTTCCTATTTCAGATTATCAATCTCTCACTGGTAGTAACAGGGTTCTTGGGCAGGGGGGCAAGTGGAAACAGACAATTGCATTGAATTTAGCTTTTTTTCCCTCTAGATTATCATAACCAAGGCCGTTATTGCAAGATATTTTACAAGGAGGGAGGAGGAAGGAAAAAAAGGAAGGAAAGGAGGAAGGAAGGAAGGGAGGGAGGGGAGGGGAGGGAGGAAGGGAAGGGAGTGAGGGAGGCAAGGGAGGAAAGACAGACAATGGATTTGTATTGTTGGGCTTTTTCCAAGTAGCCCCAAATCACCTTGGCTCTAAGGAGGAAAGTTCCATGAAAATAAACCCTCTGAAAGTCCCTGGAGAGAGGCAGGATCTTGGTGCCTCTCTTGATTCATCCCAGTAGTGACAGTAATAGCTGTGGAGGAGGAGAGGTTCACACAGGAAATTCAGCATCTTCCTCTCCCCAACAGAATCTGGCACAGGTAAGGGGAAGGATTTCAAAGCCTCCTCCCATTCAAGTAAAATCATTATTATTTGTTTTTTTTTTTTTAAAGATTTTATTTATTTATTTGAGAGAGAGAATGAGAGAGAGAGAGCATGAGAGGGGGGAGGGTCAGAGGGAGAAGCAGACTCCCTGCCGAGCAGGGAGCCCGATGCGGGACTTGATCCTGGGACTCCAGGATCATGACCTGAGCCGAAGGCAGTCGCCCAACCAACTGAGCCACCCAGGCGCCCATCATTATTATTTGTTAAATACACACAAGAGAGGATACAAATGAAAATTAAAAACAGAATGCGGAAACCAACACATTATCCTCCTTTCTAAGTTTATGACATACATACACTTAGTGAGCATCTACTCTCTCCCCAGCATTGCGCTCCTGTGCACACCACAATCCCACATACCCAATGAGGACTGGATGTGCAGTGGCCTGCACAGCTGGGTCATCACAGTGGGAAACATTCCTCATAACCATTAAGTCTATACATCATTCCTTATAATAAATCAAGTATCTATGGAACTGAAACACACTTTAATAGAGCAGATTAAGGTCTTCACTTTTCTAGAAGCAGGGTTTTGGTAAAAATGTGTAGAAGTACTGAAACACTTAGAGAAGAGTAAGGAGAAAAAGATGAAATTAAAAATAATTTTTAAAAGCGTGGGACTTTCACTAGAACAGAGGTTAAATCAAGCAGGCAAGGAAGCTTGGAAAGAGATCTAAATATGTAAGGTCTTCACATCATGTTAAAAGTGGGGATGGATGGGCCATTTACAAAACAGTGCAGAAAGGAGTATTTAACAAGAGCAGAGGCGGTAGACTGAAGTGGTTAACAGTACAGACTCTGGATCAAGACCGTACCAACTCTTACCAGCCTTGACCTTGGAAAGTTACTAACCTCCCTGTGCCTCTGCATCCTTTATCTGTAAAATGGGGGAGGAGAGGAGGAGGAGAACTACTTCATAAGGTTGTTATGAGGATTACAAGTTAGTGTAGATAAAGCACCTAGAACAGTGACTGGTATATACTAAACACCCTAAGCTTATTTTTTAAATAAAGTAAATATTAGGGATAACCGAACTTAGATCTTCATTTCAAAGCACAATCCACAGCAAATTTTAAGTAAATTTGAAAGTTCAGTGTCAAAAAATAAAGCCACAACCGTAAAAGAGAGAAAGAGAGATGCTTTTCAAATCAAGAGTAGGAAAAGCAGGGGCGCCTGGGTGGCTCAGTTGGTTAAGCGGCTGCCTTCGGCTCAGGTCATGATCCCAGGGTCCTGGGATAGAGCTCCGCATCAGGATTCCTGCTAGGCAGAGAGCCTGCTTCTCCTTCTCCCTCTGTCTGCCGCTCTGCCTACTTATGCTATCTCTGTTAAATAAATAAATAAATAATCTTTAAAAAAAAAAAAAAGAGTAGGAAAAGCATGTTAAAAGATTAATATCAAGGGTGCCTGGGTGGCTCAGTTGGTTAAGCGTCTGCCTTTGGCTCAGGTCATGATCCCAGAGTCCCGGGATCAAGCCCCGCATCAGGATTCCTCCTCGGTGGGAAGTCTGCTTCTCTCTCTGCCCCTCACCCCACTCATGCTCCCTCTCTCTCTCTCTCAAATCAATAAAATCTTAAAAAAAAAAAAAGATTAATATCAAAGACCAAATCTTAAAACACGTAGATAGGACTTCAAAATTAATTAAAATGTCTGTCTCAAATCAACATAAATGCAACTAAAAATCAAATGACAAACTAAGAAAATATTGAAGTCATATACAATAAATTTAATGTAATATGTAGAGTTCTATAAATCACTAAGAAAATGATAAACATGTATATAGAAAAATGGCCATAAATAGGCAATCGACAGAAGAATAAGTAAAATTTCTAGTAAATGTCTTCACAGAAAACTTTATTGGTATTCAGAGATTTGCAAATGGAAATTATGAGAAGATCTGCCTATAAAATATTGATTTATAGAGCAAAGATTTATAAATGCATCTGTATGCATTTATTACCACTATTGGCATGAATCTAGAAAGTAGATGATTTTATAAACTGTTCTAAGGAATATAAATTGATATACCTCTTTTGGAAATTCTACCTTTAGAAATTTCTCCTGAAGATTAAGAATATGTATAAAGATAGAAATATATGAATGTTTTTAATCAATAATCCCCTATAAAAGCAAAATTCATTCAAAGAATATTTATGAGCATGTATTAAATGCTATATTGAGATAAGGTCTGTGAATCTAGTAGTTAAACAGGTATAGTTCATGCCCACACACAGTTTACAAATTAGTGGAAATGAGGGAAAAAATGGAAATAAGCTAAGTGCCCAATGATTGCTTAAAAGCAATGAAACAGAATTGTGTTTATTGCTTTTTGAGTAAGTGACAGGGAAGGGGGTGAGGGAACTGGGGTGCTTTCAAGGGCAGGAGATGGATAGATAGTGGAGCTGAGGAAGGGGAGGGATGACATAAAAAGCCTGGCAGATAGTGAGGGTGGCTGCATCACGGGCCTGGACATCTCCTTTGAAGAACTT
>NC_138369.1:59627914-59651396 GCF_054177405.1 Leptonychotes weddellii
TGAGTAAGTGACAGGGAAGGGGGTGAGGGAACTGGGGTGCTTTCAAGGGCAGGAGATGGATAGATAGTGGAGCTGAGGAAGGGGAGGGATGACATAAAAAGCCTGGCAGATAGTGAGGGTGGCTGCATCACGGGCCTGGACATCTCCTTTGAAGAACTTCGGAGAGCACTACTGTGGGTGTGCTGGAAGGACAGGAGGGCTCTCAGAGAGGGGGCTGCTCGAAGCCAGACTGTGAAGGCAGTGTACATTTATGAGCGTGACAAAGTCAGAAACGTGTCCACACACGGGCACATCAGGTGTGTGCGGGGGCTGGAAAAGAACAATCGAAAACAGGTGACATACTGAATGGGCATCCACATGAAAACTGAAGTCATCAAGAAATGAGGACAGCAGTAATCATAGAAAGGAAGAATAGGAGCAAGACTCCAGAGTGACATGGTGCTACTGACATCTTGGGCCAAGTAATTCATTGTGGTGGTGGCCATCCTTGTGCATTGTCTATTTAGTGCATCCCTAACCTCTGCCTTCCGGACCAAAATAGCATCCCACCCGAGTCTGTTACAGTTCTCCTGGGTTGAGAACAGGCTGACCTTGCAGACTCCTCGCTCAGGAGTCAAGGGTCAAATCCACGGAGGGCCCTGATCTCATGCAGCATGGAGGTAACTGAGAAGGAAGTCCCACCCAGAATGGATACTCCGATGTTCTGCTGTCTTCCCAACTCCATGATGGGGCATAACGTAACAATCCCAAGGGAAGTCCCGTGTGCCATTCACATGGCAACCCAAAAGATACTTTTTACATGTTCTCTTGAAGCATGGCCATCCCAAAGGACTCTCCAGGAAATGGAACCGGGTCCAAAGAACTTTTCTCCATGTAGACCAAGGAAGATACACGGGGGCTTTCCTTCTTTAGGCTCAAAACCTGCAGGGCTTTGCACTCATCAGGACATGGCAAATTGTACATCTATCTTTTATACCTTAAAGAAACTGTGGCTTTCCCTGCCCCTCCCCACAAAGCATGCTCCGGGTTGAATATTCTAGGCAGATAGTCCACGTCTTGCACAATCAAGACCTGGTGACACCAAACAATGAATTCAGTGTAGGACTCCCTTGTGTTGCCATCTGGGTTCACTCCCCGACATGGGGAGGGAGTACTGAGGGTATTCATGGGGGAGGGACAGGTTTTCGGGCAGGTCCTAAGGAGGCAGTAACACCCACATTCAGAGGGGTACTCCTCTCTGATTACCATCCCAAGACAACGAAGTTACCATTGGACAATTTTTTAAAAGGCCAAAAAAGAGATAGGCTCCTCAAAACACAAACTTGGAGATTTGGGTGGGGGCCAGCTCTGCAGAGCAGAGCAGCTCAAAGGTAAAATGTATAATTCTTCACATACCACACGGAGAAAGTGAAGAACAAAACAAAACTCCTAAGTGCAGCAACTGCGCTACCTTCTCTTGACGTGGATTTCCCTGAATTAAAAAATAACCACTTTCTTAAAAATTCATTTCTAAGCATGCCTTTCATTACTGGCAGTCCCAGACTTCCCAAAGGGCTCCAGCTAAAAAACCTTAAGAGTTCCAAGGCCCCCTAGAGATGAGTGGACCCACTGAACATCACAAGAATCTCTTATATGCAAAACTGTCCAACACAGACATCCAAGTTGGAGCCGACCAGTCCCTCCCACCCCCGGAGCAGGCTCCATCGCAAGGAAGAGAGGGAGCACCTGATCTTGCTCCAGCCTGCCCACCCCAGCCATCTATCTAAACAGCTTTACAACGTGGCATACTGTCTAACTAAACCCCTCTAAAATATTAATTGCTAAAAAGTGGCTCAACTGGAGCTATGGTAAGCCATAAAACATTTTATAGTGAAATAAAAATAAAAATCCAGTGCTTCAACAGACACAGAGCTTCTCAGGAGACCAGACACAGACAGAGAGACATATGTGAGTAATCTCCCAGAGCACATGAGTAATATATTTCAAAGGAAAACCTGTCATGGAGAGCAAAATGAATTATTTTTACAACGAAACCTAGAAACTGCCATAGTTATTTGGCACAGCAGGCATTATTCACATGTGAATCATGTGAGGGCAGCATCAGAATAAAAAAAGAACATTATTTCTGCTTTGACCAATATAGATCAAGAAACGTTACTGTGATTTTGAATCTAAAAAAAATAATAATACAGCCAATATATGTGGATATTTTTATCACTCATCAAATACACAAATACAAAAAGATCCAAGCAGAATTTCACAGTTAATCTCGGTTGCTGCTTCTACAAAGACCACTTTGTATTTTTTCTCATGATTGCTTACATGGTAGGCTTATTATAAAATATAGTTAAGTGGTCTTCTGTAAGTATCCCATTATTACCGTAACAAATTGCCACAAACTTAAGAGGCTTAAAACAACACAAATTTATTACGTTATTAGTTCTGGAGGTCAGAAGTACAAGATGGGTCTCACTGAACTAAGAATCAAGATGGCAAGGCTGCATTCTTTTCTGGAGGCTGGCATTTTCCAGCATCTAGAGGCTCCCGGAATGCCTTGGCCTGTGGCCCCTTTCCAGTGCCAAAGCCAGCAATGGCAGATGAGTCTGTCCTGCATTTCATCCGGCCACTTTGAGAGCTCCTTCTGCCTCCTCCTTCCACATTTAAAGGTACTTGTGATTACAGATAATCCAGGATAATCTCCCTAAGGTGAACTGATTAACAAGCTTAATTCCATCTGCAACCTTAATTTCTCCCTTGCCAAGCAACCTAAAACTCACAGGTTTCAGGGATTAACACAGGGACATCTTGGTAGGTGGATGCAGTATTCTGCTTACCATAGGTAGAAACTCTAAAAACCATTTCTAACCAGAGCATAGGAGAGAATCTCCATAAACGTAGAGAAAGATTGCTCATAAAAGGCATTTTCAAAATGGGAACTTTGTGAATAATAACTACTGGTTAATATCTCCAAAAATAAGAAATCTCTACTTGTTAACACTGCTTTTCTTATACGTTCTTTTTTAAGATTTTATTTATTTGACAGAGAGAGACACAGTGAGAGAGGGAACACAAGCGGGGTAGTGGGAGAGGGAGAAGCAGGCTTCCCGCAGAGCGAGGAACCCGATGTGGGGCTCGATCCCAGGACCTTGGGATCATGACCTGAGCCGAAGGCAGATGCTTAACGACTGAGCCACCCAGGCGCCCCTCCTCACATGTTCTAAAATGTGCTTTTCCCATAAATGGTTCCCAGTAGATCTTTCTAGATTAACTGTAATCATGTCAATTCCTGGCTTAATATTCTTCCAAGGCTCATCAGAGGACATGAGGCAGAGTCCAAATCCTTTGGCAGGGACATAAAGGTCTTCACAGTGTGGACCCAACGCACCTGACATCTACCACTGCTCCCCCTCATGCATCGCTCATTCAATGCAGGCCTTTACGGAGCACCTGCCACAGGCCATTCCCTGACAGAGGTGCAGGGATAGGACAGTAGCCAAACAGGACATGGCTCCTGCTGTCTGAAGTCAGTCATTCAGTGGTAGACTTTAATCAACTCATCACACAAAACAGACAGAACACTGCGACGGTCATGCGGGCCCAGCTGATCCTCAGGAGGAGTCAGCCAAGAAGGCACAGGAGGCACCACCAGAAGTTACCCTTGCCGGGAGAGCAGCAGTCACGCAGGTAAAGGAAGGGCAGGGGGCCTGCGCCCTTGACGGACTGGGACAGAGCGAGAGCACACTGCTGCTGGTGCACAACAGGGCCCATCGTGCAAACTGCACACTTCCCACTGACCACAAGTATGGCCCACTCCGTGCAGGGGCTCCAATCACCCCACACCAGAGAGCTGACCCACTGTTATCTGTCATAACTTACACGATGCTCCACTAAACTGCTGATTTCTGTTGGCTTCCACAGTAAACCGTGAGCTCTGAGGCCACGCCCCCAGCAGTGCCCGACGGGCCAACCCACTGAATAACCGTGACTGCCACAGTCACACACAGACTTCCACACAAGAATAACACTTTCCACTTCTCTCCCTGACACTCTCAAGAAGCAGAGGTAGCTCTGGTTGGCATCCATTATTACTCACAAGGAAAATCGGTAAGTGCATAACAGCACTGAAATCAAGAGATAAGGAAATGAGCAAAAAGTTCTAATGAAAGGAGAAAGGAATGATTAATAATGTTTTTAAAGGGAACTAATGTAATTAGGATAAAATCAGCAGACTTGGTAAATATCCAAGAGCTAGTGATTTGAAGGGGGGGAAAAATCATGAAACACTAGCTTTCGTAATGTAGGCAAAAAGGAAGAAGTCACAAAATACACCAAATTAGGAAGAAGACCAGGTAAATAACCATATATGTTAAAATAAATATTTATACAATGCCACTCTAATAAATGATGGATTTGGATGATACTTTAGAAAAATTCAAATTTCCAAAATAAAGAAAAAAAACTTTAAGAGGAGATAACTAGGGAAGCAATTTTAAAAGTTGTCAAATAAAAAAATAAATGGTGAGAAGAGATAAATCTCCCATATAAAAAAATTCCAAATAATTTAGGTAGATACTGTGCCCTCAGGAAGACAGAGCTGAATTCCACATCCTTTGAGTGCCAGATGAGCTTTGTGACCTGCTTCCAAAGAGTCAAGTATGGAAAAGGGGGGGAAATAACATTACACAGGAGAAAGCTGATAAACCTCAGCCACACAGTCAAGGTTAATGCTCAGTGACAGAGCACTGATTGCCTGTACCCCTCATATGATGTGACATAAACAGCACTTCACCTCTGTGGTATTCCTCCCCCAAACCCATCTCTGACTTATCATGAGGGGAAAAAAAAAAAAAACAGGGCACACTTGGATTATGAGACATTTTTCAAAATGCCAGGGCTACTCAAAACCACCAAGGTCCTCAAAGACAAGGGAAGTCTGAGGAGGAGATAAAGGAGGCACAGTGACTAAATATAATGTATTGCACTGGTGGTGCTGGGAAAAGAAAAAGGAACTATGAACGGCTAATGAAATCTGAATTAAGTATAGGATTGCCAACTGTGACTGACGCAGCACAGTAAGGTAAGAACTTGCCTGGCAAGGGGGTAAGAGTACAGAGGAACTCTCTGTACTACCTTCACAACCTTTCTGCAAATCTGAAACTACACTAAGACAAAAAGTGTTTTGTTTTGTTTTTTAAAGTGGTCTATGAGCTAGAATCTCCTTAAGAAGAACCATGACCAGAGAGAAGCTAAGATGGAGGAGGAGGAGGAGGACCCTAGCTTTGCCTCATCCCTCAAACACAGCTAGATAAATATCAAGTCATTCTGGATACCCAAGAAATCGATCTGAGGCCTGGCAGAACAAACTGCACAACTAGAGAGAGAGAAGAGGCCACACCGTGGAAGGTAGGAGGTGCGGAGCATAATTCGGGGGAGAAACGGATCACAGGAGCTGCAGAGGGGAGAGAGGCCTGGTCTGAGAGAGAGGCGAGAGAAAGAGGAACACACCAGGGATCACACAAGGGAAACACTTTCCTAAAGCCATTGACTGGGAAAACAAGAGGGGCTGAATTTTTAGAGATCTTAGAACCACCGGGGCTCAAAGACTGGAGTTTTGTTTTCTTTTTTTAAAGATTTTATTTATTTATCTGAGACAGAGAGAATGAGAGAGACAGAGAGCACATGAGACAGGGGAGGGTCAGAGGGAGAAGCAGACTCCCTGCCGAGCATGGAGCCCGATGCGGGACTCGATCCCGGGACTCCAGGATCATGACCTGAGCTGAAGGCAGTCGCTTAACCAACTGAGCCACCCAGGCGCCTTCAAAGACTGGAGTTTTAGAGCTCTGTGGTGTGGCCAGCGTGGAGCCTGGTGAGCACTGCAGCGCTCCTGTGGAGAAGGAGGGCAGAGAGCCCGGGAGCAGATCTGACGATCCCCTGGGAAGCACGGGGAGAGATGGTTTCCCCTTCTTGGAAATATCTGGGAGAGGTGGCATTGCCTCTCCAGGGACAAGAGAGCCAGTGGGCACCATTTCACTCCCCTGCCCCTCAGGATAGGCGCAGAGACACCTGCTGAGAGCGGCTAACCTGGACACCGGCTCTTTGCTGCACTTTCCTCCAAACTCCATGCTCCTGTACTTCGGTGTAACTGCCATTCTGGGACAAACCTGCATCAATCCCAGCTTAGGGACACCCTCCCCCAGAGGATCAGTGTGGGTCCATGCCAGCCAGGTCCCTAAAGCTTGTGTAGTTTTAAAACTCAGCAGGCGTGGGCACCTGGGTGGCTCAGTTGGTTGAGCGACTGCCTTTGGCTCAGGTCATGATCCTGGAGTCCCGGGATCGAGTCCCACATCGGGCTCCCTGCTCAGCAGAGAGTCTGCTTCTCCCCCTGACCCTCCCCCCTCTCATGCTCTCTCTCTCTATCTCATTCTCTCTCTCAAATAAATAAATAAAATCTTTAAAAAAAAAAAAAAAAACTCAGCAGGCTTGCCTGGGAAAGAACACAGGTGTACCATGCTGCCAAGAAGGCACACTGCCTGGGCACTGACAGGTGAAGGCAGGGATCTGAGGAATGCCTAAGACACATGAGGGGAGACTGCTTGCTCTTCTGGGAGGGCTTCCCGGACAGCAGTGGATGCGAACTCCCCTCTCCGGGGAGTAGGTTGAGGGGGCTTATGCCATTTCTCTCCCCTGCTCAGCATAAGCTAACTTCAGTAAGCAGCACAGCACAGTGAATGACACACTGGACCAGATGGACTTAACAGATATATTCAGAACATTTCATCCTACAGTAGCAGAACACACATTCTTTTTGAGTGCACATGGGACATTCTCCAGTGTAGATCACATACTAGGTCACAAATCAGGCCTCAACAAGTACAAAAAGATTGAGATCATACCATGCACATTTTCAGACCACAATGCTATGAAACTTGAAGTCAACCACAAGAAAAAATTGGGAAATACCATAAATACATGGAGGTTAAAGACTATCCTACTAAAGAATAAATGGGTCAACCAGAAAATTAAAGAGGAAGTTTAAAAAAATACATGGAAACAAATGAAAATGAACACAACTGTAGAAAACCTTTGGGGTGCAGCAAAAGTGGTCATAAGAAAGAAGTATATAGCAATACAGGCCTACCTCAAGAAGTAAGAAAAATCTCAAATACACAACCTAACCTTACATCTAAAGGAGCTGGAAAAAGAACAACATATGCAGCCTAAAGCCAGCAGAAGAAGGGAAATAATAAAGAAAAGAGCAAAAATAAATGATATAGAAACAAACAAAAACAGTAGGACAGATCAAAGAAACCAGGAAAAAATTAATTAAATTGATCAACCCCTAGCTGGACTTACCAAAAAGAAAAAAGACCCAAATGAACAAAATCATGAATGAGAGAGATCACAACCAACACCACAGAAGTACAATTATAGGAGAATATTATGAAAAATTATATGCCAATAAATTAGGCAATCTGGAAGAATTGGATAAATTCTTAGAAACATATAAACTACCAAAACTGAAACAGGAAGAAATAGAAAACTTTGACAAACTGATAACCAGCAAAAAAAACTGAATCAGTAATCAAGGATCTCCCAACAAACCAAAGTCCAGGGCCAGATGGCTTCCTAGGGGGATTCTACCAAACATTTAAAGAAGAATTAATACCTATTCTTCTCAAACTGTTCCAAAAAACAGAAAAGGAAGGAAAACTTCCAAACTCATTCCATAAGGCCAGCATTACCTTGACTGCAAAACCAGACACTTAAAAAAAAGGGGGGGGGGGCGCGCCTGGGTGGCTCAGACGGTTAAGCGTCTGCCTTCGGCTCGGGTCATGATCCCTAGCAAATCAAATCAAGCAGTACATTAAAAGAATCATTCACCACGATCAAATGGGATTTATTCCTGGACTGCAAAGATGGGTCAATATTCACAAATCAATCAATGTGACACACATTGAAAAAAGAAAGGATAAGAACCATATGATCCTCCCAATAGATGCAGAAAAAGCATTTGACAAAGTACAACATCCATTCTTGATAAAAACCCTCAATAAAGTAGGGATAGTGGGAACATACCTCAACATCATAAAGGCCATATACAAAAGACCCACAGCTAGTATCATCTTCAATGGGGAAAAACTGAGAGCTTTTCCTCTACCATTAGGAACAAGACAGGGATGTCCGCTCTCACCATTGCTATTTAACATAGTACTGGAAGTCCTAGCTTCAGCAATCAGACAAAAAGAAATGAAAGGCATCCAAATCAACAAGGAAGAAGTCAAACTTTCCCTATTCACAGATGGCATGATACTCCATGTAGAAAACCCAAAAGACTCCACCAAAAAATTGCTAGAACTGATCCATGAATGCAGGGAGTCGCAGGATATAAAATCAATGTACAGAAATCTGTTGCATTTCCATACACCAATAATGAAGCAATAGAAAGAAAAATCAAGGAATTGATCCCATTTACAACTGCATCAAAAACCATAAGATATCTAGGAATAAACCTAACCAAAGAGGTAAAGATCTGTACTCTGAAAACTATAGAACACTTATGAAAGAAACTGAATATGATGCAATAGAAAAACATTCCATGCTCATGGATTGGAAGAACAAATACTGTTAAAATGTCTATACTAAAAAAAAATAAAAATAAAATTTCTATACTACCCAAAGCAATCTACAAATTTAAAGCAATCCCTATCAAAATATCATGAGCATTTTTCACAGAGCTAAACAAACAATCCTAAAATGTGTATGGAACCACAAAAGACCCCGAATAGTCAAAGCAGTCCTGAAAAAGAAAAGCAAAGCTGGAGGCATCGCAATTCCAGGCTTCAAGCTATAAAAGCTGTAGATATCAAGACAGCATGGTACTGGCACAAAAACAGACACATAGATCCACGGAACAGATCAGAAAACCCAAAAATGGACCCCAATTATATGGTCAACTAATTTTCAACAAAGCAGGAAAGAATATCCACTGGAAAAAGACAGTCTCTTCAACAAATGGTGTTTGGAAAACCAGATAGTGACATGCCTGATTAAAGAAGAATGAAACTGGACCACTTTCTTACACCATGCACAAAATAAATTCAAAAGGGATGAAAGACCTAAATGTAAGACAGGAAACCATCAAAATCCTAGAGGAGAACGCAGGCAGCAAACTCTTTGACATCAGCCATAGCAATTTCTTACTAGATACATCTCCAGATGCAAGGGAAACAAAAGCAAAAATGAAATACTGGGACTTCATCAAGATAAAAAACTCCTACACAGCAAAGGAAACAATAAACGAAACAAAAGGCAACCTTTGGAATGGCAGAAGATATTTGCAAATATCAATCTAATAAAGGGTTAGTATTCAAAATCTATAAAAAAAATTGTCAAACTCAACATCCAAAAAAACAAATAATCCAGTTAAGAAATGGGCAGAAGACATGAAAAGATATTTTTCCAAAGAAGACATCCACTTAGCTAACAGACACATGAAAAGATGCTCAACATCACTCAGCATCAGGGAAATACAAATCAAAACCACAATGAGATACCACGTCACACAGGTCAGAATGGCTCACAGGAAACAACAGATGTTGGTGAGGATGCAGAGAAAGGGGAACCCTCCTACACTAGGTGGGAATGCAAACTGGTGCAGCCACTGTGGAAAACAGTATGGAGGTTCTTCAACAAGTAAAAAATAGAACTACCCTACCATCCAGAAGTTGTACTACTAGTTATTTAACCAAAGGATACAAAAATACTGATTTGAAAGGATACATGCACCCAGATCTTTATAGCAGCATTATCAACAATAGCCAAATTATGGAAAGAGCCCAAATATCCATCAACTAATGAATGGATAAAGAAATTGTGGTGTATATATATACAATGGAATACTACTCACCATTAAAAAGAATGAAACCTTGCCATTTGCAATGACATGGATGGAGCTGGAGTGTATATGCTAAGTGAAATAAGTCAGTCTGAGAAAGACAAATACCATATGACTTCACTCATATGTGGAATTTAAGAAACAAAACAGATGAACAGGGAAGAAAAGATGACTAACCATAAAACAGACTTAATTATAGAGAATGAACCGAGGGTTGTTGGAGGGTAGGTGGGCAGGAGGATGGGTTAAATGGGTAATGGATATCAAGACACTTGGGATGAGCACTGGGTGTTACATGTAAGTGATGAATCACTAAATTCTACTCTTGAAACTAATATTACACTGTATGTTAACTAAATGGAATTTAAATAAACTTAAAAAAAATAAATAAAAAAACTATGACCAGACAGACTCAGAGGTGAATTTCATAAACAAATTTTCTGTGAAGGGAGATAAAGTTTCCACATTTTATTAAAACTGGTAAAAGATAGTGACACTATTAATCATTATAACATATCTATGTATATAAATCATGTATTATACTGAGAGTAACCACTAACAAACCTATACAAAAAGATAAGCTCAAAAACACTATAGACAAATCAAAATAGAATTCTAAAATAATGTCCAAGTAATCCACAGGACAGCAGAAAAAAGAAAACAGAGGAACAACCAAAAAAAAGGGGAAAAACAAATGGCAAACTTCCTAACACATCAATAGTTATATTAAATATTAAACATATAAACACATCACTGAAAAGAAAGACTTGCAGAGTGGATTAAGGGGGGGGAAAGGACTCAACTATATGCTATCTACAAGTAACTCATTTAAAATATAAAGGTGGTTTGAACATTAAAAGGATGGAATAACATATACCATGCAAATATTAATCAAAAGCAAGCAGATGTGGCTGTACTGTGATATTAGGAAAAAGACTTCGGGGGAAAGAAATATAAAGAACGAACATAAAGAACATAAACATAAAAAAAAAAAGAACATAAACATAAAGAAGGAACATATAAAAACATTGAATAATAATAAAATAATAAATAAATAAATGATAAAATTACATCATTACCCATTTAACCCATCCTCCTGCCCACCTACCCTCCAACAACCCTCAGTTCGTTCTCACGTCAGGTCCTGTGGTAGGAGAAAAGCAGTGCTATGCATAGCCTCTTCAGGAAACTGAGAGGTCAGTATGGTGAAAGCACAGTCGTGAAGGGAAAGAGAAGTACTTAAGACATGAGGCAGGAGGGTAGCCACAGCGCATCACATAGGGTTCTGCAGGAGTTTGGTTTATGACATAAGTAATGCGAAGTCACTGACAACAGAAGAACTCAACAGAACAGAACTCAACCTGTGAGGTCCTTACATAAAACATCGAGTGGCATAAAGTACATTTCTAGATCACTTGAGAGGATTTAATTCTGATACAGAAAAAAAGAAGAAAAAAATGGGATGTTTGAAGCCCATACAATGTGACACGTACAGGGAGAGAATATGTATGCTGAACATGAATGGAAATGGATGAGAGGACCAAAGGATTCATGAGTCATTACACATGCATAAGACATCAGATCCTAAATATTCATGATACACTAAATATTAAACTAAAAAAAAAAAAAAACCAGGAAGGACCAAATATTCAGTACAACAAGCAGTTTTAGTTAAGCCACACACTGGTGACATCTACTCAGGTCCTGTGGGTTCTTGGCTGAAAAACACAATTAAAATCCATAAAATCCAGCTTTGACAGTGAGCTTGTCAAAGCTACAGCCAGGGCCAACTGCACACGTCTCAGTGTCTCTCTTATACAGCAAATACATTTTCTGCTGAAAATATCTCTTTCTAACATTTCAACTCTGAGGAGGCTGATGCAGCAGACAGGGGTAAGATATGAATACACTATTCCCCAGGATTTGGATGCTGTGTACTTCACCTTGCTTGTACTCTACTTAATATGTGTTAATTTATCTTAACCCTTGCCTCTCACTGTGTGTGCTTAATTGATTCAACAAATTGTGTGATGTGGGAATTTTTCTATTTGATCTGTGATCTTTTATGTCCAATAAACTCTTGGCTGCTTTGTCTAGTACTACATTTAGAGGTGACCATTATATAAGGTAATTACCTACATGACAATGGGTTACACAAAGATGTATATTGTAAACCTTACACCAATCACTAAAACGGAAAATACTCAATCCAAAAGATGGCTAGAAAAGGCTAGAAATAAGAAAGAACAGAAGAAACAATAGAAAACTAGTAGTAAGATTGTAGATTTAAATATATTGACATTAATAATTACATTTAATGAAAATATTCTAAACATCTCAAAAGAAGACTAATATTATAAAACTGAATAAAAATGTAAGCCCCAACTACAACTCTCTTCAAGAAAATACCTCTTTGAATATAAAGGCATAGACAGGTTAAAAGTTAAGGGATAGAAAAGGATACATGCCTTACTAATAACACTAATCTCGGAAAGCTACAGTGGTAATGGTAACATCAGACAAAGTAGTTTCCAGGATAAATAACATCATGAGGAAGAAAGAGTGGCAGCTCATAATGATAAAGAGTTCCATTCCTCAAGACCACAAATAATCCTAAATTTAATTTTCACATGGAATAACAGAGCTTCAGAACATTAAACAAAACTGATATAACAAAAAGCAAAATAGCCAAAGCCAGGAGATACTCTCTTACCTTTCTCTCAATAAGTAACAATACCCAGAAAACCGGTAAAGATATAAAAGACTGAACACCACTAACAACTAATTTGACCTAACTGACATTCATAGAATATTCCAGCCAACAAAAGCTGAATACACATTCTTTACAAGTATGCAGGGACCATTTACCAAAATAGAATATACTGGGCCATAAAACCAGACAGATGAAATTAAATAGCATGCAAATCATACAATTATGGTTCTCTAACTACAATATAATTAAATTGAGATCAATAAAAATATAGTAGGCCCCAAATACCGGAAAGTTACATAAGGCAGTTCTAAATAATCCATTCATCAAAGAAGAAATCACAAAGGAAATTAGAAATTACATAGAACTAAATGAAAATGGAAACAAAACATCAAAATTTGTGGAATGGAACTATGGCAGTGCTTGAGGGAAATTTATAGTACCAAATGATTATGTTAGAAAAACAGAGAAGTCATAAACCAATGACCTTAGCTTCTACCTTAAAAAATTAGAGTAAGAGCAAAAAATGAAACCCAAAGGAAATAGAAGGATATAAGAGCAGAAATTAGTGAAATAGGAAAAAAAAAAGAAAAAGAAAAAAATCAGTAAAACCAAAAGCTAGTTCTTTGAGCAGGCAAATAAGTAAAACTCTAGTCACGTGGATCAAGAAGAAAAAAATTCAATTTCTCATTGCCGTTCAAATAAGCAATATCAGAAATGACAGGGAGGCACCACTATATATTAAGACACTAAAAGGGTAAGAGAGTATCATAAACAATTTCATGCCAATAAATCTGATAAATGAAATATACAAATTCCTTGAAAGATATCAAGAAGAAATAAACTGAATAATCTAGTGAAAATCAACTTATATTTTAGACCCCCATGCCACAAAGATAATTCTAGGCCCAAATAGTTTCACTGATAACTTTTACTAAACATTTAAGGAGAAAATAGCACCAATTCTAAAAAAATAAAATCTATTCCAAAAAACTGAAGAGAACATGTTCCAACTCATTCCTTGAGTCCAACATTTCTCTGATATAAAAAATCAGAAAAAGATTACAAGAAAAGAAAATTTCAGAGCAATATCCTTCATGGACATAGTCACAAAAATCCTTAAAATTTTTACTAAGTCAAATCCAACATTATATAAAAGAAATAATAGAGCATAGTCACATGTGGTTTAGATCCAGGTAACAAGGTTGGTTTAACACAAACATCAATTAATACATTTACCATATTAAAAAAAATTTTAAAGAACTATATGATCATTTCAATAGGCACAGAAAAAAATCTATCACATTGAAATCTCAGCATACTAGGAATGAAAGACAACTTCTCAGTTAGAATGGCAAAAATTAACAAGACAGGAAACAACAAATGTTGGTGAAGATGTGGAGAAAGGGGAACCCTCCTACACTGTTGGTGGGAATGCAAGCTGGTATAGCCACTCCGGAAAATAGTATGGAAACTCCTCAAGACGTTAAAAATAGAGCTACCCTACGACCAAGCAATTGCACTACGAGGTATTTACCCCAAAGATACAGATGTAGTGAAAAGAAGGGCCACATGCACCCCAATGTTCATAGCAGCAATGTCCACAAGAGCCAAACTGTGGAAGGAGCCAAGATGTCCTTCAACAAATGAATGGATAAAGGAGATGTGGTTCATATATACAATGGAATATTACTCAGCCATCAGAAAGGATGAATACCTACCATCTGCACTGACATGGATGGAACTGGAGGAGATTATGCTAAGTGAAATAAGTCAAGCAGAGAAAGACAATTATCATATGGTTTCACTCATATGTGGAACATAAGGAATAGCGCAGAGGACCACAGGGGAAGGGAGGGAAAACTGAAGGGGGAGAAATCAGAGAGGGAGATAAACCATTAGAGACTCTTGACTCCAGGGTTACAGTATGGAGGGGGGTTGGGGGATGGGGTAACCGGGTGATGGGTATTAAGTAGAGCACATGTTGTGATGAGCACTGGTGTTACATGCAACTGAATTCTTGAACACTACATCAAAAACTAATGATGTACTATATGTTGGCTAATTGAATAATAAAAATAAAGTTAAACATACACCTATTATATATTCTACCCGCTCCATTCCTAGGCATTAGCCCCAAAGTGACAACAACCCAAATGTCCATCAACAGATGAATGGATCAATAAACTGTAGTATATCCATGCGATGGATAAAGAGTATCCATGCAATGTAGAGTTCAAATGGTACAAAAATGTCTAACATAAAATGTGAAGATCTTCCATAATATCACCCTGCACAGCTTAACGCATATTCTTTTTTTTTTTTTTTTAGATTTTATTTAATTATTTGGCAGAGAGGGAGAGAAAGAGAGTACTAGCAGGGGGAGCGGCAGGCAGAGGGAGAGGGAGAAGCAGACTCCTGGCTGAGCAGGAGTCAGACGCAGGGCTTAATGCATATTCTTATTCTTTGCAATGGAACAGTACAGGGCAGGAAAAACAAATGAACTACTGATACATACTACAACACTGATGAACTCAAAATAAATTCGCTCAGTGAAAGAAGCCAAGAGTCCATAAAAGAAAAATCCACATCTTATTACTTATTTATATAAAATTCTATATGAAACTATCATGTGAAAGCTAATCTATAGTGACTGAAAGCAAATTAATAGTTGCCTGGGACAGGAAGGGGATATAGAGGGATGGATTACAAATAGGAATATGAAATTTTAGGGGGATGATGGATATGTTCATTATCTTGATTGAATATACATATTTAAAAACTCATCAAATTACAATGCTAAATATATGCAGCCAATTGTATGCCCATACAGACAATAAACAATATGTAGAGATCTAGTGAATGAATCGTAAGTATAATATTTCAAGTCACCATAATGACGAATTACACCAACAGTGTCGGAACAACAACTCAGTAATGGAGAAAGGGAGGTGTGGGGAAGAGAAGAGAAAAGGTGGATTTGAACTCATTTCTTATAACAAAGTTATTTTAGAGCAAAGATTTAAAATTCAATCATGATACCATAAATGTACAGAATAAAAGATTAATATTATATAAACTTGTTGAGGAGAAGTCCTTGTTCAAGCATGCTGGAAAACACAGAAGCTATAAGCAAAGAAAGGAAGGAAAAGAAGGAAAAGAAGAAGGAAAGGAAAGGAAAGGAAAGGAAAGGAAAGGAAAGGAAAGGAAAGGAAAGGAAAGGAAAGGGAAAAGGAAAGGAAAAGGAAAAGGAAAGGAAAGGAAAGGAAAAGGAAAGAAGGAAGGAAAGAGAAAGAAAGAAAGAAAGAAAGAAAGAAAGAAAGAAAGAAAGAAAGAAAGAAAGAAAGAAAGGGCACCTGGGTGGCTCAGTTGGTTAAGCATCTGCCTTCGGTGGGTAGTGATCAGTGGGTCCTGGGATCTACCTGTGTGGGGCTCCCTGCTCAGCGGGGAGTCTGCTTCTCCCTCTCCCTCTACCCTTCCCCCTCCCCATGCTAGCAAGCTCTCTAATAAAATCTTTAAAAAAAAAAATCTATTTGACGGATATTAAAAAGCAAACCAGTCAAAACACAAACAACTGACAACTGAATGATACTCAGTGTGAGCATGGCACAGTTGGTACTATTTTATACCACTACTGTGTTGGAAATTTTATATTAACATTTTTGAGAGTAATATAAAATACAAAAGATGCATATACTTTGGCATAACAATTCGACTTTTAAGAATTTAGAGAAACTCACAGAGGTGCAAAGATATAACAAAGATATTCTGTTCAGTGTTGCTCATATTAGCAAAAAGGTAAGGGAAGAAACTTTAAGTGTCCATCAGTGGGGATTGGCTAAATGATGTTAATACAATGAAATATTATATGGCCATGAAATAGAACAAATAATACATATGTGCACACATATACACACATCTGCCATGGACACTATAAAGTAAGGCAGATACAAATTAGAATATTTAGTATGGTTCTGTTTTTGATTTAAAAAAAAAAGAGATATAAGGGGCGCCTGGGTGGCTCAGTCATTAAGTGTCTGCCTTCGGCTCTGGTCATGATCCCAGAGTCCTGGGATCGAGCCCCACATCGGGCTCCCAGCTTGGCGGGAAGCCTGCTTCTCCCTCTCCCACTCCCCCTGCTTGTGTTCCCTCTCTTGCTGTGTCTCTCTCTGTCAAATAAATAAATAAAATCTTAAAGAGAGAGAGAGAGATAATACATGGGTGGAAAAGAATAAGACTATGCATTAAGCTGTACAGTGTGATATTATGGAAGATCTTCACATTCTATGTTAGACATTTCTGTACTGTGTGAACTCTTTACAAGTAGGCACTGATTTTGTTACCAGAAAAAAATAAACCTAAAAATCCTATGTAATAATTTGCCCTTACTGGCTTCTCCTCAGTCTCTCTCTAATTTGGTGCCTCTAATAAATCCAAAATGCAATTTCACTTGCTAGTGCTATTTAAAAAGCTTTCCTTTCCCCATAAATCTGTAAACTGCTTCAGTCCATCAGATTTCCTGGCTCAGTCTGAAAATCCTTTGCAGCTCTGGGTAGGCGTATAAATTCTGCTCTTTCTTGCTCATCCAAGAAAACAAACGCAAAGAGCATCAAAAGCAAATGCTAATAGATGTTTGTGGCTTTAATCGAAACTAGTAACTTTTTGCTGACATTTCCACTTTCTTAAAAAGTGGGTATTCTCAATCGTTTTGTTCATGAATAAACTTTATCAAATCCTACATTACTGAAGAAGTTTAAGAAAAAGTAGCATTTAGTGGTTACTTATGGAGAATGAGCAATCACTGATTTTACACTAGGCCCTTCCAATAAGTCTTTGTATTTACCACGAGTCATTCTACTCTGTTCCCATCTATCAAAGGGGCCTAAATATAAACGTTTTGGAGTCATGAGACTGGGCAATGCCTGATGACGACCACAGGCACTTTATTTTTTAACAGAAGCCTGAACCCAAAGGTGGCCAATGGCCAAGGAATGGGCATCCTCAGACAGTCCAGAGTTAGGAAACCAGTAAAATCAAATGGTGTCACCAGCCAAGGACAAAAGTCAGGGGAGCTACGACCAAACTGCCTTTCGTGAGTACATCACTTGGAGAACACTGGCCCGTCTTACTATTTCCTCTTCGCACCACCATCAAGGGGAGAAAGATCAGCTGGTGACCCCAGTCTAGGAAAGAAGGATCTAAGTGTAACAGCCATGCCTTACCTCCCTCACTTGTTCACAAATGAATCTATACATACTGAAAGGCAAAAAGCAGGAGGACAATGTTCTGGGGGCAAATGAGGTTGTACACAGCAGGGGTTCTTCCCGAAGTGAAACTCACAATGTAACTGAGGATACAAGATGTAGGAAATCACCTTCTATAGCTCTTATCCAACAGAAATAGAATGCAAACCACACGTTTTAAATGTTCTGAAAGCCACCATAAACAAAAAGAAACAGACAAAATTAATTTAATGATACTTCACTTAGCCCAATATATCCAAAATATTATTTTAACATATAGTCAATATAAGAAAATTAATCAGCTACTTAACTTTTTTTTTTTTTTTTTGAAATCCGGTATTTGACACTTGGAGCACATCTCGGTTCAATGCTCTGCGTGGCTACTGGCTACCACACTGAGAAGTGTAGTGTGCCCTAGCTTACCCTCACTCTCTTTGCAAGTCTAATTCCATAACCAATTAAGAGTAAAAACCAAAAAATGCAAAAGCTACACTCCTGGGAAGTACATATCACTTGTCTATTTCTATGCTTTTTAACTAGACTGTCTCCTTAGAGAGAAGGAAGAAGGAATACTGCTTCCTCAAAGTGAAGCCCAGGACCTAGAGCAGAACTAACTAGAAACAAGAATGATGAGGATAAAACTCAGGATTATTCCACTGGCTCGAAAGAGGCCATATGTAACACATTCCCAATGTGTGCCCTGTGATTGGCCAAAGATATCCTCAGTTCTACTTTAGCATTTTCTTCAGTGGACACAACATGTGGTTTTTATCTTAATAAAGTCCATCTTCTTTCAAACCAATTGGGTTAATTATGCAGAAACTAGTTCTGCTTTACACCAAGTTTGCTGATATACGTTTATTTTATTTAGCTTCATCCCATTTATTCGGCTAACCAGATAACAGGATACTGATCAGATAAATCATGTGTTCAGTAGCGATATGGGCAACTTCACTACATTTAATCCAGCATCAACAGATTACACCCTAGCCCTAGAAAGCTATTTTGCAAATACAAATTGATGACATAAGCTACCAAGAGCAGATCCATGCATATCTATTTCCTCTCCCTCACAAAAAAACCACATCAAAGTATATACTTTAATGACAGTGTGTGAGTATTATGTATAAAATCATCTTGTATACAATAGCAGTTGGGTTATACAGCTCCATTCTGCAATCTACAGAAATCCTGAATAGGTATTCACGTAGGTTGAAGAAACAGATTTCTCTTACATCCAGTAAGTACTCTTTTATAACTTTGAAAGGATCTTCCTAAGTCAAGCATTTTGAAATTTTAATCATATCTTATTTGCTACTTTAGAAATTCATGCTCATGTGCACAGCAGAATCATATTAATGGCATATTGGACACAAGTGTGCGGATTCTTAATCTTATAAGGAACTTGTCATTTTAACATAACTTAAAAGAACCAATTCACATCAGATGAGTTGCAACTAGGAAAGAGCAAAGTAATTTTAAAAGCCTGATGAATGCACAGGACTGAAAACATTCCTTAAATATAATGTGGCTGCCAATCTGTACTATGTTGGTGTCTCCATGATTAAATCCTTTAGGCTCCAAGGGTCCATAAAGAGACTCTTTTCTAAAGATACCATTGACTTGAAAGATTTACTCAAGCTTGCTTCAGCTGCTATCCTCAAGATTGTTAAAACAATATAATTGTCAAACTAGTGTATTGCTAATCCCATTTTTATTGTTAACATTTGCCACTGAAATTGCTCTTTAATTGTTTGTTTTGGAACAGACACATAAAATATCATGACAGTGATATTTTGGCACATGTTGGAAAATCTGCCATGAATAAAGATTTTTTTCCAATAAAATACAGTTTGCCTATATTACTTGGTATCAAAATGATTTACTGAAGTAGGCCAAGGCATAAACCACTAAAATAAAATGAAGAGAGATTAGAGTTATAGCAAAATCCAAAGGCTGATTCATCCAAATTCATACTTAAGACACATTTAAAAGCAACTTCTATTCTTTGGAAAGTGGCAAAGGGGGAAGAAGAATGCCTTCCATCCTGCTCCGCAGGCAACTCTACACTCGAAACCAAGCCACCAGGTCCTTCTGATGGCTCCTGTTCTTAGGAACCCGCATTTGTTACACAGATCCAGACTGCCTTAGCATGCTAGACCCTGAAGACTGTGCATAGGAATCCATTTAGCTTAATCCAACGCACACTGCCTGAGCCTCCAGTCCCCACTCAACACAGCTGCCTTGCAAGGCCAAGGAAAAGGCAGTGCCCTCACCCAGGTGGGCCCTGCAGCTGCTTTTTTGTAAGCAGTCAGCTACCTGGCTTTCCCCACCTCTTGGCCTGCCAGGAGCTGGGGCACCTGCAGCTGGATCTCAGGATTAAAAACATTCTGCCTGCTCTCTGGCCTGAATGTGGTGTTAGAACTCCTGGGCCCTTAGCTCAAACCTCTGAGACTGGCCCTGTGTTTTATGACTCCTTCCCCACTCTCCCCGTGGCTGATTTCAAAAGCCTTGCTGATGGAGACTGGCAGAGAACCCCACTGAATCCAGCTCTCAACCAGTCTCAAGTTTTCCATATAATCCCATGACCCTAAACCTGATTCTCTCCAAGTCCCAACCTCTGGCTGAGTGGCCTACCTCCTCATTGCACACAGCTAGAGGCTCCAAAAGATTTTTTTTTCTAAGTAAAGGACACTATCTGATTTTGAAAAGCATCAATTATGTGCAAAGCCAACAAATATGAAACCACCACAATATAAAGCCTGCAGGATCTGTGCCCAAACTACCCTCCAGCCTCACTCCCTGCATTTCTCCATGGATTCTGGTCCAGGCACAGCTAAGTTCTCACCATCCCCCATGCTGGAATGCCCCCTCTCCTCATAGCAACTCCCTCAAGGCCACGTTCAAAGGTTACTTCTTCTGTGAGACTCCTCTCCTTGCAATGAGGGGTGGGTCCCTTCCACCCCTGGGATCCACAGCATTCTCTCCCTCTCTCCATAAAGCTCCTATACTACACTGTGCAACTATGTGCCTGCACATCATTCTTGCTGTATTTTGAATCCAGAGGGCCCAGACGGTTAGTCATGCAGACAGGAGGGAGCACTGTGCTCCTGAGTGGGCAGTTACAACTGGAGATTTGGCTTTTTTTCAAAATAATAAAAACTACTTTCAGTTGGTTATATCTTTAACCTGTTGTAGTTTTTTGATATAGTTGACACACAATGTTACATTAGTTTCAGGTGTACAACACAGTGATTTGACCAGTCTATACATTATCCTCTGCTCTTCACCATACAATGCTATTGCAATACTATTGACTAGATTCCTTATGCTGTCTGTGCCTTTTATTCTCATTACTTCTTCATTCCATAACTGTAAGCCTGTACCACCCAATCCCCTTCACTCATCTTGCTCTCCCCCCTCACCCCTGGCAACCAACAGTTTGTCTTCTGTATTTATAGATCTGATTCTGCTTTTTGTTTATTCATTGGTTTTGGTTTTTAGATTCCACAAAGTGAAATCATATGATATTTGTCTTTCTCTGACTTATTTCACTTAGCATAATATCGTTTAGCTCCAACCATGTTGTTGCAAATGGCAAGATTCATCCTTTCTATGGCTGAGTAACAGTCCTCTGTGTGTGTGTGTGTGCACGCACGCTCATTATCTGTTCATCTATCACTTGACACTTGGGTTGCTTCCGTATCTTGTTTATTGTAAATAATGCTTCAATAAACATAGGGGTACATGTATCTTTTCAAAGTGTTTTCTTTTTCTTTGGGTAAATACCAATTAGTGGAATTACTGGATCATATGGTATTTCTATTGTTAACTTTGTGAGGAATCTCTATACTGTTTTCCACAGTGGCTGCACCAATTTACATTTCCACCAACAGTGCATGAAGGTTCCTTTTTCTGCACATCTTGCCAACACACGTCTTTTCATTCCTGATGTTCTGACAGGTGTGAAGTGTGGTTTTGTGGTTTTGATTTGCATTTCCCTCATTACTGATATCTTTTCATGTGTCTGTTGGCCATCTGTATATCTTCTTTGGAGAAATGTCTGTTCAGGTCCTCTCCCCATTTTTTTAAATTGGATTGTTTGGTTTTTTAGTGTTGAGTTGTATGAGTTCTTTATCTCTTTTGAGTATTAACTCCTTAGCAGGTATATGATTTGCAAAGATCTTCTCCCTTTCAGTAGGTTGCCTTTCTGTTTTGTTAGTGGTTTCTTTTGCTGTGCAAAGCTTTTTATTTTGGTGTAGTCCAGGAGTTTATTTTTGCTTTTGTTTCACTTGCTTGAGAAGACAAATCCAGAAAAATGTTGCTATGGCTGATGTCAGAGAAATTACTGCCTGTGTTCTCCTCTAAGAGTTTTATGGTTTCAAGTGTCACAGATCTTTCATCCACTTTGAGTTTATTTTCGTGGATGGTGTAAAAAAGCAGTCCAGTTTCATTCCTTTGCATGTAGCTGTCCAGTCTTCCCAACACCATTTGTTGAAGAGACTGTTTTTTCTCCATTATATGTTCTTGCCTCTCTTGTCATAGATTGACCATAAAAACATGGATTTATTTCTGGGCTTTCTATACTGTTCCATTGATCTATATGTCTTTTATGAGAGTACCAGACTGTTTTGATTACTACAGCTTTGCTTTGTACTATATCTTGAACAGTTGGATCCATACTTAAAGCTCTTTGTTCTACCTGCTTCTCTTAAGATTTGTACATGGCTGTTTTATATAAACAGGGCAACAAATTCATACGTTGCTTCTTTCATCTTGACTTCCCTCCAGGCCCACAGAAAAGACACAGAAACTGCCTGCAATTCCTGCCCATCAGAAGAGAAACATTTGCTTTCTTACTGAAAAACATGTAGGAGAGGACGCACTGCTGGTAAGAGCACATTTCTAAGACCTCTAGAAAAGGAGGAAGTTATAAGGCCTATATCAGTCTTTCAGTACATCAAAAGAAGCTGGAAAACAGTTATGGGCTAAGAGGAGAGAAAAACGTCATAAGGTGTCCACATAGTGGACGACGAGCTTTTGCTTTTTTAATGGGGGCTAGAACACAAGTAGTAGCCAATATGCAGGACTCTGTACAATCTTTTCATTATGTCTTTTTTATTATTATTATGTTATGTTAGTCACCATACAGTACATCATTAGTTTTTGATGTAGTGTTCCATGATTCATTGTTTGCATATAACACCCAGTGCTCCATGCAATAACGTGCCCTCCTTAATACCCATCACCAGGCTAACCCATCCCCCTGACATGCCTCCCCTCTAAAACCCTCAGTTTGTTTCCTGGAGTCCATAGTCTCTCATGTTTTGTCTCCCCCTCTGGTTCCCCCCACCTTCATTTTTCCCTTCCTTCTCCTAATGCCCTCCATGCTATTCCTTATGTTCCACATATAAGTGAAACCATATGGTAATTGTCTTTCTCTGTTTGACTTATCTCACTTAGCATAATCTCCTCCAGTTCCATCCATATCGATGCAAATGGTGGGTATTCATCCTTTCTAATGGCTGAGTAATATTCCATTGTATATATGGACCACATCTTCTTTATCCATTCATCTGCTGAAGGGCATCTCGGCTCCTTCCACAGTTTGGCTCTTGTGGACATTGCTGCTAT
>NC_138369.1:59651896-59717289 GCF_054177405.1 Leptonychotes weddellii
GGAGGGATGGGGTGACTGGGTGATAGACACTGGGGAGGATATGTGCTCTGGTATGCGCTGTGAATTGTGCAGGACTGTTGAATATCAGATCTGTACCTCTGAAACAATGCAAGTATGTTAAGAAAAGAAAAAAAGAAGAAGAAGATAGCAGGAGGGGAAGAATGAAGGGGGGGAAATCGGAGGGGGAGAGGAACCATGAGAGGCGATGGACTCTGAAAAACAAACTGTGGGTTCTAGAAGGGAGGGGGGTGGGAGGATGGGTTAGCCTGGTGATGGGTATTAAAGAGGGCACGTTCTTCATGGAGCACTGGGTGTTATGCACAAACAATGAATCATGGAACACTACATCAAAAACTAATGATGTAATGTATGGTGATTAACATAACAATAAAAAAATTTTTTTTTAATTTATTTATTCACTTTCTTGGGTAACTGAAGGCTCAGATGTGGAGCCAAAGCTCCTTACACCATGTCTCAGCAGGATGGGAAATGCACAGACTCAAGACCAAGCATGACCAGGCCAGCACTTTCCCAGGCTTTTTCCTCAGCTCCAGGGATGTTGACCATCCCTTTCCCTAAATTGATCTTTTTAAATTTTTATGATATATACTCTCATGAGGCCCAGGCTGAAATAGCCAAGCATATATATCTGAGAGTTGCCCTAGTACCCAAACCAAGAAAGTTACAGGGGCATGGGCCCCACTTCTTCTCCAATGGTACCCAGAGGTGAGAGCTGCTTCTTCTACACTCTCCCCCAACATTCAGATCCAGAAGCATCCACTCACATGACAGTATTTTTAAATATACTCTACTGCTAGGATGTGCCTACAGAAACTACTGTACTGGGGCGCCTGGGTGGCTCAGTCGTTAAGCGTCTGCCTTCGGCTCAGGTCATGATCCTAGGATCCAGGGATCGAGTCCCACAACGGGCTCCCTGTTTGGCGGGGAGCCTGCTTCTCCCTCTCCCACTCCCCCTGCTTGTGTTCCCTCTCTCGCTGTCTCTCTCTGTCAAATAAATAAATAAAATCTTTTAAAAAAAAAAAAGAAACTACTGTACTTCATTCTGATGAATTACAACTAGTCCTTCTCCGGGCTTCTGCACAAGGAGTGGGCTGGCCTGGACGCCCTCTTCAGGTCCCTTCAATTCCCAGTTTTAGCATGCCAGGCATCACATTTTTCTGAATACCAACCATAACAATTGTTGTTCCCTGATTGGGCGGACATGATTCAGAACCACGTCTAGTAAATTAAAAGGGAGCTCGAGCTAAATAAAAGCACTTTTAGTTAAATACAAAAACAAAACAAAAAAAACCCCACATTTCTATAACATTTTCTGTAACTCATGAACTAAACTAATTTATAAAAAAAAAAAAAAAACCTCTAAAGCAAGTATGGAACAAGGGTGGCTGCAAATGTTTATGACAATCTCAGGTGGTGTTTTTCCAGATTGTGGGAAGTGGCCAATAAGTGCGCAATGACATGAGTTCACTGGGTATTGACTAGCATTTTCTTTTTTAAGATTTATTCATGTGAGAGAGAGAGAGAGCAGAGACAGAGAGAGAAAGACAGACAGAGAGAGAACGTACATGAGCAGTGGGGAGGGGTGGAGGGAGAGGGAGAAGCAGGCTCCCCGCTGAGCAGGGAGCCCGACGCTTAATCCCAGGACCCTGGGATCATGACCTGAGCTGAAGGCAGACGCTCAACCGAGTGAGCCACCCAGGCGCCCTGACTAGCATCTTCTTAATTAAAAATAATAAAATGGAGAATATCCAAAGCTGTCACACACAGTATGGTTCCGTAACATTTTTGTTTCAGTTTTAGACCTATAGATTCATACTGGGTAGTGATGTAAAATGCATTTTTCTTATGTGGGTCATAGTTAGACATCTGAAATCCAGAGATTTTAGATTGCTTTGGAGACAATATTTGCCTTCCATATGCTCTTAAACTTTGATTTTTAAAAATCTGTCTCCTTATTTTAACCACCTCCTCCCATACCACTATAGGCCCAATTAGTGGCTCGGGTCTCCAGTGATCAAACCCTTGATGTGCTCTGAGTAACACAGCAATCTTCTCGGAGTTCTCTTCCTTTGATTTGTACTCTGGAGCGCAGCCCCAGCGCTCAGGCCTCTGTAGACCAGGGAGGACGAGGCTTACCTCCAAAGAAAGCTGATGTGGCTGAATCTCAGGGAATTGTTCAGGCAGTAAGCCTTAAATCATCAGACTAGACTTTTGCAAAAGGCTATCTTATTTTTGGGTTCTGTTCAGTGGTTGGCCACCATGATTTTAAATCACCAGTATCATTTTACTACATGAGCCTGTTATATCCTCCATTCTAAAATAGTAAAATTTCTATGGTTTATGGACAGCCTGGAGGACAGGACGTAAAAAGATTTATCTGGATTTTTTTTAAACCAAAAACAAACAAAAAGAGATCTTTCTGAAATTATCCCTAATCTTGAAAGGACTGTGAAGATACTAACTACATCATAGTATACTTTTCTTTATGTTAACCATCCAAGCACACTGTTTTTAAGTAATTCCATATGAAAACTGAAATATACTGCCCTCCCCAAATGTAGTTCATAAGACCACTTGTTATAGTTGTGGTTTGTTTTTTTTTTTTTTGAGGGGGAGGTCTTCTTTGTTTTGTTTTTTCCCCTTAACAGTAAAATTTAATAACAGATTGTATGTGGTTAAAGAGTTTTCCTTACAAAATTTTCATTCAGAAGATTTACTGGGATTTTCTCTATCTGTGGTTTATATTATTAACAAAGAGGGTGCTATTTGAATTAGAAAATTTTGAATAAACTTAGGAACACCTTAAGGATACATTATTTGGCATTCTAACTCCCTCCTGTGCCTAAAGTAATTGTCACCCTTAGTGTTGGGAAACTTTGTTTCTGTAAATATTTTTTTTTATTATTTATTTGAGAAAGAACGCACTCCAGTGGGGGGCGGGGGGAGTAGAGGGAGAGGGAGCAGACCCTCCACTGAGCAGGGGCTGGATCCCAGGACCCTGGGATCATGACCTGAGCCAAAGGCAGACACTTAACCGACTGAGCCACCCAGGCGTCCCAATTTTGGGAAACTTTTTAAAAGTTTTATTTACTGGGGCACCTGGGTGGCTCAGTCGGTTAAGTGTCTGCCTTCGGCTCAGGTCGTGATCCCAGAGTCCTGGGATTGAGCCCCGCCTCGGGCTCCCTGCTCAGCGGGAAGCCCGCTTCTCCCTCTCCCACTCCCCCTGCTTGTGTTCCCTCTCTCGCTGTCTGTCAAATAAATAAATAAAAATCTTAAAAAAAAAAAAGTTTTATTTACTGATGCTTGACAATTCAGACTAAATATAAAGTCTAGCAACAGTTAGATATAAATGACTAAATGCAATTTAGGTAGGAAAAGTAGGAATAGGGAGATTCCTCTGCTTCTGTTCAGAAAGCTACAGAAGTGAGTTGGGCTTAATTTCAAACCATTGTTAACATTTTTTTAACTTTCCTTTGAAACATAAAGACGATCTTGGGATGAACCAAGAACAAGAATTAAAAGTAACTAACTAAAGTCCCTTGACCTACCCTACCATACTGCTATGTATTCAGAGAAAAGAGGAGCCAGAAGGAGGAGGTCCAAGGAGGAGAAGGAAAGGATCTCTGCCTGCTCTGGGCTCAGGTTTGCAAGACAAAGAAAGCAGCCCCAACAGTGATTAAATGGGTCTAAGGAGACACCAGGTTTGGTCATGGAGCTGCACAGTCACATTTGCTTGCTTGCTTGCTTGCTTGCTTGAAGCTTTTATCTGCCCACATAGGTAGAGACAATATGCACAAAGTAAGCTCCAGAAGTCAAGAGCCTCCATCTCCGCAGTCGGCCCTATCCATCAGGAACACTGTCCGTCCCCCCCAAGGACTTTTTCATCTACTGTCTCGCATTTCAACAATCCATATAGATCTTACTTAGTGCTGGAGATTTTTTTTCCTGAAAACTATCTCCGTACTCAAATTATGACTAATCCTATTGAGCATTTGCCATGGGCTAACCTTATGAACTCAAAATCTGTGCCTTCAAACTTTAGAGTCAAGTGGCTTCAGAGACACACTGAACAGCATACAAACAGAGTTAAGTTCTAGCAGAGATTAGGGAACCGACCCAGGGAAAACCCAGTGAGCCCAGACTGGGGAGAAGAGGTGTTCATGAGCATTGAAAGAATTGGCCATTTAAAGTGAAGACCCTACATGGAGAGGGTGAGCAGGAGGAATGGTGCAATCGGAGTAGTGAAAGGACAACGTGAAAGATGGAGAAGAATGATGCAACCTTGAACACCATGCCAAGAAGTCTGGGCTTTACCTACAGGTTACAGGGAGTTTATGAAGGATTTTAAGCAGAAGAATGACACAGTAGGAATTGCTGTTCAAACTCCAATCTGACAGTAATGTGAAAAATGACCGGGGGAAGGAGTATAATCCAGAACATTCCTACTCAAAGAATGGTCTGCAGACCAGAGCCAGCCTGCAAACTGTCACAGGTCTGCGACAAGACAACTACCCAAATTTGAAAGATTAAGTTTCTGTCTGTTGGGTCTAATGATAAGAAATTTGAATTTTGCAGCAGTTTAAAACATGACCCCACCAAAATATAATGAAAAATGGGATATTTACATAGCCTCAAAATAGTTCCCCACAGAGAAATGTACAGTGGAGAAACGTGGCAGACACCACCTTAACAAATGGAGCACGTTCCACATCACCAGAAGTAAGATGACATCACATACACCCCAATATTATGCACTGAGGAGGACACAGCATTGCTTCTGAGGTACTTTTGCCAAAACTATAAACCTTGATCTAATCATTAAAAAAATGCCAAACTCAAATTGAGTGATCTTACAAAGTGACTACCCAGGGCACTTCTAAAGTGTTAAAGCCATAAGAGACGAGAAAGAGTGAGGAGCTGTCCCCGACATGGGGGGACTCCTACTAGAGAGAAGACTAAATGCAATGAGATCAGACCCGGGACTAGAAAAAGTGGCAAAACTGGCAAAACTTGAATAAGATCTGCAGATTGGTTAATACTCTGATATCAGTGTTAATTTCCTGGTTTTGATAATAGTCTATGGTTCTGTAAGATGTTAACAGTGGAAGCTGGGTGAAAGGCATATGGAAATTCTTTGTACTACTTTTATAACTGTTCTGTAAGCCTAAAATTATTTCAATATAAAAAGTTATTTTTGTTTGTTTGTTTGGGTTTTTTTGTTTGTTTTGTGGCTCCCAAATTCTCTGACTCTCCTCTTCAAGAAGTGGGAACTGTGTCCTCTCCCTGTGAGTCTGGGCAGGTTTGTAATGGCTCTGACCAACAGTGTAGCCATTGCATGACTTCTGCTTATATTCTGAGTGCCTTTTCTAGATTTCACTTCTATATCTTATAAAAATATGTATTCTGGTTATCTGTTGCCACATAACAAACTACCCCAAACTTAGTGTCCTAAAGCCATAACTACATTATGCTAGTGAATTCTTTGGGTCATAGATTTGGACAGGGCACGCTGAGGATGACCTGTCCTTGTTCCCTGATGTCTGTTCCCTGATGTCAGTTGGGAAGACACAAAAGCTGGGGGTGACTAGAACAGCTGGGAGGCTGGAAGCATCTGCAGGCTTCTTCGCTCACATGTCACATGGGGTGACTCAAGGAAGGCTCAGTCAATTCTGCCCATTGGGTCACCTGCTGCCATCCTCTCCAAGTGGCCTGGCCTCTCACAGCATGGCAGCTGGGTGCCAAGAGGGAGCATTCCAAGACAACCAGGTGGAAACCACCTGGGCTTTTCTCCCCAAGCCCTGGGATACAGAGTATCACTTCCATTGCATTCTAAATGGTTACAAGCCAGTCTTTAAGGTCAGCTCAGCCTCAGGTGGAGGAGAAACGGTCATCTCCTGATGGGGGCGGTGGAGGAAAAGCATGTGGGAGGGGAGAGATTTCTGCAGCCATCTTTTTAAGACTCAATCTGCCCCAGCATTGGTCCGCAACACACTGAAATTTTAAAAATGGTTTCTTCACCACAGATAGTGTGAGTAACATTAGTTTAGAACCAGAGAGAACAGTTTACAGTTAATAGAACAGTTAACAGTTAATAACAGTTAATAGGCTACTATAGTAATCCAAAGGAGTCGTAACTGGGGCCTCATACTTGTTTGCTATTGCTGAGTAACAAATTAGCACAAACTCAGGGGCTTAAAGCAATCCCCATTCATTAATTCAAAGTCCTCTAGGTCAGAAGTCTAGCTCAGCATGACTGGGTTATCTCCTCAGAGCACCGTAAATCTGGAACTAAGGTGTCACTGATGCTAACTTCCCCTTTGGAGGCTGGAGGACGAGAGGATGTGTTTTCATTTTTTTTTTTTAAGATTTTATTTATTTGAGAGAGAGTGAGCACAGGAGGGGGGAGGGTCAGAGGGAGAAGCAGACCCCCCATGGAGCAGGGAGTCCGATGCGGGACTCCATCCTGGGACTCCAGGATCATGACCTGAGCCAAAGGCAGATGCTTAACCAACTGAGCCACCCAGGCATCCCAGGGGCTGGGTTTTCAACCACATTCTTATTGTTGACAGAATTGAGTTCCTTAGGGGCACCTGGGTGGCTCAGTCATTAAGCGTCTGCCTTCGGCTCAGGTCATGATCCCAGGGTCCTAGGATTGAGCCCCACATCAAGCTCCCTGCTCAGCGGGAAGCCTGCTTCTCCCTCTCCCACTCCCTCTGCTTGTGTTCCCTTTCTCACTGTGTCTCTCTCTGTCAAATAAATAAATAAAATCTTTAAAAAAAAAAAAAAAAGAATTCAGTTCCTTGCAGTTGTAGGACTGATGTCCCTCTTTCCTTGTTGGCTACCACCCACAGGTCCCTCTCAGATCCTACAGGCCACTCACATTTATTGGCACATGGACCCCTCTATCTGTAAAACCAGAAAAGAGGACTCTCCTCCATGTCAAATCCTTCTCAAGCTTCAAATCTCTTTGACTTTCCAGTCTCTCTGACCTCTAGGCCAGATTTAAATGACTCCTGTGATGAGTAAAGCCCACCTGGATGATCTCCATATTTTAAAGTCAACTAGTTTGGGACCTTAATTACATCTGCAATGTCCCTTCACAGCAGCACTAAATTACTGTTACACTGAGTAACTGGGAGAAGGTGTGTATACACCTGCTGGGAATCTTTTTTTTTTTTTTTAAGATTTTATTTATTTATTTGACAGAGAGAGAGACACAGCGAGAGAGGGAACACAAGCAGGGGAGTGGGAGAAGGAGAAGCAGGCTTTCCGCCGAACAAGGAGCCTGATGCAGGGCTCGATCCCAGGACCCTAGGATCATGACCTGAGCTGAAGGCAGACGCTTAATGACTGAGCCACCCAGGCACCCCACCTGCTGGGAATCTTGAAGGCCACCAGGAAATTCCATCCACTCCAACCTCACCTCATCCTTGTCTTCTTTTTTAAGGAATAATTAATATTTAGGTCTTTGAATAAGCTGCTTCTGGTCAACTTTTGTAGAAGCACTAAATAGATGCTAGACTTTTTAAAACTTCAACAACGCTGGTTAGGAGTTTTAGAGTTTCTATTTGTTTGTAACTGAGCACTAGACTACAAACAAAGCTTTTTCATTTCTTTTGACTTACATAATTTGCCAGTCTAGTGGACCAATACCAGTCATTTTAAATTTAAAAAAAAAATCTCTAACATCAAGCTGAATTTCAAATTATTGGTCCAGTGAATCAGGTTCAAAAAGAAATGGTTTTATAATGTGTAGCTATGGCATGATATTATGTCTAGCCTGAAAGCAAGAATATTTGTAATGTTAAAAAAAAAAAGAATATTTGTAATGTTTCTCCTTGAAATGTTTGCCCTTGCCTGCAATGCTTGTTAATCCTCTTGCACAGAACTGCAGAAGTCTCACCAATAAAGGTACACATCTAAGGAGATATTTTTCACAAGAAAAGGGCAGGGTTGAAATTTTAACAGCTCTAGCACAGAACATTTTTACATCTGGCCATTTTACAAGGATCTACAGAGTCCTTCGTATGGGCAAGCATTATACCTCTTCCTTGAAGAAGTTTATACCCCAGTGGGCAAAAAGCATATACAATATAAAAATAACTTAATTCAACTTATAAAGCTAACTGCTTCATTTGCTGAGAAAGTCTCAGAATTGAGTTAGAATACAAGGCTATACCAGAATGTACCTCCCATGTGCAGAATCTCCCATTGCCCCAGGGAGCATGAAAAAGATATGAATTTCAGTAAGAAACTATGGCTAAGCAAAAAGCAAGTGTCTTCCAACAGAAAGGAGATTTATATAGAAATTTTAAAATTGTATGTTACATTAGCCACCTCGCAAAATGCTTTTGTACCCATTACCTCAACAGATACCCAATACAGGCCTGTGATGACCCTCATCCGTTGAACAAGGCCCCAGACTGTTTCTATCACAGAAAGCACAGAAGGTAAGATGGGAGAGCCGGACTCCAGATCTTCCTGACTCCTTCTTACTCTGGGCGCTATAAGACGCCTGAAAGTCACATTTTGTCCAGGGCTTTATACTCACTGTCCCTGCACAGGCAATAACATTCTTGTTCACCAACCAAGGGCTTTGGCCCCTCATTCCCACATCCTTTCTGTTCTGCCTAGGTCCTCGGCCCTTACCCTCTGTCTTTCTGAACCCTAATAATTCTTTGAATCCTTGGCACTCTCCCCAAGACATGATTCTATGCTGGTCACCCAGCTCTACATTCACACTCCAGGTAAGAAGCATGTTGCTTCTTGCACCAGAGCAGGGAGGGGACTGAACTAAAGGAAAAAAAAAAAAAAAAGCACTATCAGTAAGACAAGTAAGATAAAGGACTGGCAGGGGCACAAAGCAGAGACAAGTCCCTCAGAGGACCCCCAGATTTCTCACGTGGCCGGCATCTCCTTTTCCCCTACAGACATGAGCCCGACACTAGGGAAGAGCAATTGTGTACGAGATAATCCTTAAATTCTTTTCAATTTAATGAACCTGCTTATATTCCACGGTCCCTTTTTGTCCTGTTATGTAATGAAATGCAAAAGAATTTTTTTTTTTATCTACTTGAAGTCAGGCTAAGATCTGTCTCTCTTCTCTTTCACTCACTCATTAACATCTACTGAGTACCCATTACGTGCCATACATTGAGCTAAGTTAGAGCTACATCAAATATTATAAGTGCTAGGACTATAAAGGGTACAGAAAGGGGGCGCCTGGCTGGCTCAGTTGGTAAAGCAAGCAACTCTTGATCTAGGGGTTGTAAGTTCGGAGCCCCACATGGGGTGTAGAGATTACTTAAAAATAAAATCTTAAAAAAGAAAAAAAAAAAGGAGTACAGAAGGTACAACAGAAATACAGTTGACCCTTGAATAACACAGCAGGTAGGGGCGCTGACCCCCTGCATAATTGAAAAATCCATGTGTAACTTCTGACTCCCCCAAAACTTAACCACTCATAGCCTACCATCGATCTGAAGCCTTGCTGATAATATAAACAGCCCATCACCACATACTTTGTGTGTAATATGATTATATACTATATTCTTACAATAAAGCAAGCTAGAGGGAAAAAATGTTAAGGAAAGCATAAAGAAGAGAAAATACATTTACAATACTGTACTGTATTTATTGGGAAAAAAAATCCGCATATGAGTGGGCCTATGCAGTTCAAACCCATGTTGTTCAAGGGTCAGCTGTAGTCTTTTCTGTCTGAGGAGCATAACAAAGGCTTTGAAGTGAAACCAGCAATGACGACAGCAGTAAACACAGAGCACACAGTTACTGCGCGGAACATGGTTGCCAAGGCTGTACATGTGGTAGCTCATTGGATTCTAACAAAGAAAAGGAAAATCCTAAGAGTCGGTCATATGATGATGATGATGAATTTTTTTGTTCACATGAGAAACGAGATATGAGGAAGTCAATCAGTCAAGTGACAAGGAGGGGGCGGAGATAGAGACGCAGGCAGCTTAGATTACACCCCACAGTACAGCTATTGCCTGAGCTGAACCTTGAAAGAGGAGTAGGTTACTGACAGGCAGAGAATGGATGAAGCGGGGGGAGGAGGAGGAAGACAGGTTGGGATAAATTATGTCCTGGGCAACGGGAACAGCATCACAAAGAGCAAAATCGGATTGGGCTCATTATAGGCAGTGAAAAGCAAGTGAACAGGCACATTTGTTGCAGGAGTAGTAGAAGTAAAGGGAAGATAATAAAAGATCAGGCTAGAGGAGTAAAGCAGGGCAGATCACAAGAGATCTTAGCCATGCTGAGGAGCTTAAACCTTATCCTCTGGATGGGGACTGGTAAACTCCACCTGAAGGCCAAACCCTGCTGGTCACCTGTTATTTCTATGGCCCACAAGCTACGAATGATTGTTACATTTCTAAATGGTTGGGGGGAAAAATCAAAAGAATATTTCATGACATACGAAATTGCATGAAATTCAAATTTCAGTTTTCATAAATAAAGTTTAACTGAAACACAGCCATGCTCATTCATTTACACACTATCTCTGGCTGCTTTTACACTGCAAAGCCAGGGCTGAGTAGCTGCAACAGAGCCCATATGGCTGGCAATGCCTGAAATATTTACTATCTGGTCTTTTAGAGAAAGTTTGCCAAGCTCTACTCTAGGTAACTAGGAGCTGCTAAGGGGCTGATGAAAATGATGATGCAAAATGATGTCATTGCCAGCTTTATATTTTTACAGTGATTATTCAGGTTATAGTGAGGAAGATGGATGGAAATACATAGGATTGGGAACAGGAAGATCAGTTAGCTGACAGTGACTACTCTCAAAATAAGCGGTGATAAGCACCAATGCAGGCAGAAATGGGAAAGAAAAATGAGGAATATCAATAAGGTTGTATCAACAGGATTTCAAAATCTACTGGATGCAGGGGAGGAAGAGGAGGGAAGAAATACAGAATGACTCCAGGTGCCTGATCTGTCCCCTCTGGGGCCACCACCATGCCCACCACCAGAACAATCCCCATCACAGCAAGCAACCTCACAGGAACTCCTATGCATCACGCACTGGGTGTAATCAGTGCTTTACCTCTCACCTAATCCTTACCACAATGTAGGAATGAGTCACCTTATTCTACAGATAAGAAAACTAACATTGAACCTTATCCAAGGTAATATAACTAATTAATTTCTGAGTTCCCAATATTAACTGCTCTAAGATACTATAATATATAGAGGGAAAAGCTCCTTTGGATTAGAAAATGAATTAAGTTCTGAAAGATGAGTGACAAGTTGACTGAGGGCAGAAACCCAAGGCACACCAACATTTAAAGAGTTGGCAGGGAAAAAAAACACCCAGTGGTTGTCATGGTTCACAGAACACAGGAAGCAAGGATGTCAGTGGGGTGGAATGGAAGAGAGTCAAAAAGCACACCTTAACACCCTGCTCAATCTCCTGGATGTTCAGATTTTAGGTGCAGTCCCAGTTTCTGTTAAGTTATACTTGTATTATACGGAGAAACTCCCCAAGCTCACTTCAGGAGCTGTTTCTAAGATCAATACATGATACTACGATACGAATAAACAAACAAAACAGAGCAATGATCAACTTGAAGCCACTGAACCAAAGGCTACCTCACTGACCCTCAAAACCACAAGATGGGTGATGGATTATCATTAATGTTAATGTTTGATAAGAACCACCAGCCTGGGGGCGCCTGGGTGGCTCAGTTGGTTAAGCCGCCTCCTTCAGCTCAGGTCATGATCCTGGGGTCCTGGGATCGAGTCCGCATCTGGCTCCCTGCTCAGCAGGGAGTCTGCTTCTCCCCCTTCCTCTGCCTTCCCCCTGCTCGTGCTTGCTCGCTCTCTCAAATAAATAAAATCTTTTTTAAAAAAAAGCCTATATGAGTGTTTTTAACAAATGTGTTTTTTCCTGATTATAGGAAATAATTATTAAAAATCATATTAAAAACAGGCAATATCTGAATAGATATATTTCCAAAGAAATCATACAGATGGCCAACAGGTACATGAAAAGATGCTCAACATCATTAATCATCAGGGAAATGCAAATCAAAACCACAATGAGATATCACCTCACACCTGTTAGAATGACTTATCAAAAAGACTAGAAATAACAAATGTTGGTGAAGATGTAGAAAAAAAGAGTACCCTTGTGTCCTGTTGATCAGAATATAAATTGGTACAGCCACTGTGGAAAACAATATAGAGGTTTCTTGAAAATTAAAAATAGCACTATCATATGATTCAACAATTCCACTTATGGGTATTTATCCAAAGAAAACAAAAGCATTAATTTTAAAAGATATATGCACCCTCATGTTCACTGCAGCATTCTTTACAAAAGCCAAGATATAGAAGCAGCCCAAGTGTCCATCGATGAGTGAATGGATAAAGAAAATGTGGTATATGTGTATACACAGTGCTATATTATGCAGCCATTTAAAAAAAATTAAAATCTTGCCATTTTCAATGAGATGGATGGACCTAAAAGGCATTACAGTAAGTGAAATAAGGCAAAGACAATTAATATATGATCTCACTTAAATGTCAAATCTAAACAAAACAAATCAACAAACCAAACAAAACCAAGCTCACAGATACAGAGGAAAGACTGGTAGTTGCCAGAGGTGAGGGCTGGGTGGGTACAGAAGAAATGTGTGAACTGTTTTGATTTTTTCTTACCGCTGAAATAAACTGAATATAAATAAACGAACAAAAGAAGAAAGAACAAGGTAGGAGGATATACTCTACCAGTTACCAACACTTACTATAAAACTGCACTATAACAGAGCATGGTATTAGTTTACAACCTCCCACAAATCAAATTAGAATGGACGGAAAAAAATCTTAATTTTATAGACCTATTTATATAAAATTATTTATATAAAATCTAGAAATACAGAAGCATAAAATATAGTATTTTATTGAATGTTACCTTTGGGAAAAATAGAAAAACATTACAAAGAAAATATTGCAATCCCAGTGCTGTAAGAAAATCATTAATAAGTTCTGATGCATTATTTACTTGTCTTTCTCTATTCATACAAGGCATAGGATCCACCTCACCTGGAAAATCACAGCTACCATTTCTTGTGCATGTACTCTGTCCTTTGCACGGCCATGCCTCATTTAATGTCTAATGACACTTACAGAGGAAGACACCAAAGCACAGACTGGTGAGCAATTTTCTCGCAGCCACTCACAAGCCAGGAATGGATCTGGGATTAGAATGGGAATCTGCCTGATTGAAGACAGATTACATTCAAATAGGGGGTTGGAGAAAATGGTCAACTCATACCACATATATTGGGGCTTATTAAAAACATTTTCCCATGTCATTTAATATTCATTTAAAATATGACTTCTTGTACCTTCATAGTTTTCTAACCTACAAGGTATTTAGCTAATCCTCTATGGATGGATCCTTGTTTTCCACTCTTTACTAGTATTCACTAGGGAAAAAAAAAACCCAAACGTAGTGGTTAAGGGATCACTTCAAAGGAGTTCGAATCCTCACTCAATTGTCCTAGCTCTGTGCTCCTGAGTAAATACAACTCCAAGCTTATTTTCTTTGTATGTAATACCACTGCCTACTTCATTTTGTGAAGCTGAAGAGTAAATACAGTTGTGCACATGAAGCATCCAGCACTGTCTGGAACATAAGCAGCTCTCTTTGAAGACAGATACTAGCTATCTTTACTTTCATTGTTGTTGTTGTTATTTTATTAAAGAGAGAGAGAGGGAGAGAGACCAAGAGTGAGTGGGGAGGGGAGGGGAGCGACAGAGGGAGAAGGAGAGAGAATCTTAAGCAGGCTCCATGCCTAGTACGGAGCCTGACAAGGGGCCCGACACGGAGCCTGACAGGAGGCTCACCATGGGGCTCGATCCCATGACCCTGAGACCATGACCTGGGCTGAAATCAAGAGTCAGATGCTTAACAGACTGAGCCACCCAGGTGCCCCAACTTTCACTGTTGTTTTAAATAACGTATTAATGGACGTTCTTGTATACAAATATTTGTGCATATATTTTACTATTTTCTTAAGATATGTTCCTAGAAGTGAAATCAAAGGACATTTAAGGTTTAACACATATTGACAGTCTGCATGTCACAAAAGATGTACTAATGTATGAAACTGCAAGTTTCACTAGACTCTCAACCAGAGCTGTTTAGAAAAAAAAAAAAAAAAAACTCTGCCAATTTGACTTTTTATTATCTTAACGGAATTTTCTTGATTACTAATTTAGGGTTACTCTTTTTCATATTTATTGTTAGGAATGCCCTTTTCATGCCCTTTATCCATTTTCCCTTTGGGCTACCCTACTTTAGAATTTCAAAATAACTAAAGTCTGTCCCTAAAAGCTGACCATTTTGTTTACGTTGTAACAGTTGGGTAAGCTGGATTTATGACTTCAAGCAGACAGAAGAAATGCACACACACAAAATGGTACATTTTGAGGATATGAGGTGTCTCAGAGGCATTTACCTCATTGAAGAGTCATGGTTAGTCTCCTTCACTGCCTGGGGTTTTTTTTTCCTATGTAATACTCTATGGCAAAGAATCCTAAGTGATAACACATGTTCAAGATGGTAATAAAACTGTGCCAGGAAAGTCACAGAACATTTGAAACTCAGACCACTGTTTAGTCTGGCAGCTCTCGTGCTCTTTAATTATATCACAAAGGCCCCTTCTGTACAGCAAACACTGTAATATATTCTGACCAATAACTGTCATCACATAAAATTAGAAGACTTGATAAGGAGGAGGATTTGGTGTTGAGAGTCTGTGCTTTATGCCTCATGTTACATTCCATTCAGTTGGGCTTTGCTTTGTTCTATGGAGTTGACAGTGACAGGTGTACTCAATATATTCAGACAATGCATGGCTTTATCAAGAGTAGATAAACAACAACAGAAATGAGTCTGTAGCACACATACCATACTATTTCTGAAATGGTAAATTACCTTGGAAAATCACCAAAAGAGAGTGCAAACATTAAAACAGAACTCTGATGCTAAAATCGGCCAAATAGTACCAAAGGATTTATTCCTTCAGACTTTAGAAGGTACACTGATCATACCAGGAGACTTTGTTTAGCTATTATTTCTATGCTAGAATGCCATGACGGTTTTTCTGGCTATAAAAACCAAACAAATAAAGGCTTGTCAATTAACTGTATGATTCAAAAAGAGACCCAATAACCATATAAACACAAAATATAAGAGCACCATAGAAATGTTTTTACAGCAAGACAATGGTATTTTTGCCCTTTGCCACTGTTTTCAATGTTGCACACTTTAACACCATCAGAAGCAAAATAAATCTGTTTTACAAGTACAAAATAACCAAACGGCATTAACTGATGAGTCAAAAATCAAAGAAGCCATTAAGGAAAGTTGGAAACTCCCACAAAGCAAAGATAAATAAATATATCGGTCAAAATAAACATACCTGACATTAATATTCTAGTCAAAGGCAACTGGCTCAACTGTCATCTCTACACATTTCTTAATGAACCGATAAAGATGTTCATCTGATGTTAAACAGACAAGTAATTTAAAGAGCATTCCTTTTAAATCCTGAAGATAATGATGCCTATGGTGGCTGGATGCAGAAATGGAAACCTGTTTATAATGGCAGAAAATAAAGTTGAGGGCTTTGATGCCACACCCAACGTGTACATGAGAAGCCAAGTACTGCACTGAAGGGTAGCCATGTTTCGGGGGCTAACGGCCTTGAGAGCTTGTGACAGTCGGGTTTTCGCAACGCCACCATAACAGCCATCTCCTCGCAGGCCCTGTGACTCACACCCTGCATCATCATTTCTGCTGGCACACCGGCCAGACCTTTCACCTCTCCACTGAATTAGCCGGAAAAGCTCACTGTGCACTAACACACACAACACTGTCTGCACAAGCCCCACAGAAAGGTTGCTCTAAACAACTCAAGTCATTTCTCAGTAATTCCAAGGCAACTGAAGAGCCTGCCGCCGAACTGGGCCCAACACTTAACGGCGCAGGGGTGTGATCTAGCCCTGGCATTTACCTCATGCTCTGACAGCCCAGGCCAGACCTCCTGCCTTCAGGGAACGATGGTATCTGAGCACTATGATTGTCGCAATGCTGCCATGCACCTCCGTGATGGCCACAGAGTTTGCAGAACAGTCTCCGGCTCTGTCTGGAGGTCCAGCAAGCCTAGGGCTGTTGACAGTGAGGAACCGAGGAGAAGGTGATTAGGGATGTGTGGGCTGCATGCACTGCCCACTCATCCAGGGCTCCAGCCAGCTTCACTAGGAAACGTGGAGAATCACAGCCCCAAAGTCTGGCCTCCAAGGCGTAAGTCTGAGCCAATAATGAGCGGGTGATAAAATATGGCCAAGGGCATGGTACACCTGAGATGTAACCCACATTCTGGGTATATATATGTAGCAAGGAACCTGGATGACACTCACTTTAAGCAGGAGTTCAAAGAGAACGTGTAGGAATGCTCCAAGAATCTATACAACCCTTAACTTATAAAAACCACTGCCCCTGAAGCCTACAATACCCAGGGTAACACCTACCTCTTTAAGAAGGGTTCCAGAGAGGACTGAGACCCCCCAAAAAGGTGAGTCCCTCTGTCCTATCTGAAAGGGCTAAAAATAAACAGTAATTCCGAACAGGCTTAAAGGGTTTATTAAGAAAAATGTAAGACTTTTTTTCCACAGGGAAAATAATTATTACCTAATTATTTTTAAAGGCAAGTATGAAAAGAGGAACTCATAAAAATAATGCTCACCACAATAATGATCACCATTTTTCAGTGACCACAATACCATTTTTACTATCTGTCTTAAAGGAGGAAACAAAGGATAATAACAAATGACAACAGCCCCAAATAGAAACACATAAACAAGTCTTTAGTACAGTGCTGGTATTGTTTTCATATATACTCTACAAATGGGAATATATAATCTAGTTTCCAATTATCCAAATAGAAATGCAATACCTGGACCTTACAATTCATTGACCTCATGGTTTCCAAACACTTTTTTTTTTTTTTATAAAGATTTTATTTATTTACTTGACAGAGAGAGACACAGCAAGAGAGAGAACACAAGCAGGGGGAGTGGGAGAGGGAGAAGCAGGCTTCCCGCAGAGCAGGGAGCCTGATGCGGGGCTCGATCCCAGGACCCCGGGATCATGACCTGAGCTGAAGGCAGATGTTTAACTGACTGAGCCACCCAGGTGCCCCTCCAAACACTTTTCTTATCCCATCCACACGCACCCAGTTTCTACAGGTTTAGGACCACTAATGGCAACCTGCACTTCAAAAGTCTCACTTGCAAGCTTCCCAAACACAGAACACCACTTTCTAACTTCGCAGTTCAATGGTCCCTCCACGCGTGCAGGGGTTCCTGCACTTCTCCCTTAGGTAATACTGCAGGGGACACCCCCTAGGGGACAGGATGTCAGTCTAGCAAGCCACTCCTAGCCCTCTTGCTTCATCAGTTTTACCCTTCCTCCAAGATCAAGAGTTGGGCAACTTTTCTAGTAAAGGATCAGAAGTAAATACTTTTGGCTTTGCAAGCCATGTGGTCTCTTTCACAATGACTCAGCTGTGCCACTGTAATGCAAAAGCAGCAACAGACCATAAACAAATCCATGTGGCTATGTTTGTTAATATCATATTGACAAAAGCAGGTGGGCTGGATTTGGCCCATAAACTGTAGGTAATCAACCTCTGTACTAGATCATTCTCATCAACATAGAAATGTCTCTAAAATATTGCTTATCCTGAAAGTAACAAGAAATGCTTGTGGCCCCATTTCTCCTTCCAGCTCCCTATTTTTCAGCTCTCCCTTAGAGGAAAAGTCTCTCTAGATTTATTGAGGTTCCCTGTCTCCATCTCAAGCATTCCCTCCTCAATGAATCCCACTAGGCTTTTGCCCCACCCACCAGTGAAAATAACCCCTCAAGAAGTTACTCCCGTTGCCACTATAATGGTGACTTCTCCATCGTCATCTTCCAGACACTCTCAGAGGCATCTGACACTGTGAGTACTCTCTTCCTCTGAAAGTCCCTGAAAATCAGAGGCTTGCTTCTTTACTTATGAAGCTAGCACCCACACAGCCAGTCAACTCCACCACCTTTCCAGGGAAGCTCCGAGCACCCTCTCGGAAACAGCTGACCCCAGCCCATCACTCCCCATTCTCTAACCCTGCTTTCTGTTCTTTATACCACTAACTGAAATTCAGATTTTTTATCAATTCCCTTGTTTATTGTCTATGATCCCCATGGAATCATACATAAGCTTCATGAAAACCAGGACCATGTCTGTTCTATCTCAATAAACACAACTCTTTGTGGGGTGACTCAAGGAATGAATGAATAATACTAACTTTTCTTGCAAGTAGAAAACTATCAAAGCTGACTCTGCCCTGAAGGTCCATAATTCTATGATGGAAATAAAGAGCAAAACTTTAAGAGCTTCTGTGAAAAACCAAAAGGAAGCAAATGAATTCTCATCGGCAAGTAAGGAAATACTTCAGGGGAAAATGTTAGGTATCACTTTGTTAAAGATGATGATATCTCTGAACATTTATTTAAATACAGAAGGAAGGAACTGTGAATTGTTGATTGGAGCCCCCAAAATACCAGGGGCCTCTCTCACTAAACACTTCCACTAAAAGCTGGCTTCTGACGTGACATGCGGTGAGCGGCTCAAGTCTGGGCACCATGTGGCCAGAGACACCAACATGTAGGACTCCCAGCCAGGCGCTGCCTGCCACTCCCTAAGGAGAGCTGTCACTGAGCCCACATGAGTCAAAAGAGGAAAACTGAAATGACCAAGCATATAGGCTGCTATGAGAATATTCAAAGATTAATTTGTTTCTGACGAGAGAGCCAAACTATCTCCATGGACCCAACTGAACCCCATACAGTAAGGACAGGCAATGAAATGTTCACCAGCTCACCATAAACTTAGGGAAAATCTCCATGATAGTAAGCAAGATAATGGAAGAAAATAAGCAGAAGTGTATACTTCCACCAGCAGCAGGCAAAAACCATGTTAAGAGTTTTTTCTTTCTGAAAACATAACATCGAAACAGATTTCAATTACCGTTGATTTTCCTCACACATCATTCAGGAAAAGAGAATGCCTTGGATCAGTTCCTAAGGTTTTAGGTTGGTGTCCCTCCATAATTCCATCAGAAACAGAATGCTGGGGTGGAAGGAGAGAATTAATTGAATACTTACTCCGTGAGTGCTTACATAAACACTTACATTTATTCCTATAGGAAATACTGCAATGAATTATAGCATGATTAATGTAATGACGAGGGATTTCAACCCAGGTGGTGTTTTTTAAGTCATCAGCACAGGAGGGTCCCAAACCTAGGAGGATGAGGGAAGGAAGAGGTTCCATTGAACCGGGAACCAGGATCATATTATTAACCACATTTGTGCCAAGAGCTGCCACAGTGATAAAAATCAAAGAAGGATGGTGCCAGAACCTAGTGATGATGGCAGAGGGACACAAAGGAGAATCATGCATTTGCTCTTAACAGATCCACATGACAGTGAAGATGACTGTGTTGAGGAACTGGACCACTCTTCTAAGTAAATGTGATGCAATGAAACTTAAGAGGACTCCAAAGTCCACTGTGATATCCACTTGGGTTTGTTTTTAAAAGTGGCTCTGCTGGGTAGTTCAAAGAACAATGGACCAGGAAGTCTGATCCAAAATCTGATCTTCAAATTGACTTGGGGTTTGGGGCACACCAATTGCCTCTGGGACCTCATTTTCCTTATGTATAAAATGAAGACATTAGCCCAGTGTACTAATCATGTATTTTTATTCTATATTTTTGTTTCTTTAACATCTTGAGGCCTTGCTAACTCTGGAGGGAATGCCCCTCCCAGGGCCAACTGATTCTCAGAAACAGCAAACAACTCTCCTTTGAGCTTGCCTTTCCTGTGCAAACCAACCAATCCAGAGCCATAACCCCAATGCCTCCTTTATGGCGCTCTTCCACTCCAGGCCAGGCCGACACCCCAGGGCCAGGTACTGGACCAGAGCTGGCCCCTATTCACCCCAGGGCCAGGTACCAGATGACTAGAGATAACCCCTATACTCCCACAGCCCAGTGAACTTATTCAAACTAGTCAAGCCTAAACCTGTTCACCCATTCCTTCCTTTGTAAACTACAATAAGGGCTCTGGTCTACATTTGCCTCTCACTTCCTATGCCTCTTGAATGACCCTGTTGCTTCTTCATGTGGCTGCCTTTGGCGTGGTATACTCCCTCCTCTTTGGATCTGTGAGTATAACACGCTATCTTTTCCAGGACAGTTTTCACCTGATCTGTTGACCTCACCACACCACACCTCAACACACCAACAGCAAAAAATCTACATTTTAAAACACCCAGATAATCTCCAAAGTTCCCTAACAGCTTTAAAATTTTAATATTTCTACATTCTCATGAATAAAGGCCAAAAAAAAAAAAAGTTCTATTCCTTTAGATCAGGGATCAGGAAACACTGTGTGAAAAGGGCTAGAAAGTAAATATTTCAGGCTTTGCTGGACACAAGGTCTCTGTCTCAGATGCATCTGTGTGTTTGTAAATTTTACGACTCTTTAAAAATGTCAATACCACTCTTACCTTACAAACCACGGAAAGACAGGCTGCAAGCCAGTTGGCTTTGTGGGCCACAGTTTGCCAAACTCTTTAGATGACAAGGGTAAGTCAACAGACCTAAGAGCATCTTGTGAAACACAAAAAGCTTTATTGAATCCCCACTCAAATTGAACATGGCTCTGCAATACACAACTGGGAAAGCACTATTTGCAAAGGTGTACAATAAACTCTAAATGCTTTCCTTAAATGTAAATGTCACAGCAAAAAAGTCAACTGAAACCATCCACTCTGACCTAGAAATAGCTTTCGATTGCAAGGTGCTATTCTACTAACAGTTTTCAAAGACAGTTAATCACCACTAGCAGTTGAAGAAAAAGAACTCTCCTGGGGGGGGAAAAAAAATGCTGAACTTTCCAAGAGCAAAACAATGCTTCTAACTGTTTAAAGGATAATCTCAGTGGAAGTACACAAAATACCCCAGCAAAGTTGATCATTAGGGCAATTTTAATTTAATTTCCAAATTTTCCTCAACTAATATTTAAGTACCAACAATATACGTGTTGAACAAGGGTGCAGCACTATAATCCCAAATCAAGGCAGAGAGAAAGGAAAACAAAAAAAAAAATAAATTTTTTGGTTCAAGGAACTGGTGAAAGGCACAAACCCAAAATGGCTCAGTATTTTCAATCTTTTACGCTTGCTTTATCCCCCGAAATGACTGTACTTTAGTAAGAAGTGTAGATATGTACCCAATTTGAACAAGTGGCTAGGAACACTTGAACATGGGCTATGTCCACAAGAGAGGAAAGAGAAGGTAAAAATAGATGCTCAAAGGCTCGGCGCCCATTGGTAAAACCTTGTGTTTTATTCTGCGAGTGCTCGTAAAGAATAAATGGGGTAGTCACAAAAGAGTGACCCTAGAATGGAAATGGGAGCTGCAGAGACTCAGAGACTGACTTGCTTCTCATGATGAGGCTTTTTGATAGCCACAGACAACCTGAGAAGCAGCAAATCATTTCTGGAGAAATCAATTCATTCTAATTGTAACAATAAAGCGTTACTGTATTACATAGTAATTTCAATCACAGATTTCATCAGAGGAAATATTTAACTGGGTAAATTCAGCTAACTGAGGGGGCAAAAACACCTAACTGGCTTATTTTAATGACAGGGAAACCTCTCAAACATCTCTGACATTTCTGATAATTGGGGCTTTTAGCTTCATCAGGCTACAAAATTTAAATTAAAATATATCAGAATATGGCAAAAACAAATGTTATTAAGAATATAAATTAAAAGGCAGGGCGCCTGGGTGGCTCAGTCGTTAAGCATCTGCCTTCGGCTCAGGTCATGATCCCAGGGTCCTGGGATCGAGCCCCACATCAGGCTCCCTGCTCCGCGGGAAGCCTGCTTCTCCCTCTCCCACCCCCCTGCTTGTGTTCCCTCTCTCACTGTGTCTCTCTCTGTCAAATAAATAAATAAAATCTTAAAAAAAAAAAAAAAAGGAATATAAATTAAAAGGCAAATGCCTATGGCAGGCGTCTTGTGCGGGGGGGATGCTCTCTATGGCTCCCACAGTTCTGTTATGCAGTCGAACTAGTAAGACAGCCCCATACAGTTTGTTTCTGTTATTGAAAAACTGTTTTTTTTTTCTTCCTTCCAATTCCTTGTAGGGTGTTGGAGCTCTGGTTTCAATCGGTGTCACCAAACATTTCTTTCTACTGTCAAAGGGGATACCTCTTCTAGGAATACTTCCTTTGCTAATCCTTCCTCTAATCATACGAAAAGGAGAAGTAAGGAGAAGGGGCGGGAGGAAGAAGGGGAACATTTACACAGCATTTTCTGCAGACCAGATGCTAATATTACCCCCATTTTCCAGATGAGGGAACTTAGGTACAAACAAGTTAAAAAAAAAAACTTGGCCAAAATCATACAACTACTTGGGTTAAATTCCTTTAGTTGCTCCCATAACCTTCTAGACATGACTGTACCTTTGAAATTATTACACTGTTTTATAGGACCCTATTGATAAATGTCTCCTCCACTAAGTCCTCAGCACCTTGAGGGGAAGAACTTTAACTGTCTCTTATCCTTGTATCATTCAGTAGTTGCTGATTAGTTGAATGAATGAACGAACGAATGAACCAAAAACCAATGAAGGAAGTCAGCTGAAGCCTGGTGACTGTAAAGGCAGAAGTATTTTTCACTGAAGGCTATACCGTGGATTCACCATGAATTTCATTTAAGAGACCACTAAAATTTTATTCTTCAAAAGGCATTTCTGTGAATCTTGCCATAAGACAAACAGCTCTAACATTTTTTGAGCAAACTAAAATGATAATCCTTAGATACAGAGCATAGACAACCTTTTGCAATTCAAGGTAAGAAGTAAATTTTGCTCCAAAAGAATTCAAGAAGTTAAAATTCAATTCGTTTGCTAAGGAAGATTTGCTGAAAGCTAATTAGCTCTTAATGGAAACGAGCTCCTGGGGTAGCACTCTCCCTGAGAACAATGGTTCAGTGCAACCTACTGTAAAATTAAGGAGAGCGAAAAGGGCAGAGCTCAGAGGAGTTAACACATCCCTTCTGATAGTAATGTTGGACCAATGTGGTAAACAATTTACCTTTCTGCTATAAACCCAGTCAGAAACTAGATTTACCAGGGCAGTGGTGTTTAAAAAAAAAAAAAAAAATCCCAGTCAGATACAATGCAGATTTGATCATGCTCTTGTCTCTTATTTGAAGGAATAATAAATTCATAGTTTGCTCTGACTAAGCTTTTGAAGATTTCTTTATCCCCTAAGAATCCTCTAAAATAAGAATAAACACAATGAAATAATGTTGCACTTGGCATAGGATGATTTAATATTCTACTGATTATTATTTGGTACTTTAACTCTAAATGCAGTTGACCCTTGAACATTACTGATTTGAACTGCATGGGTCCGCTTATACATGGATTTTTTTTTTATAAATACAGTACAGTATTATAAATGTCATCTCTTCTCCTTATGATTTTCTTAATAACATTTTCTTTTCTCTAGCTTACTTTATGTATGTATGTAATACATATAACATACAAAATATGTGTTGATTGGCTATTTATGTTATCAGTTAATACTAGGCTACTAGTCCTTAAGTTGTGGGGGAGTTTTGACCATGCCTCTAACCCCTGCATTGTTCAAGGCTCAATTATAAATACAAGATAAAATGACTATACTTCAAAGAACATGATGCAGATGGAGCCAATAAATAAGCTAAATTTATAATAAATTGTTCATGTTTATTTTATATTACTAGAAATCTATCTGTACATAAAAATTAAGGCACTCTACCCTTGATATACACTTTAGGCATTTTGCCTAAAAGTCACTGCTACCAAGTGACTGGGGACAATCTCCTAGGTTAATGAGTTACCATTTTAAGACACGGGCCAAAGTTAGGGACGAATGACACTCTTTTCAGGGTTAGACCTAACTTTGTTTTAGTTACAGTAAGCAACTAAACATAAGACATTCACAAAAACTGACCTATTATACCACAAATAAAATCCAATAAAAATTAGTAAAAACAAAAATATGATCTGATCACAAAGCAAGAAAACTAGAAATTAGTAACAAAGAGGGAATATTCACCTATCACAATGGCAAAGGTCAAACAAATATACACACTAATGTGGTAAAGGTCTGGCAAACATAGGCACTCTCATACACTGCTGGTGGAGAATAAACTGCACAACCTAGATGGGGGGCAACTGGGAAATATTTGTCAAAATACAAATGCTTAGACCAGTCCTTCCCAAACTCGCCCGCACATTGTAATCACCTTGCGAGAGTCAACAATTACTGGTGCCTGGAGATTTTTATTTAGTTGGGCTGGGGTGTGGCCAGTCTTCGGACTTTTTAAAAGATTCCCCAGATGACACTAATGTACAGATAAGTTTGGGAATCGCTGGCTTATGTACCCTTTGATGAAGTAATTCCACTTTTCATTACTTATCCTACACATATATATTCACACATGGGATGAATGGTCTATGTCATTAATTGTAGCTTTGTTTTATAATACCAAAAGTTTAGAAAAACATAAATGTTCACCAAAAGGGAACTTGTTAAATAAATATGGAGTATTCGTAAAATGCAATGCCTATGCATCTGTTAAAAAGAAGTACAGATGGTATGTGAATTATATCCCAATAAAGCTGTGGTATGTATTTTTAAAAAGAAGTGCAGAACGGTGCATATAGCATACTACCATCTGTATGAAAAACAACACACACGCGCGCGCGCGCACGCGCACACACACTGAGAAGAGTGGCTTTCTCCTTGGGTAAAAATATGCTTTTCTCTGTATACTCTTTCAAATACTGAAATTTGTATTGTGTTATGTATTAACTCTTAAAAAATCATCTTTTTCTCTTTTTTAAAAAGATTTATTTATATGAGGAAGAAAGAGCACATGTGCATGCGCACATGCAAGTGAGGGGATGGGCAGAAGGAGAGAGAGAATCTTAAGCAGGCTCCACACCCAGCAAGGAGCCCAATGGAGGAGGGGGAGGGGGGCTCAATCTCACAACCCTGAGATCATGACCTGAGCTGAAACCAAGAGTCAGACGCTTAACCAACTGAGCCACCCAGGCACCCCTTAAAAAATAAATCTTAAAAATTAAAATGAAATATAAAATCAATCTGGTCGTATTATTCTCCAAGCAAACAGTCTGTATAAGCTAATATTCAAAGGGGCACAAGAGAACATTTTGGAGTGATGGAAATATTCTATCTTGATAGAGGTGGTGGTGCACAATTGTACATGTTTCTCAAAACTCAGAAAACTGTATAGCCAAAATAAGTGAGTTCTAGTCTATGTAAATTGTCCCTCAATAAACCAGACTTAAAATAAATTTTTTTAAAGCTTATATGACAACCACACAATGGCAGCAGGAATGCAAATTGGTACAATGAATCTGGAAAACAGCTTGGCAGTATCTACTCAATCTGGGGAAGCACCAGCTCTGTGAGCTCATACTTCCACTCCAGCATGGGTGCCCAATGGCAACATGTGCATAGATTCACCAAGGAACATGTAAAGGAAAACTCACTGGCCAAACTATTCAAGACAGCAAAAAATTGGAAAATTGTTCAAAGTAAAATGGATTAGCAGACTATGGTGTACGTGTGCAATGGAAAGCCAGGCAGGAGGTGATTCAGTTTGAGGAGGGGCATTGCCAAGACAAAGAAACTGTTGGCAAAGAGCATGAGCAAAAAAATACAAATGCCCCAACAATAGAGATATTCATGATGAGAGAAATGTGAATTAAAACTACTCTGAAATAACCTATCGCATCACACTGGAAAAATTCCAGTTTAATGACACATTCTGATGGCAAAGCTGCAGGGAAACAGGCATCCTCAAACGTGTCCCTTGGAGATGGAAAATGGTAAAATCCCCATGAAGGACAATTTGGCCATACCTTTAAAAAGGTTTGTCAAATGCATTTATCCTTTGATACCTTAACACCAAGTTTAGGAATGTATCCCATAAGATGTACAAGCATACATACAAGATGATATAGAAGATTATTCATTGCAATATTGCAAGATTAGAGCTCAAGTTTATCCACTGGACACTAATTAGATAAACTATGATACATCATCCATACAATGGAAGATTCTGTAACTATAAAGCCTAACAGGAAAGCTCTCTATATATTGCTACAGAAACAAATGTTGGGAATACACTGTTAAATGGCAAAAAAAAAGAAATCAAGGGGCAGAGAAACATACATAATATGCTACTTGTGTGTAAAAGGGAGAAATGAGAAAATACATATTCACATTAGCTTGAATTAGGACACAACATAAACAAAAGTGGTTAGCCATTTATGATAATGGGAAGCTGAAGGAAGAACAGAATGGGTAGAAAAAGGAACAAGACTTCTCAATATCTATCTTTTGATATATCGATCTATATTATATACAAATCTTCATATCTGTATCTGTTTATATATATGTGTATGTATCTTTATATCTCTATATCTATCTGTCCATATATATATATTTCCCCCCCAATGGAAATCTATTGCCAATTCCAAAATGTTAACACTTTTTTACAACTCCAGTTAGGGAAATAAAAACAAACTTAAAAGTCTAATTACTTTCCCTTCCCCATCCCTCCCGTCAAGGTGTGTGAATAGACCTTGCAAGTTGCACACAGGTTGTGCTACAGCCTGTGGGCCTAGGACCTCCCTTTCAAGGTGTGGGGTGGGGAGAAGGTGGGGTGGATGGCAATAGGCTTTTAATGCTTTGCCCTTCACCTCTGGAGCCTCAGTCAAAACTGTTTGCCTTTTCCATAAGAAAAGCAAACAAACAGGGTACCTGGGTGGCTCAGTCAGTTAAGCGTCTGCCTTCATCTCAGGTCATGATCCCAAGGTCCTGGGATCAAGTCCCGCATCCGGCTCCCTGTTCAGCAGATAGCCTGCTTCTCCCTCTCCCTCTGCCCCTCCCCCTGCTTGTGCTCTCTTGCACGCATATTCTCTCTCAAATAAATTTTTAAAAAAGGAAAGAAAGAAAAGCAAACAAACAGAAGAGTGAATCCAGAAAGAAACCTTATATACAGCAAAGGTGGTATTTAAATGGGAGGGTCATAAGTAGTTTCAGGTAACAAAATTATTTGGATATCTCTGTATTCAAATTTATCTTGCCCATTTAATCTGTTACACGGTATTGTATATTATGGCTATATTATAATTTAAAAATTATTTTTCTCATTTTAAAAATTATTTGCCTGTGTGAAAATCTTTGTATATATAGGAGTTTTTCTCTACAGGAGATATTTCAAAGAAGAACTGAAACTGAAGGCTATGCACCTTTTACAATTAAATATAGTAAATAAACATTAAGAGGTTCAACATTATCAGTAGGTAAGTAAATGCAAAATGAAATCTCATTTCCATCCATTAGCAAAGGTATCACCAAGAGTATGAATAAATACTGATATAAAAAATCTCCCAATAATTTTGATAAATAAAAAGGCAAATTTCAGAAAAATACATACATCTATGTATTATTGGGTACTATCTATGATTTTTTTTAAAATCAACAACCAGAAAGCAATGCCATTTATTTCTGATATGCATACTGACTTTTAACAGCCAGAAAAGATTCAGGACAGACACACACCAAAACAACAACTATTATCCCTGGGAGAGAGACCTGTGTATGGCAGTGTGGGAGGGAAACGAGGAAGCTGAGGGGACCTCTTGATTTTACTGCTGGATTGTAATACACAGACAATATATTCAGATGTTACTTGTCAAAGCGAAGAAAAACATTTATCAAAATCAGTTCATTGAGGGGACGCCTGGGTGGCTCAGTCGGTTAAGCATCTGCCTTCAGCACAGGTCATGATCCTGAGATCCTGGGATCCCTGCTCTGTAGGGAGCCTTCTTCTCCCTCTCCCTCTGCCTCTCTCTCTCTCTGTCTGTCTCTCATGAAAAAATAAATCTTTTAAAAATTTGTTCATTGAATTCTGCTTGTAAAGGTAAAAAAAAAAGAATAAAGTGTCTTCCAAGCTTACTCATTTTTAAAATAAAAAGATTATATATAAGTCACGAACTTCACTAGGTTCTTCCCCGCAAGGTGAGGAAATTCAGATGAATTTCATAGAGAGTTGGCAAAAAGAGGAAGGAGCTTAGAAAGCATGCCACATGAGTGAGCAAGAGTCGACATTAAAAAAGTAAACGCAACCTGCCCCATCTAATGAAAGGATACAATTAGTATACAGTATTAGTACCTGGTATTAAAACTCCAGGAAAGAAGTAACTATATGAATTTATATTTGACTTCTAATACAGATACACTCTTTATAATGAAATTTCTATGTAGGAATAGAGAAAAGTACCTTTGAGTGACGATTTTGGAAGTCTCATTGGTCAGACTTTTAAAAGGCTATAGACACAGGATTTAGAATTGGCAAGGGTACATGCTCCCCAAATTCTTTTGCAACATGACATTGAGAGTACAAAGTAGTATTTATATGTCACTCTCTGGAAATGAATGAGGCTGCACACAGCCTGGGAACAGGCCTGAAATCTACATTCACCCTCAGCCTTGCAGATGACCCAAAGCCCAAGAGCACCTTGGCACCCCAGGGACTCAGTCATGGCACACCTCTGTGCCCTGGCCCAGCCACCAGAAAGGTTGCAGTTCAGCCTTTCACCCAATATGGAGAGTCTACAAACAGACCTTCCTGTTCACTCCTAACACTGATGGTGGCTCATCACTACGCAGTACCTTCTGTGGCAGAACAACGGAGCAGATGAAAACAAGGTGGTTGGGGCTGCGTGACTTTGTTCTTTCCTAAAGACCAACCGTAGAGGTGTCCCAAGCCAGAGGTCCTCGGCCATCACCTAACAACTACAACTAGCTGTCTTGACTGAGAGCAAGGAGGGCCTCCTCTTCTCCGCCCCTTCTATGGAGCTGGGCTCTCTCCGACAAACTCTCCCATGCCAGACTGAAAGCAGGTGCCAGTCTCCTAGAAACTAGCTCTAAAATATTCGGCATCATCACACGTAGTACCTTCCATAGAGGCAAAAGCTCTCCCTTGCTGAATAAAAGTATGTCAATTTAACAAAATGGTAGAAAATAAGAGTCTATAAATACCAGACAGATTTAATAAACAACTGCTCAGTACAATAGGAAGCACCAATTGACATTTTTTAAAATGTGTGTTAGTTTTTTCTCTTTAAAGAATTTATAATTTTTTTAAAGATTTTATTTATTTATTTGACGGGGGGGGCACAAGCAGGGAGAGTGGCAGGCAGAGGGAGAAGCAGGCTCCCCACCGAGCAGGGAGCCCGATGCAGGACTCAATCCCAGGGCCCTGCGATCATGACCTGAGCCGAAGTCCACCCAGGTGCCCCAAGAATTTATCATTTTAAAGCATCATGAATTCCAGAGTATACAAATCCAATAAGGGATAAAAATATGAGAATGAGACCAAAACCGCATAAACGTGAGATACCATAAACCCTCAAACTTGAGAAATGACCACTTCGGTAACTCAATTGTTAATCTTTCAGAATCTCATCATCTTTAACATTTTTAGAACATATGAAATTCATTCTGTAGATGAAAAACAAGAAAAATAAAGCTGGAGTTATAGTACCTGGTGAAAGCCGGGTTGTGTTCCGTCATGGCTACTAGCAGTTTCAGAGCGTATGCTGGGACTGGGTCTGGCTCTGTGAGGATGTGCTCATACCTGCGATGATAAAGTGATGAAAAAAGGACTCAGTGGTTTTCTTCGCTTAACCTCTCCTCTGAACAACGAAAGCAATACACCATAAGGTGCAAACATAAAGACACCGAAATAAACGTATGAGCTATAGGACCTGCACAGGACACTTAACCTCATGGAACTTCCAAGAGCTTCACTTGGCAGCGGGGGGTGAGGACACTGACCTGCCTCACAGAGATCTGTTTGGGGGAAGATTCAATGAGACAATCCAGTAAAAGGATTAGTATTAGGCTGTATGCATAGTAAGAGACCAATAAAAATTAGGCATTTGTGGCAGGGTCCCCAAGAGCACCCTCAAGTTCAGAGATGTGCTCGTGATAGATACTCAGTAGAGCTACATGGTTGGAACATACAGATGAATCCTAAGGGAGAAGGACACAGGTGGAGACTCTGTGCACATCCTTATGCTCTCCTCCTCCCATTAGAGGTCAGAGAACAATCTTTTCCCCAGCAACAAAAATGCAACACATGGGGGGATATTTCTACCCCTAAGAGACTCAAGTGACCAAGGTTTTTACTGGGGGCTGGACACATCAACAACCTCTAACAAGAATCAAAACCCCTCCCAGGAGGAAAGCAGACATTCAGCATAAACCCTGCTGTCTGCACAATAGGCCAGGCAGCCCGAACTACACCCAGCAGTTAAATAGTGACTGGAAACACTATGAGCACCAATTTCTAAGACGCCAGCCTGCCGAGGGCTGGCCTATCACCCCGCAAGCCGGCCTTTCTAAGGGGAACAGTCGCAGACCTGCTATGTTAACTCTTTTCTGCACAGTATTCTTCTTACGAAAACTTTAAAATCTGAAATGAAAATTACTACCAGAGAGAATAACACTAAAAAATAAAAGAATAAAAGTTCTTTTTTTTTTTAAAAGATTTTATTTATTTATTTGACAGAGAGAGACACAGTGAGAGAGGGAACACAAGCAGGGGGTGTGGGAGAGGGCAGGAGCCCAATGCGGGGCCATGACCCAAGCCAAGGGCAGATGCCCAACGACCGAGCCACCCAGGTGCCCCAATGAGTAAAAGTTCTTTATTAACTGAAAATTTCCACAACACAGTTCAGACTGCGCCCCCATGTTATTTGTGAGGCAGACGCTGGTTTGCAGACCGCGTCTTACCTACTCAAGTTCAGCTATCTGGTCTACAGCACCGTGGAGGAGTTCAAGAAGTAAGTGTCAGGTGAAGGGATGGACAGACAGTTGGAGAAATGGATGGACATATGAACAGATGAACAAACAAACCAATTAACTTTATGACTCTACTCTCTGGAACAACCAACAACTAAAAAGGGAGTAAACTATCTCCCCAAACCCAAAATGTATATTTAAAAATCCATGACATGAAGCGGATGTTTTTCATCTGGAGAATAGGGCCCCAGGCTCTTACTCAGAGTCTATTTACTCTCATTTTGGAAATCATTATATAACAAGCTTAATTATGCAGCCTCTAATCCCACAGCCATTAAAAAGGAGCCAAGTAAAGGTAAGAGAGGGACTATTACAGAAAGAAGTGGGACTTGAAGGCATAGGAAAAAAAAAAAAAGCAAACTCAAGAACTCCAGAGAGAAGACTGGGGAGTATTTAATGTAGAAGCAGCAGCTGCTCATACCTCAATGGGACCAGAGGGCCCATTACACATCATATTGCTCAAAATGGGGGTAGTGAGTAAAGAGAATGTTAAATTGGGTAGAGTGCTCTGTTCAAGGAGGCAGGAAGTACCATATTTTAGAAAGATTTCTTATAAAATATTTTTAAATTATAGCAATTAAAAGTTTTGCCCAGGTATGACAAAGATGAAAGTCAAAATGCCAATCATTCATAATAAAATCATAAATGTTAATAAATCAAAGAGAACGGTATGTTAAAAAAAAATACAGCACAACCTAAGCATCAGTAATTTCAGGAATGAAAAAAAATCAAATTTAGGAAAACAATACGTTTTATCATCTGAATAAAACAAAATTGAAGGAAATACCTTTAGAGGTGATAAAAGTATATTCATAAAATTTAACATCCAGTTTGAACTCTTTTTTTTAATTTTATTTTATTATGTTAATTCCCATACATTACATCATTAGTTTTAGATGTAGTGTTCCATGATTCATTGTTTGCGTATAACACCCAGTGCTCCATGCAATACGTGTCCTCCTCAACACCCATCACCGGGCTAACCCATCCCTCCATCTCCCTCCCCTCTAGAACCCTCAGTTTGTTTCTCAGAGTCCATAGTCTCTTATGGTTCGTCTCCCCCTCTGATTTCTCCCCCTTCATTTTTCCCTTCCTACTATCATCTTTTTTTTTTTTTTTAACATATAACGAACTCTCTTTAAAAAAGGAACTCAGCATATTAGAGAGAAATCATTATTCCTTTCTCGAGGAGTCTTGTAAAATCAAAAGCTCTTACATCCTAAGTTGGGGGCACCCAAGATGACCTTCAGGTTTAATGGTTTGCTAGAAAGACTCACAGAAAAGGTGTTACGCTAACAATTATGGTGTGTTACAGTGAAAACCGGCGTAGATGAAAGGCGCTTAGGGCAGAGTCCAGGCAGGACCAGGAGCAAGAAGCCAGTTGTCCTTGCCCAGTGGAGGTGGGTGGACAGAGCTCAGCCTCCAAGCAACACTGCAGACAGCACACGGGATGTGCTGCCAGCCAGGGAAGCTCCCTGGAGCACTGGTGTCAAGAGTGGCATTAGGGATCAGTCACATGGGTGTGGCCATGTGTCTGTGAGCTAACCTTAGTTGCTCAGTCTCCAGCCCCTCCAGAGGTCAAGCCAATAAGCTATAGTCCAAGGCCCCCACCAAAATTCACATTGTTAGCATAAAGTATCTGGCACGGCTCAAGGCCCCCTGTATACAGACTCTCTTATCAGAAAGGATAGTATAGAGGCTCAGAAATTATCTCCCAGAAGAAGGTCAAGGGCCAGTCTCTTTGTAGCATGTAGGGCTTGAACACCCCACACTTGCTAAGTTAGCTCTTCAGGGCACACACCTGAAAAGCGAAACTGAGGCACTGAGTTGAAAGTGAGGCATTAAGTCAGATAAGAGAAGGATGTACCCTGCAGCTGCCTACCAGTATGTGGAAATTGTCATCCAGAGAATTTCAACTGAAGTGGGGATGGGAGGCTTCGGATGAGTTACACAAATACACTGGACGACAGGCCCCCCTTGTCCCCATTCCCAGACTTAGCTGAATCACTGAGGAAAGGACCACAAGCCTATGAATTTAAAAAAGCTTCCCATGTAATCTTCTGTAGTTTTCTTGTGGAAAGTACAAGAGGAAATATGGGCAACTGGTTAGAAATGTAATAAACAATCCCAAGAAGACTGAGAAAACACAAACTATTTTAAAATAGAGTTAACAGGAATATGTAGAATCTACATTTAAAAAGAACACGGATGAAGCTTGACTGACTGAAATTCAAATGTCTTAGGTTGTTTGAGGTTATCTAACCTTGAAATGGGAGGGAAAGATGAAGACTGTACCAGCCTAATGCATGAGAATTTTCCTAAAGAATATTGTTATGTTTTTCTCCCCTTGGAAAAAGAAGGATAGGATTCATAATAGATATGTTTAGAATACAAATACTGAATATATTGAATATACTTTCATTTCATCAAAGATAGGCTTGTAATAGTCAGCAAGAACTAGCCAGAAGAATGCTGTGATTTATTAAGCTTGTCTTCTGAACAGAGATAAAGCAGCTGAGCTAATGGTAATTGGATCTCACACTCCTCTGAATGTGACTTGGCGGGAAACAAACAGTGATGAGTCCAGACTACTGAAAAGGCTTGGAAGGACAGTGACCCAGGGAAGAGCTGGCCCATTCTGATGGACAGGGGCTGGAGAGGAGCACGCCAAGTGCCCTGAGCCTAGATACAGACTAAGATCGCTAACAACATATGCCCCCACTCTTCTTCGTCTAGAATCCTCCCAAATAAGGGGTCTTTTCCAGGTCCCAAACAGCTGAACCCAGGCAGGAAAAGCCATTCGTACTAAATCCATATCTATCCCAAAGGAGAGAACACTTCTAAAAATCACATATTCAGGGATCCAAGGGATGGTCTCTTCCCTATCTTGCTAAGTGAAACTGGTGAAACTGGTGCCCAATTAGGTAAGCTGGCAGGAAGCGGAAACAGGCTATCAAAATAACTCTGCATTATTGGAAGAAGCTACTCTGGGGAAGTGAGCAAAGATTTGGCCAAGTGGAAAGAAGTATCTATTCTGCTGGGGGAAAAGGGGAGGCCGATATCTTGAAGAGGTCCAGTCTGCTTGGAGTAAGCCACAAATTCACATTTCTACATCTCAATGGAGTGGGCTCTGACAATTTTAGGGGAAAGAAGGATTCCAGAATATCCAAGGAACTTTAGAGGGAAGTACAATGAGGAAGAACCTGCTAAATGAAAAAATGAATTACTTTACAAAATCATAATAATTATTAAGTGTTGTAGGATCAAGAACATACATATAAATTAAGGAAAGAAAGGTGACATACATTGGACAAGAAAGAGTGATCTTAGGGGGTTAGAATGGTTAGGACATATCTTATGAAAATATATCACCAATAAATTAAGAATTTAAGTAAAAAATTTTAACTTCCATTAAAATCCTAAAATGAGTAAATATTCACATAATCTTGAGTGAAGCACTCTGTAACATGACGATCAGAAAGGAATCAAAAAACATTTACAGCTTTAGGGGCTCCTGGGTGGCTCAGTCGTTAAGCGTCTACCTTCAGCTCAGGTCATGGTCCCAGGGTGCTGGGATTGAGCCCCACATCGGGCTCCCTGCTCAGTGGGGAACCTGCTTCTCCCTCCCCCACTCCCCCTGCTTGTGTTCCCTCTCTATGTCTCTCTCTGTCAAATAAATAAATAAAATCTTTAAAAAAAAAAAAAAACATTTATAGCTTTAAAGTTTTTAAGTAGTATTTCTCAATGGCAAAACCTCCATAAATAAATCAAATGAGGGAAAAATTTGCAGAATGTTGGTAGAACAGAGTGGATATTCTTAATATATAAAAAGCTATTGCCAACCAATAAACAACCAAAAAAAAAAAGTGGACAAAATCCATCTAAGAAGAATATAAATGGCCAAGAAGCATGGAGGGAAATGGCCAACTTCACTAATATCTAAAGGAATTCAAGAGATAACAAGGGTACAGCAAAATAGGTTCATAAAGGGAAGCTGGTAATATAAACTCTTCATCATCTCTGAAAAAAATTGCCAAAACCTATCAAATGCCGTTAAAAAGGTACATAATTTTATTATAGTGATTCCAACCCTAGAGATTCAACAAAAAGAAATAGTATGTACCCAAAGATGTAGCTCAAAAAGTGGCTGTTTGCAGCAGTATATATAATTATGAAATACTGGGAAAATCTTAGATATTCAGTAACTGGAAATTATTTAAATCATTTTTAGTACATTTATAAATGTAGATAAGTAGATTACAAGACAGTAATCTACTTATATTAGGATAGACAGAGATATTCACAGTATGGTGTCTGGGAATTGGCAGGAAAGATAGGTTCTCAGGAGGAAATTTCAGAAAAGACTAAGTAAATCTCACCACAAATGGAGAAACCATATTGGAGAGCAGGCAGATATTAACATAAAACGGTAGGCAAGAGGCAAAATGTGGAGAGCCTTGAATGGCTGGATAAGTACTGTGAATGTTACTTTCTACAATGCAAAGGTTTTTGAGCAAGGGAAATATGTGAAGAAGGCAGTGTGTTTAAAGGCATATCTAACAGAATGCAAGATGGATTCAAAGCTCAGAGCTTAGAGGAAAGAGATGTGTGGGGGTTAGCTCAAGAGAAGGCTGCCAAACAGCAAAGGCGTGAAGGTGAAACCCGCCTTTGGAGAACGCTGAGGACCTCCCCACCAGATGGCTGTGAGAAAGGAGTAGATAACCTACTCTTAGGCATTTTCTGTACAGTTTTGTCCAAAATGTGAACTAGGTGATATCTTGAGTCAACTCCAAAATTTTATGAACTGAGAAAGGTATGAACCAAATAAAGAGTTGATATCTTGAGAGTTTTTCAGTCTGGTGATTTTTATGTGACCTGAGTTCTACATGATATTCCATTGTCTTGCATGGATGCATAGATATTTAAGTACATCAGAAGTTAAATGGATACATAAGTGGATGGGAAAATAGACAAATGGCATATATAAACATATATATTTATATATATTTTAATATTTTTAAGTGAAAGAAAGGTAGGTGTGACTTCAAAATAAGTGTTAAATACAATTTCAGATAGTAAACCCTCATCTCTTCTGGATTTCTTCAACAAAACCAACAGCAAATTTTTATTACAAAGGCCTGAAAGGCTCAAAAAAAAAAGGCTTCAATAAAGCAACACACAAGGTTAACCAAATATTACCCAAAGAACTGGAGCAATATCACTATCCTGATTCAGAAGGATACAAGAATATTTACCCCTACTTTAACTCTGAGATTACCCTACTTTAGATTCCTATAGGTTGTATCCCAGGAGGGATCACTGTACCTAAATGCACTGATTTAGGTAGACAGTCAAAACATAGAAGGATTAAGTAAAAGGAACAAAGTAGAACATTATGATGCTTCTTTCTGCTACAAAAATAGTTGTGATTTAAATTTTATCTGCAAAATAAAATTATCTAACAAAAAGCTAAAATTGAAATACTCTGTCTATTCTGATTTCCATCAGAGATGGTCAAGTTCACATCTGTTTTAACATAGAATATTTGTGGTTAAGGGAGACAAAGACACAATAAAAACCATCTGGATGCCCGTTAAGCCACCAACATATAAGCCAGGTAGTCAAACTCAGGACTTTTACTGGATATTATTTCAAAACCAGATAAAGAGCTCTACGGTATATTGCCACTAATGGAATCCACTTACAAATTCCAATTTCTAAGAGGAAATACAATTCTAATTTGTAAAAAATATAGCCCTGAGATTCTAAAAAACAAAGGCTTAATAATTTATGAAGTCATTATGGCCCTGATGATGGCACAGGTCACAAGAGAATTATAAAGAAGAAAGGCAATACTCATTTTCCCCAGGAGAGAAATGCTGAATGCCATATTGTCATAAAAACACTGTAAGCACATTTATATCAGCATGATCTCTTTTCAAAACACACAAAGCTAAAAGAAAATATGAAAACTAAAATCCATGTTGGCAAAGTACTTCCAGCCTAGCAAAGGCAAATTCCACAGAAATTTTCCCCAGGGCTTGCTACCTCGCATGAAGCCTTTCCTGACTATCCTACCTAAAACAACCCCTTCCTCATTCCCCTTACGATCATTCTCTATCCCGACACTGTTTTATGTTTTGTTTTTCTTTACAGTGCTCACAATTAACTGCAATCATCTTATTTATTTGGTTACTGCTTTATCTTACCCACCAGAATGTAATTGCACTGAGGGGCAGGGATCCAATCTTACCCACCATAGCATCCCCAGTGCCTGGCACGTGGAAGTCACTCAATATATATTTATTGAAGGAAGGAAGGAAGGAAGGAACGGCTGGCTTTAAACCTCGTATGCACAATCACACAATGTAGTACAAATGACATGATCTACCTTTGTATGAATATTAAAATTTCCTCTTCCCCAAGAAGAGCAATGGTGTCTTCCTGAGTGAAGGATTTAGTCCCATTTATGGCTAAATACTGAAAGAGAAATGCCCTCACCTTGTGGAACAAGTCTCAGAAAAAAACATTCAGTCAGGAGATACTGACTTTTGATACTAAAAGCTCATTGATAATGACTTTGATATTCAACTTCTGAGAGGTGCCAATTTTAACTGATAAAGTCACTCTGGACTTAAGTTTCATTAGATATTGCCTCTTCTGCATGAACCTTTCGAATCAAATCTTGTCTCTCTGCTGAAGGAAATCATAGCAATTTCCTGAGTATATATGGTTATCTTTCTTTCCAGAAAAAAACTTTTTCTAATGAATCAGTTATGGTAGTGGCATTCCAACCATCTTGGAGGAGGCGAAACTGAAGGAGGGAAGGAGAGGAGCAGGAAGTGAGGGCACACGCACCAAGTGTGGCAGAGCCAAGATTTCATCACAAGTATATTCTAATCACAAGACCCAGACTACCAAGGGCCAACATCACCAACTTGAACATGCAGAGTCTTCCCAAGCTGGTGGCAGACGAGGAACTCAGAAAGGTTGCCAGTACGAGGGAGGTTTGACAACTGTTGCTGACATAAAGATGGAGGGGCCCATGAGAAGAAATGTGGGTGCCTAACGGTATGCAAGGCAGCACAGAAACAGGGACTTTGGTCCTACAACAGTGCACTGGAGTGAATAATGGCCCCATAGGATATGTCCAAGTCCTAACCCCCAGGACCTGAATGTGATGTTATTTGGAAGAGGCTTTGCAGATTTGGTTAAGGATCTCAAGATAATTCAGGGTAGGCCTTAAACATAATGACAGATGTCCTTATACCAGAAAAGCAGAGGCAAACTCGAGGCAGACACAGGGAAGAAAGCCATATGAAGACAGAGGCAGAGACTGGAGCAGATGCTGCTATAAACCCAAGATTGCTGGCAGCCCTCAGAAGCCAGGAGAGAGGCATGGTTTCTCCCTCGGAGCCTCCAAAAGGAACCAACGCTGCCAAGACTTTGACTTTGAACTTCTGACCTCCTCAATTGTCAAAGAATAAATCTCTGTTGTTTTAAGCCGGTCAGTGTGTGGCAATTCAGCCTTAAGAAACTAATGCAAACTACAAGAAAAAGAATTCTGTCAACAACCCGACCGAGCCCAGAAGCAGGTTTCTCCCATAGTCTCTAGGCAACGACTCAGCGCAGCAGACACCTGACTTCAGCAGCATAAGATCCTGAAAAGAGAACCCGGTCACGCTGTGTCAGACTTCCCACCTACAGAGCTAAGTAGGTGTTGATTTAAGCCACTAAGTATGTGATAATTTGTTATGCATCAATGTGCATCTAATGGAATATTTAGAGTTTAATATTCTTGTATTATTACATTAGTTATAATACTCATGATGCAATGTTACAAAGAAGTTTTGGTGGTGAGCATCTTTTTCTTGTTCCTGATCTTAATGGAAAAGCCCTTGAGTTGTATTTCAAAACTGTGATCAAAAGAGTTCTGGGAGATGGTAATAGATAAGCCATAGGAAATAGTGTCTTAAGGTCATAAAATGTTGAGAAACACTGAGCTTCAGAAAGTTAAATGGGTGAATTGTGAAATTCAAAAGCCAAGGGATAGTAAACACACAGAACGGTTCAGAAAGAACATGTGTTCTGTGGCACGTTTATGAACATTACGTAGGCACACTGTTGAAGGAAGTTGGCTTCAATATTTAATTTATACTTAGCTAAACATTTCTATTTGTAGGACTTACAGACTTCTTCAGTTAAAAAATATTAATGTCTGAAATATTTGGCTCTACCAGACAGTACGTGTTCCATAAAGGCTGTACCTATCTTGGTCATTATTATGTTCCCAGAAACTAGAAATATGCCTCTACAGCAAGAGGTACTCAATTAGTACCAGTGAATACATAAGCTGATTAGGAGAAAAAGCATTCCCTCCCCAGCTCACTTCATATAACTATCCCATGCAGATGTCCACTGGAAATAAGCTGGCCTGTTTACTGCTCACCTCTCTGCACCTTCCACACCTTTGCTTACCCCAATCTTGCCTAGAAGACCCACTGCTTTTCTATGCAACCCTACCTAGATTTCAAAATCTAACTGAAATACCACCTCTCTATCCATGGTATTATAATTCTCCACATAGAAAAGGCACTGAACAAATACTTACAACTAAAGTTCATCTCTTCAGAAAGCAAAGCAGGTACACTGCGAAGAGATAACACTTCTTTTATATTAATTCATTAATTTATATAGAAAACAATCCAGCCAGGATATTTATGATAGATGAGGTGATGGTTAATTTTATGTGTTAAACTGACTGGGCCACACAAGCACAGTTATTTGGTCAAACACAATTCTGGGTCTGTCTGGATGTGATTAACATTTGAGTCAGGAAACGACGTAAAGCAGATTGCCCTCCCTAGTGTGGGTGGGCCTCATCCAATCAGGTCAAGACCTGAGTAAAACAAAAAGGCTGAGTGAAAGGGAACTCCTCTGTTCTACTGCCTTGAGCTGGGACATTGTTCTTCGGCTGCCTTTGGACTGGGAACATCGGCTCTTCTTGAGTTTCCAGCCTGTCCGCTTTCAGACTAGTGTGTACCCTACCAGCTGTCCTGGTTCTCAGGCCTTTGGACTCAAGCCAGAACTACACCATGGGCTCTCTGGTCTCCAGCTTGCTGACTGCTGTTCTTGGGACTTCTCAGCCTCTACAGTCATGTGAGCAAATTTCCTTATTGTAAATCTTTTTCTCTACATGCTTACATCCTATCGGTTCTATTTTTCTGAGAACCATAACTAATATTTAATAAGATATTTATTCTTACAACTGAGTTTTCATTCATATCACTAGCAGTTCTGATAAGCACCTAGAACACAGGTATTACATGGTATTTAACAAGATTAAATTAATGTCCTCCCTGAAATTTTGTTAAAGCTTTTGGAAAAGACATCTATTCTTTCCCGAGGATCAACACCCAGGAGCCATTTAACCACCAAGTAGAAAGAGCCTCTCTGAGAACAAAGCCACATAGCTATAGGCAGAGCAGAGAGAAGGTGAGAAAGACACAAACACACAGGAATGTTGACTTCACTCACACCCCTGAATCTAGCTATATTTGATGCTAGCACAAGCTCATAATGTGAGCACATGAGTATTTTCCAAATTAGTTTGAGTGTTACCGTTTGCAAATAAAATAGTCTTAACTAATGCAACACTTCTGTGTAAAAACTGGGAAGCCTACTGTATATGTGCATGAAAAGTCTATCCCCTTGGCTTTAGCCAAAGTATTAAGGTCAAAGAAAGATTAAAACTTTAACAAAATTATGGGGTGCCTGGGTGGCTCAGTCAGTTAAGCATCTGCCTTCAGCTCAGGTCATGATCCCAGGGTCCTGGGATTGAACCCCACATTGGGCTCCCTGCTCAGCAGAGAGCCTGCTTCTCTCTCTCCCTCTGCTGCTCCCCCTGCTTGTGCTCTGTCAAATAAATACATAAAATCTTAAAAAAAAAAAAAACTTTAACAAAATTAAAAATGTGGATATTAATATGTAGATTTGACAAGCCAAAGCCCGATGCCATGTTACTCTTATAAACTGTAGAAACTTCACAATTCTTTTATTAAAGTACAACTGACATACAAGATTTTATTAGTTTCAGGTGTACATCATGGGATTTGATATTTTTATACATTATAAAATGATCCCTGTGATAAGTCTAGTTACCATTATGTGTCACCATACAGTTACTACAATATTATTGCTGATGTTCTGTAAGCTGTACACGACATCCTATAACTTATTTATCTTATAACTGCAAGTTTATACCTCTTAACCCCCTTCACCTATTTCACCAGCCCCACCCCCTTTCCCCATCCACTTCGGGTAACCAACAGTTATTTCCCGTATCTACGAAGCTGTTTTTGTTTTGTTTAATTGTTTTGTTTTTTTAGATTTCACATATAAGTGAAACCATATGGTATTTGTCTTTCTCTGTCTGCCTTATTTCACTTAGCATAATATCCTCTAGGTCCATTCATGTTGTCACAAATGGCAAGATCTCTCATAATTCTTAAGCCATATACTTACCTACTCAATGAAGAACATGAATTTTCTATGATTAGCATTTCTTTTTTCTTTTTTTAAGATTTTATTTATTTATTTAACAGAGAGAGACGCAGCAAGAAAGGGAACACAAGCAGGGGGAGTGGGAGAGGGAGAAGCAGGTTTCCCGCAGAGCAGGGAGCCCAATGCGGGGCTCGATCCCAGGACCCTGGGATCATGACCTGAGCCGAAGGCAGACGCTTAACGACTGAGCCACCCAGGCGCCCCCTGATTAGCATTTCTTTTTTTTTTTTTTTTAATGTTTTATTTATTCATGAGAGTCAGAGAGAGAGAGAGAGAGGCAGAGGCAGAGGGAGAAGCAGGCTCCCCGCCTAGCAGAGAGAGAGAGAGAGAGGCAGAGGCAGAGGGAGAAGCAGGCTCCCCGCCTAGCAGGGATCCCGATGCGGGACTCGATCCCAGGACCCCGGGATCATGACCTGAGCCGAAAGCAGACGCTTAACCATCTGAGCCACCCAGGCGCCCAGCATTTCTAAACTTACAGTCATCAACAGTTATCATCAAAGACCAAACTCTTTGTCAAGATTTCTAGTTTTCCAGAGTCAAGGTTAAATGAATGCATTAGATTTCATTTTTAAGTTTTTATTTAACATTTACTGAGCCCTTACTATATATGCCAGGCACAATCAGCAACACCTATTTTAATGGCCACTTCACATCTTTGAAGTATGTACGATTACTACTATTACTGTCCTATTATAATCTTCCTTTTAAAGGTTAATAGGAGAGATCATAATAATTTACCAGTGCTACTACTGTCAAGAGTGTACCGTGGCCCACACACTGTACTAAGTATTTTACAAGAGGTATCCCATTTAACCCCCACAACTATCTTCTGACTTAGGTACTACTGTCCCCATTCTGCAGATTAGAAAACTGAGGCCAAGAGAACGAAATGTAGAGCCAAGATCTACGCATCACATCAGAGTCAGTCCACAAGCTTTGAAAACATCCCGCACCCTATCCCAACCAATTTCGTGATATTTTCCAAAGTGGATTTCAAATTGCTTAATGAAAACCTGAACTCATCTACATTACTTCTCTTCTTGAATTGCCATGTGGTTTCATTCGTATTTTCCTCTGTAATTCCTCATCTCTGGAAAAAGTAAAGATATCTTTTTCCTATTCTTAAAGATACACATTAAAGGAAGTGCATACTATTTATTCCAGCTCATATGAATAAAACAAAAGCACGGATTTATAGATTTAACACTTTTTATTTTACAAGCTCTTCCAAAAGTGGGCAAACTTCAGATAGGAAGAAATTTTATTTCAAATTTCCATGGGTGTTAACCAGCTATAAGTAACCTGTGAAGTCCTCACCAGTCAGAATGGCTAAAATCAACAAGTCAGGAAACGACAGATGTTGGTGAGGATGCAGAGAAAGGGGAACCCTCCTACACTGTTGGTAGGAATGCAAGCTGGTGCAGCCACTCTGGAAAACAGTATGGAGGTTCCTCAAACAGTTGAAAATAGAGCTACCCTACGTCCCAGCAATTGCACTACTGGGTATTTACCCCAAAGATACCAATGTGATCCGAAGGGGCACCTGCACCCCCATGTTTATAGCAGCAATGTCCACAATAGCCAAATTATGAAAAGAGCCCAGATGTCCACTGACAGATGAATGGATAAAGAAGATATGGTACATTTATACAATGGAATATTACTCAGCCATAAAAAAAAAAAAAAAGAAATCTTGCCATTTGCAATGATGTGGATGGATCTAGAGGGTATTATGCTAAGCGAAGTAAGTCAATCAGAAAAGGACAATTATCATATGATCTCGCTGATATGTGGAATTTAAGAAACAAAACTGAGGATCATAGGGGAAGAGAGGAAAAAATAAAACAAGAAATCAGAGAGGGAGACAAACCATGAGAGACTCTTAAGCACAGGAAACAAACAGAGGGTTGCTGGAGGGGTGGAGGGTGGCGGCGGGGGAGAGGCATTAGGAGGGCAGAGGATGTAATGAGCACTGGGTATTATATAAGACTGATGAATCACTGACCTCTACCTCTGAAACCAATAATACATTATATGTTAATTGAACTTAAATAAAAATAAGTAAATTTTTTTTTAAAAGTAACCTGTGAAGTCCTGTTAAAGGAAATCCTGTCCCTACTGTGGGGGCACATCTCAGGTCCTGAGAAATGCTTCTCTACAAGCTGTTAGCAAATATCCATAGTACATCTTTCAAAATTACATTTCTCACAAAAAAAAAAATCTTTTTAGGCATTTTCTTATCAGAAAGATGTATATAATTACATATGGTTTAGAAGTGTAAGATGGCACTGAAAGCATGAATTAATCCTGTGAAAGAAGGTTCTAATCTTATATTTACCCACATGAGTACAAACATACACACTCAGAGATGACAAATGGAACCAAAAGTACATTTACTGATAGTTTCTCACATGAGAAAGTTCGAAATTTTTTCTTCCTATAGATAACCACTTTCTTACTTTGGGTATCAAAAGTATTCTTAGAGTATATATTCACTAGCAGGAGTCTCCCTGAAACCAACTGCAGCAGTGCAGGAATAAAAGAAACCAGAGTCTGACTCTATAAACCAAGCCATTACAGATCAAGCTCCAAGCAGTCAAGACAGGCCCCCTCCACCAGGAAGAGGGCTCATACACACTGGTCACGCACTTCATAAAACGAACCTTCCAAAACCGATGACGAGGGGTTGACTACTTCAGAATATGATCAGATCTGACGGCTATACAGTGTGGAAATGAATTTTTTCTTACACGAGAACCGGTGATCAGGAAAAGTAGAACAAACTGAGGGGAGCATTGGGTGAAACTGCCGCTCCTAAAAACCTGTTGAGCTCAGACAGCCCGGACCCTGAAGGCAGCCGGGAGCAGGCAGGCACACCAATGCAGGACATGCAATCCAGCATCTGCTGAATTCTGTCATCTTTTCTTTAATAGTGATATCTGGCATACGTTTTTCAACTTCAGTTCCAGGCATACTTTGGAGATATTGTGGGTTCTGTTCCAGATCACCACAGTAAAGCAAATGCAGCAAGAAAACAGGTCAAATGAACTTTTTGGTTTTCCAGCTCATATAAAAGTTAATTTACACTATACTAAATTAAGTGTGCAACAGCATTATGTCTAAAAAAAAAAAATGCACGTATCTTGATTTAAAAAAACTTTATTACTAAAAAAGGCTAACATCACCTGAGCTTTCAGCAAGTCATATCACTGATCACAGACCAACATAACAAAAAAAATAATAATAAAGTTTGAAACATTGTGAAGATTACCAAAATGTAACCCAGAGACACAAAGTGAGCAAATACTATTGGAAAAAATGGTGCCGATAGACTTGCTCGACAGAGCGTTGACCTTCAATTGTGAAAGATGCAACATCTCTAAAGCACAATAAAGCAAAGCATAATAAAACAAGGTAGCCCTGTACTTTTGTTTTTATAAGACTCACAGTGGGGGAGAAAACACTTCAGTGTCCCTCAGTTATAAGAATGTCATTTTAGAGTTTCCCATGTTTGCATTGGGTCCTCTCAGTCGTCATCCTCCTGTGTGTTTGCTATGTGAACCGCGGAGTCAAAGGAAAAAGATAACCCCATCCTGTTAATTAGTAGTCATTACTTTTTCTAGCACAATACCCCACCCCTGCCAAAATATCCTATTTGTAAATAAGCTTAATTTCCATTCCAAGAGTTTGGGGTGATGGAAGATTTCTTTCATCTCTATTATTCTGGAGCAGAGCCAGGAAATGTCCCAATTCCATGTTCCAATAAGTCTTGTAATGTTGACCTTGAATAATAAACCTTACCCCTCTGGCCACGAATACCTGTAAATCTGCATAACTTCAGAGTCATGTGCCTTAGGGAAAACAGGGAAGGCTCTAAATGGATTCTCCTGGATTCTCTGCAATGTAGTAGCATAGGACACCAAGACCCCAACCCCATCACTGGACCTAGTTTGACAGAAGCATCCTGGACATCCTACACTTCTCTGCATGAATGCAGCACGTGGGACTTACTGGGGAAGTAAGACGTCTCTAATGAGAGCCAGAAGATTGCTGTCAAAGTCAACATTCGCCTCCTTCTTGCCATCCCCAACCTCCTGGTTCACGAGTAGAGATGTGGTTTCTGAGAGCAACCGCAAGCTAAAGAGTCTCCACTCCACTTGAAAGAAAAAAAAAATGCCAAGAATGTGAGTACATGGAGAGAGAATGAAAACTGAATGTGTACCTAATGGCATTCTCCTTGATGTGGTCACACTTACCATTTTGGCTCTGAACCAAGGAGACCAAGGGTGGCAGGATATAATCAACAACCTTAAAGAAAAGACATAAAAGACTTGATTCCAATCTTTTTAATCACAAAACTGGTATTAACTACTATCTGTGCTTTTTGCACTGACAGAATCACTAATCAAAAGAGGGGAAAAATCAACAGCTAAATTTATCCTGGATTTAAACTCTGCATGACATTTAATAAACCACCAAGCTCATTTAACTCCGAAAAAGTCCTCAGGTCAAAATGACATTATGATCACCAAAACAGTAATTTATCAAACCTTCAAGGTTTATAAAAGGAACTTTACTATATAACACAAAATCTGGTTGGCATGGGTTGACATTAAACCACCAAATTAATATATATAAGCTGGTGATCATTACTCTAGTTTAAACTACACAATCAAAATATTGGGGAAAAAGGAGTCACCCAGTCTTCATGCTTTATTAAATACATCAAAGAGCAGTGACAAGTTAATCTTGGGTGTTTTTAGAAACTGATTCAAAAGATGTAAATCCTACACAAATCACCTCTAGAATTTCCTTGTTATTTCAGACAGAGCACAATCAAATATGGTTTGAAACCTACTCCAAAATAACAAATTTATTCCTCTGGATGAAAACGAACAATGACGAAAGGACAAATTGTTTCCACAATCTAATTTGGAAACCTACTCCCTCATTTGATGAACTATTTTGGTGACAATAAACAAAATTCCTGTTGTTTACAGCTGAATTTATTTCTGACCCTGAAATAGGTATTTGTTCTCTCTACACTGATAAGAGGGCAGGAGACGCTGGTCACAGCCCAACAATACCATCTTGCTGTCCAAACCAATGAAAGGAAGCTCCGCATAGGTAAAGATCTCCACACATGGGTAGTAGCCCATCTATTCTAGCTCCACCTTATGTAATAAGCTTATATATATCTTGATATTTGTTCAAGAACCCTAAGAACCAGAGATGGTTTGTTTATCCTCTTCCATTAAGTGATGTCACATCACTCAAAGCATAGACATCATGCTCCACTAAGGAATCTTCGACAGCTCTAAACTCACAGTTATGTCAAAAGCAAAAACCATGCAAAGGAAAGAAATATATCCTACTATTAACACCTATCAACATGATCAACACCTATCTTAAAGGTTTTAGAGAAGGGGGACTGTCATTATTGATCTAAATGTCCAATTCAAGTTTGAAATACAGTTAAGCATGCTCAAAAAGCAAGATCGTCAGAAGATGAACAGACAAAAATCAACAGTATTCCTATATGCCTACAATAACCAATTAAATGACATAATTAAGATACAATCTACAACAGCAATTAAATTCTAAGGTGTCCGTGATATTGTGACTTCTACAGAAAAAAAATGTAGAAAATATTTACAGGTATGATTGCCATTGATAGACTTCTGAAAAAAGCTTGGAAGTGTCACAACCATCCTTACAACAAGAAAAATGCTAAACAAACAAAATCAACAACTCTTGTCAGACACATCGGAGAACTGAGGTCACGGAACAAACTGCTGCCCCAAACACTGAAGAGCCAGGCAAATATAGAAAATCACATGAAACTCCACTGGAGCCAGCAACTGGTACAAAAACTGGAAGGGTAACCTAATCATTGGAGCCTGAGCTTGGGGGATAAAAACTCCTAGAGCCCAGCCTTAGTGGAGCCCCCACACACCCAGGAGTTTACTTCCCAGAATCCCCACTAGATTCTCAGGATGAAAATCAGAGAAACCACCCCCCATGCTTCCAGCAGAAGGAGGAAAAAATAACCATTGTGAAACATGCTCAGAGCATTCTTTTCTCCTCAACAAAGGCCTAGACATAGGGGACACTACTTTACCAGAACCTAACTGACCTGGGAAGGACAAACCTAACCCCAGTACCCTCTAAGCCTTCCTGTCTCCCCTGTGGGGGGAAACAACTGAGAAGTACTTGTGAAGGTCACAGACCAAATGTGCAGGCTCACAAAAAGAATCCTAACCATAGGACTGTCGGATGCTTCCCCTCCCACCACAACATCAACAGGGCTCCTGTATAATAACACAGATTACAACTGAGACAGTTGCAAGACACAAGTTTTATGTCAGAAGGAGTTATTAGGGAAACCCAAAACAACAGGAGAGACAAAAACAAGAATGCTGGAGGGAATTTTAGCCTCTGAAACCACAGGTTCAGCAAACAGTGGACACAACCTGGCTTCAAGCCACATACATGTACAATCTCACACTAATGACTCGTTTATCTCAGTTCATTTTACCTGATCAGAGGTCATGTTGGAGTGAAATATTCAAAGAGTTGAGAGAAAAAAGCCACCAGCTTAGAATTCTGAGTGAAATTATCCCTCAAAAGTAAAAGGAGAAATAAAGATATTCTCACGTGCCAATAGACCTGCCTTGCAAGAAATGTTTTAAAAAGTTCTTCAGAGAGCGGGGCACCCAACTGGCTCAGTCAGAGAAGCATGCGACTCTTGATCTTGGGATTGTGAGTTCAAGCCCCACATTGCATGTAGAGATTACTTGAAAATAAAATCTTAAAAAAAAAAAAACTCTTCAGAGAGAAGAAAAATGATACAGGTCAGGAAACTCATATTTCTGTATCTGAGAAGGAATAAATGAAGGTAACACATAGTGATGAGAAGATTCAGAGAGGTCAACTCTCCTCAGATTAACCCAGAGTTCCAATGTATATTCCAAAGAGGTTTTCATGAACTCGTATTGATTCCATACTGTATTTGGAAAGTAGCGGGGCACCTGGGCGGCTCAGTTGTTAAGCGTCTGCCTTCAGCTCAGGTCATGATCCCAGGGTCCTGGGATGGAGCCCCACATCGGGCTCCCTGCTCAGCGGGGAGTCTGCTTCTCCCTCTCCCACTCCCCCTGCTTGTATTCCCTCTCTCGCTATGTGTCTCTCTCTGTCCAATAAATAAATAAAATCTTAAAAAAAAAAAAAAAAAGTAGTGATACTGCTAAAGAAACAGAAAGATGGATGGCAATTAAGAGGGACACACTAGAATGCTGTGAATTGTGCAAGACTGTTGAATCACAGACCTGTACCTCTCAAACAAATAATGCAATATATGTTAAGAAAAAAAAAAAAAAGGAAGAAGATAGTAGGAGGGGAAGAATGAAGGGGGGGAAATCGGAGGGGGAGACGAACCATGAGAGACGATGGACTCTGAAAAACAAACTGAGGGTTCTAGAGGGGAGGGGAGTGGGAGGATGGGTTAGCCTGGTGATGGGTATTAAAGAGGGCACATGCTGCATGGAGCACTGGGTGTTATGCACAAACAATGAATCATGGAACACTACATCAAAAACTAATGATGTAATTGGGGCGCCTGGGTGGCTCAGTTGGTTAAGCGACTGCCTTCGGCTCAGGTCATGATCCTGGAGTCCCAGGATCGAGTCCCGCATCGGGCTCCCTGCTCCGCGGGGAGTCTGCTTCTCCCTCTGACCCTCCTCCCTCTCATGCTCTCTGTCTCTCATTCTCTCTCTCTCTCAAATAAATAAATAAATAAAATCTTTAAAAAAAAAAAAAACAAAAACTAATGATGTAATGTATGGTGATTAACATAACAATAAAAAGGTAAAAAAAAAAAAAGAGGGACACACTAGTGTTTGAGCAAAAAAAAAGGCTTGACTTTGAATAAATTTTCCTCTTCCTCATTCTTGAAGCCTCTCTTCCTTCCCCTCACTTGGTTTTCTGTAGAATCCTTTGTTCCAGGAACTCAGTATTGATACTGACATCTCGCAGACCCCAACGTATACTTAATAATAATGGCCGTACCACTGCTAGTCATGAGACCACCTTGAGGACATGATGAAGACAGCTGGTAGGATGTGTATCAGATTCCTATTGGAACCACCCAGATCCTGTATTTTCCTATAAAACCCCTCAGCCTTTTACCCCGGGAGGACTTGCAGTCTTGGAGGCATTACCCTGCTGCAGACTCCTTCACCTGGCAAAGTAATAAACTGTCTTCCTATTTTATACACCAACTCTGCCTTTGCTCTGGATTTTGGCTCTGGAGCACAGAGGTTGATTTTCATCAACAGGACAGAAACAAGAATAACAGAGAACTTTCAAGATATTGTGGGCAGGGATGATTTACCCTACCAAGTTTCCAGGTTTACTGTAATGGAAATAAAGTGGTACAAGCATAGGGCTAGACAAAGAGATTTATGGAATATAATAGACAGCCTAGAAATAGACACATGTGGGAACTCAGCAAGAGGCAGAGAGAGCATTATCAACAGTGCAAAAACATATAGACTATTCATTTAAGGGTATAGGTATAATTAGCTATCTATTTGGTAAAAAAAAAAAATGCCAAAGAATACTAAAAAAAAAAAAAAATTATTACAAGAAGATTAAAGATCTAACAGTTAAAAAGAAAGGCTTTTAAAGGAAAATATGCGAGAACAGTTTTGTGATATTAGAGTAGGAGAGGACTTCTTAAATAACATCTAAAAAGTACAAACTGAAATTTAAAAAAAAAAAACAAAAACCATTTGTATCAGATGAGTCCCCAATAAACAAAATGAGAAGAAAAGCCACTGGCTAGGAGAAAATTCTACAATCTCCATACCTGACAATGGATTAATATGTGGAATACAAGAAAAAAAAATCAATGGGAAAAAGATGAACAATCCCTACAACTGGAACAAGTGGTTCACAAAAGAGAATACCCAAATAGCCAACAAACGTGAGAACTACACAAACCCACTAATGATCAGAGAAATGAAAATTAGAACACTGAGATACCAATTTATACATATCCAGTTAAGAAACCATATTAATACCAGAATTTGCAAAACTGGGGTGAAATAGGTACTCACATACCACAGTAAATCAGTAAATTGGTACAACAACTTGGATAAAGAATTTCACGACACCAACCAAAGCTGAAGATGAACACACCCTACAACCTAGCAATTCCACGTCTATGTGACACATTCAAAGATCCTCACTGAAGAGCTGATTTCAAGAGTTCAAAAATAGAATAGGTAAATCTCTCATCATTATATTTCATGAAAGCAATCACCTTGCAAAAAGATCTAGACGACATAATACTATGTAGCCTGAAACAATACCTATAATCTTAAATACATACTAAATGTAAATTTCAGTATTAAAAATATATTTCATCAGTTTTAGAAAAAATCTAGTTCATTTTAATATCATTTAATTTTTTAATTAATAATTTTCCTTTGAATGACTGAAGGCAATTATAAATGTATCCCAGGATGATACAAATTTAATCCTTCCAATTAAGAATGATCCTTTAGAAGAAATAATAGGTAGAGGATGGTAATGAAGAAATAAAATGCTTGCTATAATATGTAAATGAAAAGTACAAGAATATTCAGAAAATTATGACTATTCACCTTTAATTCATATTTTTGCTGAAAAATGACAGTTGATTACATTATCAAATGAAAGCTACCCATAAAGACACAAACTGAAAAATAAAAATAAAATTACACTGAAAATGTCTGGATGCTTAGCAATTCAAGCAAAGCAAGGGAGATAAAAATTAAAAAACAGTTTCTCGGGCACCTGGGTGGCTCAGTCATTAAGCGTCTGCCTTCGACTCAGGTCATGATCCCAGGGTCCTGGGATCGAGTCCCACATCGGGCTCCCTGCTCGGCGGGAAGCCTGCTTCTCCCTCTCCCACTCCCCCTGCTTGTGTTCCTGCTCTCGCTCTCTCTCTCTGTCAAATAAATAAATAAAATCTTTAAAAAAAAAAAAAAAAACAGTTTCTCCATTTTATTTATATTCTATTCAACGACTTCATAAATCAAAATAATAAATGGTTTTCAGGAAAAGATCACTGGTTTTCAAATCATAACAAGGAAAAAGACCACATACCTTTGGCAAAATGCTCACTTAAAATTAAGCATACAATGATTTGAGCAAAAAAGAACAGTGAAAGTTAAAGTTTTAAAAAGTTACTTTGGAGCATAGAGCAAAGAAACATATTACTTAGTCCTTGGAGTAGAATTTTAGCAGAACATACAAAGAAAATTTAACAATAGAAATTTAAGAAAATAAAACATTTTGATATATTCCCATACAAATCAGAAGGCTTACTGTATCTCCTCTCAACAAAATGTAAGAAAAAAAATTTGTAGAACTGATACAATTCAACATTTCTACATATATAAATACACACACACACACAGAGACACACACACACATAAATGATTTCAGTGAGCTCCCTTTATGTAGGTACGGGGATTTTATCACCACCACTACCAAAACTTAATAGCTACTAAGGGCTAGAAGGGAAATGAACACAAATGTAGAATAACTAACATTACATAAATTGAGATGTGTGGGTGAGCCAGAGTTTCCTGCAGAGGGGAAGGTGTATTTTGTTGTTGCCGCTGTCCTTGAAATAAATAACTGCTTAGAGTTAGATTTAAACTTTAAAAGGGCAAGCTGTAGAATAAAACAAATAACATGATCCTGTTTATAGAAAAATATAATGTTCATGTCTATATAAACTCATAGAAAAACAGAAAAAGAAGCAGAAAAAAACCCTACAACATACTAAAGTATGAGAAGTGGTTGGGGGATTAAATGTCCATCTATGGATGAATGGAAAAACAAAACATAGTATATCTGTGCAATGGAGTATTTTCAACCTTAGAAAGGAAGGAGATTCTGACACATACAACGACATGGATGAACCTCAAGAACATTACTGTAAGTGAAATAAGCCAAATGCAAAAGGACAAGTATTGTATGATTCCACTTACATGAGTTTCCTGGAACAGTCAAGAAACAGAAAATAGAATCGATGGTTGCAAGGGGCTGGCGGGGAGGGGGGAGTGGGGAGGTTATTGTTTAATGGGTACAGCATTTCTATTTGAGAGGATGAAGAAGTTCTGGAGATGGTAGTGTGGTTGCTCAGCAACATGAATGTACTTAATGCCACAGAGCTGTACACTTAATAATTATTGAAGTGGTAAATTTGGGGGGAAAAAAAAAAAAGACCTAGAGATCCATCCATATGACGACTTGGGCCTTTTTTTTTTTTTTTCCTTTTTGAGATATTTAGAGTAATTTACTCGTAATTTATTTTGAAAACATTCAGATGAACCTTAAAACAATTACCTGGAGATATAACCTACAAGATAGCAGTCAGAGATGAGAAAGCAACTCTAAATTGAGAGAGCAGGTTGACTCATGATGACAAATTGAGCAAAAATTCTAGCCTCTGGCCCCAAATCCCTGGAGTCACAAGATCACTCATGCAGAGAGGGACAGAGGGGGACTGCTGTAAAATAAAAGACCACAGCTCCGAGGGTGCTCAAAGTGAGGCAGCAGAGCATGGCGGGGTGGGGGAACATCCCAGAAAAAGGCTCTTGGAAACACAGGATTGATGATAACTTGGTCCCAGCAGCAGGGCGAGTTTCTTTTTTAAAAATATCTTGATATCTGGGGCGCCTGGGTGGCTCAGTTGGTTAAGCAACTGCCTTCGGCTCAGGTCATGATCCTGGAGTCCCGGGATCGAGTCCCACATCGGGCTCCCTGCTCGGCAGGGGGTCTGCTTCTCCCTCTGCCCTCTTCCCTCTCGTGCTCTCTGTCTCTCATTCTCTCTCTCTCAAATAAATAAATAAAATCTTAAAAAAAAAAATATCTTGATATCTGTATTTCAGGACAAACGGTTTCCTATATATCCCTATGCAGTTTATTTATTTTGCCTTATACATTTAAAAACATCTTTCCAAGAATGAGTTCACAGACTTCACCAGACTGCCAAAGGCTTCCAATGTACAAAACGCAGGAACAAACCAGAGTCGAAGCCAAGAACTCCACCCTGCTGGGCTCACTGGATTCTTGCACCCTTCCAAGCGTGGGTCACTTGCCCATTATTTCCAGCCAATCCACATGGGTCCATCTTTTTTTTTTTTTTGTAGTTTTATGGTTTTATTAACACAAATACGACGTGCACAACAAGTTGTCTATTCATTTTCTTCGCTGTGCAGCCTGGCGTTGGGATTGGTGACTCTGATTGCCAGCTGGGCTGCTCTTTCCACAATAGCTTTGCGGTTCTTGGAGGAGACATTGTGAGCAATCTCTGCACAGTAAGATTTGGCACATCAGCAGCACTTCAAGCTCCTTGACGTTGTGGACTAGGAACTTCCGGAAGCCACTTGGCAACATGTGCTTTGTTTTCTTGTTGCTCCCATAACCAATGTTGGGTATCAAGATCTGGCCCTTGAATCTTCTGCGCACCCTATTGTCAATGCCTCTGGGTTTCCGCCAGTTGCGCTTAATTTTGACATAGCGGTCTGACTGGTGCCGGATGAACTTCTTGGTCCTCTTTCTGACGATCTTGGGCTTCACCAGAGGTCTGAGGGCAGCCATGATGCCCAGTAACAGATAGCTGCCACCTCCACAGGCAGCGCTGAGGAAGCTCACATGGGTCCATCTTTAAAAATGGACCCATTTCACCAAAGCAGAGAATCCTTCTAACAAAAGCTTCATCAAGATAAAGACAGGTGTGAACTTCTGATTAGAGCTTTTCAAATGCTAACCAACCACCTATTGAGGGCGTATTCATGATAGCATACTTCACATACAAACTAACCTTTCCTGGGGCAGACATTAAAACCGACTCATGCATGTACTTTTATACCTCTATGATTAAGTATTTTCAAGTAAGTTACTCTAAGTATCTCAAAATAATACGGGGAGAAACCTTAAAATGACTCATGAAATTATTTCACACTTCTCTGCTGGTAACACCCACTCCTCACCTGGGAACCCACTCAGGAGTTAATGCCTACCTGTCTTCAAGATTTAGCTCAAGAATAAAATCATCTCTAAAAATCCTCTCCAGACCCTGTCAAACTGAGTAGGGATCTTGGCTATACCCCATGCAAACCACCAATACAGCATTCTTCAAACCATGCGTGGTCCAATCTTAATTTTTCACACTGGTCTCTTCCCCCTAACCAAAACTGAACCTATTTAGAGCCGGGTCTGATTCTAGCTCACTAGTGTATTCTCGGTGCTTTATTTTGAAGAGGTGGTTTACAAAAGGTACTTTACTATAAATATATGAGTGATAAATACGTAAGTAAACCAAAAACTTAAAAGTTTTCTGGGGTCCACTCATTACATCACTGCTATAACTCTATTCATATTAATTCATCCCATTAATATGAATAGGATATTAAAAAAATGTTTTGAAACCTAAAAGGTATTTGTTCGGGTGCCTCAGTGGCTCAGTCGGTTAAGCATCTGCCTTCAGTTCAGGTCATGATCCCAGGGTCCTGGGATCGAGCCCCACATTGCGCTCCCTGCTCAGTGGGAAGCCTGCTTCTCCCTCTCCCACTCCCCCTGCTTGTGTTCCCTCTCTTGCTGTCTCTCTGTCAAATAAATAAATAAAATCTTTAAAAAAATAAAATAAAATTGCCATTCTACACAATGGCAATTTCTTTTAAAAAAGAAAGGAAAGAAAAACCTAATTTGACTTTGTATCCTAGGTGTCAGCTGAGGTCACCCCAAACTTTAATTTTAAATAAAACTCTCAGGCCTGAATGCTATAAGAAATCTCCAGTCCTCTCCCAGATTTCGAGGAATGTACAGTGGTTTATTTACTTTCCCATGCTTCACTGCCGACTCCAAGATTTTACATACTCTAGTATTTTATTAGCTTCTCACCTTCTCCTACTGTTTGCTTCAGAGAAGCTGACTATACAGATGAGCGGTGGTCAGACTATCTGTGACAATTAGGACCCTGCCCCACAGCCTCCACAGGAAGCCAAATCACACCTGCTGCAATCAGCTCAGGATGGTCAGGGCATGGTGGATGACTGCCAGCTTCACTGTGTTTTGCACCCTTTACTCCCTTCCCCAACTCAAGACTGGCCAGAGAAAGTCAAATATGCTTCCCTAACCAATCCCATAGGAGGCCCTATTTCTCATTAGTATGCCTCCAGCTCCCCCATGCCAACCAAGATATGCCTTCAGCCTTCCCATTTTTTTTTTTTTACCCTAAAGTTTTTACACCCTCTGCCCGCCTTTGAGTCTCTGCCAAATGCAAGTGATGGTGCTGACTTCTTTGCTACAGCAAGCTCTGAATCCACAGCCTCTGCTTGTCATCATTCAGGTGGTCTTCCCTGATCTCCACCTTCCTCATGGTACCATATGAACACAGATGCAGAACATAGTCCCTTTTTAAGGACTGAATTTAAAATCTCACAAGTTGTCAGTAGGTACACCGGACTTCACTGAGGGCTCAGGGTGATGCAGATTTTATAACATCAACACCGACAATCTGCAATTAAATATTAAACGTCTGGTTTTTGGTTGTGTTTGAATCACCTGCACCTTTTTGTTTTACTAAGCTTCTCCCCTCCACCACCCCAAGCTCTGGGGATCCTGCCCTGTTGCCTGTCTCTTCTAGGCTCCCCCTTTGTTCCTGCCTTTTTTCCTCTTTTCTTCTCTCACTCAGCCCACCCAATGCCTGTTCATTATTTACGCAAATTTTACTTATCCTGCCATCCCCACCCTTGTCTATCCAGGCTTCGAGGCGGCTCCTAGATCCCTACCTACAAAGGAAGCAGAAGTCCAATACAGACCCATCTATGGTTTAATGGTTATTAAAAAGCCACGAAAATGTTCCAAGGTGACAGCTTTTCTCAGTCTTCCAGCAGACCATACTGCCCGACATGCAAAGAGGAGGTCCGCCTCCACATAATCTGAGACCCACACCCCTCCCAGAGATCTCTGTCCATTCTCTCTTCCAAATATACTTTTAAACAGCATTCGTGTGTTATTTCATTTCTTAACACCTGATTTTTTTTATTAAGTTTGTAATTTTAATTCCAGTGTAGTTAACATACAGTGTTATATTAGTGTCAGATGTATGACTTAACGATTCAACAATTCTATACATAACACCCCTTGATTTTTATCTAAACCTGGAGCTAAGTTCCCTTAGCAGCGGAGAAATTCAAATCCTGTATCATACCAACACAAAGAATGATTACTTGTTAATCATGTTACAAAATGCTTCTGGATTTTAAAATCATATATAGGGAATGCAGTCTGACTCAGGATAAAACTCAATCTGCATTTTGAGAAGTCACATTATAAAGGTATGCTTTCATGACAATCCTATGCCAAATGGCAACAATGCAGCAGAGTAATAAAGAAGAGAGGAAAGGGGCGAAAACCTAAAAACCCTCTTTACCAAATCACTTTCAAGTCACAGTGAGGAAACCATGAGAACAATATCAGATGCTGTGTATGACAAAGAAAGTGTTCTACACCTTCAATTGGCTTTGTTCACTGGTACGGGGTCTCCCTGTTAAAAACAAGAGACTGAACCATCAGAGACAATATACAGTACCGTCACAGTACCTTTTGCTGCTGTGAAGTTAGATGGTTTGTTCATCAGTGCTCTCCTCTTCTCGAATCTTCCGCAGAATTTATAAACAACATATACACCATTTAAGTAAATACCACTGCAACTCTAATCAAGCTCTCCTGCACTAATGACTTCGATCATGAAATTTCCCCATTTGTTACTTATTTTAGTTGTAGAGATAATACACCGGTGTATAGAGCAATCCAAGGAATTTTAATATTTAATTAATGCTTGCAGCATTGCTTTCTTATTAAACAGACATTCGTCTGTGGTGGAGGTCATTTAAGGACATGTCCTAAAAACAGAGTTGTATTTCACTTTTTTAAAAAATGCAGATTCCCAAGTCTAGGGACTTTTTATTTCTTTGCTCCAAAACTGGGCAAAAGCCCATATTCAAACACTCTGTGTGCATGTATGCACATGTTGCTGCTAATGATCCTCAGTGCCCCAAAAGAAATGAATACCTGTGGCTTAGGGATGCTACTGACAGCGCTGGGACACTTAAGCTAAACAATCACAAAGGCATTGAAATGTGTAAATAACACTCACATGGCTAAACCTTACTTCACTTGTTCTTAAAGCCAGTGATGGCCAAGGTGATACTTTATCATTTAACAGACTTATTTTCCATTTTAAGAAATGATGAACATGCAGCTCAGCAGTTTTAAACTGTAAATAACCATGTAACCATATTCAAATTTTCTTCTTTTCACCAAGAAAAAAGCAACAATCTAACCTATGGAAAGTGTATTTCTGAAATAATCATTTATGACGAAAGTATGCTTCATACTGTTATTTTTGTAGAGGGGTGTTTTTCCTATTTTTTTTTTAATTTTATAAAGGAAAGTACATCATTTGAAAAGTGAAGTTTACTATTCTAGGCACTCAATTAAAATTCTTATCCTACATTTGAAAATTAATCACCACTTCCTTCATTGCAGCAGACCTTGGAAAATCTCGTGCCCCTGACAGCACAGTAATTAACATGTTCACACCAACTGCCAGTCCCCTTTCCTCCACACGAAGTAAGTGAACATACAGGGAAAACATGCCTAAGACATGAATTCTACCTCTGCTAATGGCAAAGCGGGTCATACAGAACACCCCTTTTAAGGAAAACAACTAAGAAAACTAGACACAACTTCCTTAAATCTTCTTTACAATATTAAATACCTAAACAGATGTTAAGGAATTCCCAAGGCACAAGAGAGTGGCAATATTTCAGAAGACTGGCCTTTGCTATTGGCAATACCGGGACTGGGAGACACAGGCAGTCTCGTATACTACTGGGAGGAAAGCAAAATAGTAAACCCTGGGCATTTATCCTTTGATCCCACAATCACTGCTCTGCAAATATGCCCTGAAGATACACCTCCAACAACAAGAAACTGCATACGCATGAGGTTATTTGTTTATAACTGAAAAATATTATATACTACCTAAACATCCCAACACACGAGATGGGTTGAATAACCTACGACCCACATACACACGTGGAGTACTACACAGATCCAATGAAGAAACAGGAAGAGCTCTATGAACTGAAATGGAGTAATTTCCAACATCCATTATGAAATGAAAAAGTAAAGTGCAAAAGAATATATATGTTATCTTTTATATAAGAAAGAAGCAGAAATAAGACATCTGTTCTCTTCACAAAAAAGAAACACTGAAGGAGAAACCAGAAAACAATGAAGCCAGCTACCTGTAAGAGTAGGGAAGGCAAAAGGGATATATGCCCAGGGGAAGGAAATGACACTGTTCTGAATACATCTTTTTCTATAGCTTTGGCTTTTGGAAGCATGTTAATCTTATACATATTCAAAAAATAAAATCAAAAAGCATAGGAAGGGGAAAAGAAAACCTACAATTGAAAGCAAACTGAAAACAAATCAGCTGCATTTCAGATGAGCATGATAACCACACTACAAGGGGAGGAAAGGAACCAATCCCAGTACCTTATGAACACAGCATTGAGTATACAGCCCGAGTCTTGCTTGGGTGACATCTGGGAGGCAGAGGAGAGGTAGGAATTCCCTCCCTGATTCCCTGATTTCATTAGGTTTGTTTTTGTATTGTTGAGGGTAAAGCAATTCTGTAATAATTTCAGATGCATTATACAATTAAGCAAATGAGAGAATGTGATGTTGTTGGAAGCCAGAATTTTTACAAAGGAAGAAGGGACACACAAATATGAAATGGGGGAAGGCAAGAAAGAACCATGTGGACAAGGACTGGATTTGAAGGTATTACTGTGAACTCATGATTTCAAAATACATATGTGTATGTGTGTACATACAAGTATATGCAAGCATGCATGAGTGTCATGTGTATTCATATGTGTACATACATGTATCCATTTCCTAGCTCTATGTATGCCTTTCCTAGAAGCTAAGACATCCTAGAAAGGAGGAGCACACTTAGGGCCCTAACTAACTAATGACACCTCCCATGAAAAGGAGCCAGGGCTCCTCAGAGAACTGACTGGGAAATGACTGGGCCAGGGCAGGGAAGCTAGAAGCTGAAGCAAGAAGATCTTGTGCCAGAAAGTTTTAAAAAAAAATCACTCAAAAAACGATGGGGTATGTCACAAGGACACAGCAGCCAACTTGAAAGGCTTTACACTGGCCAACTCTGGTATAATTTGAGCGCCAAAGTAATTTTAGTAATGAAGCCATTGATAAAAACAGGAATCTGTGGTACACTGAATGATGGCAGACAGAAAGATGTCCACCATCCTTATCCCTGAAACCTGATCATTCCTGGTCCTACACAGCAGAAATGATTTTGTAGACATGATTACATCAAGGATCTTGAGGTCTTTATCCTGGATCAGACAGGTGGGCTGAATGTAATAACAAGATCTCCTTAGAAGAGGGAGAAAGGAGGGTCAGAGTCAGAGAAAGAGATGTGTCGACAAAAGCAATGGCCAGTGGGGCGCCTGGGTGGCTCAGTCGGGTTAAGTGTCTGACTCTTGGTTTCGGCTCAGGTCATGATCTCAGGGCTGGAGATCGAGCCCCGCGTCAGGCTCTGCACCAGGCCTAGAGCCTGCTTAAGATTCTGTCTAGGAAAAAAAAAAAAAAAATGCAGAGGTCAGAGAGAGTGCTACACTGCCATCCTTGAAGATGGAAGAAGGAGCCATAAGCCAAGGAATAGAGGCAGCCCCTGGAGGCCGGAAAAGGCAAGGAAAAAGAATTTTCCCTTACTGCTTCCAAAAGGAACACAGGTATGCTGACATCTTGATTTTAACCTTATAGACCCGTTTTGTACTTCAGACCTACAAAACCCTAACATAATAAATCTGTGTTGTTTTAAGCCACTTAAGTTTTGATAATTTGTTACAGAAGCGATAGGAAACTAATACAGAATACAAGTCCATACCAGTGATTAATAGATATGCTAATTCATATTAGTTACTTTGCAAAAAAACAAAAAAATGCTTATATTTGCCAAGCTCTAAATACTTTTTATCTATGAAAAATATTTTTATATTTATGTAACCTTTTTAATTCAATAAAACATACATAAAGGTATACTAATCCTAGGCTTATGTCTCAGTTAACTTTCACAAGATGAACAGACTCATGTTAACTAGCACCTGGATCAAAACGAGACTTTACCAGACATTACAAAAACCCCTTGTAGTTCCTTCCAGTCACCACCTGCCCCAGGAATAACCACTATCCTAACTTGTAATAGACAAACCTGTTTTTAAATTTAATGCAACTGTACTATGATATTTTGTATTTGCCATCTTTGTCTCATTATTAACGTTGTGAGATTTATCCATGTTCTTAATTATAACTATAAATCATTTTCTTTGCTACATAGTACTCCATCATGGGACTAAACCATAATTTATCTATCAGACTGTTGATGATGGACATTTGGATAGTTTCCTGTTTGGAGTTACGAGCATCCTTCTATATGTATTTTAGTGAACATATGCTCACATTTCTATTGAATGTATATTTAGAGGTGAAATTGCTGACTCATGGTATATACTATATTCAGCTTCAATAGCTACTACCTGTTTTCCAAAATATCTGTACCAATTTACATTCCCACGCTCTACATCCTCACCAACTCTTAATTAAAAAATCTGGTTTAATTAAAGGTAAATTACTCAATATTTATAAGCCTCCAAGGCTTTAGCTTAAAACTTTACAAAAGGGCAGGATTTCATTTTTAAAAAAAGGGGGGGGGGGATTATGACTTAGCTTAGTTTTTTAGTTAAAGAAACTGAAATATATTTTAGGTGACTTAACTATATTATTGCCAGAATTTTCTAATAAAGAATCACCTTTATTTTTCCCTTTGCTATTAGTAACATTTTTTTGAAACCACCATGAATGGGAACAAATTCTTTATACAATCCAAATCATTGTGTATTTCTGACTACTCTGTAGGCCACACTATTGATTTCCAACTCTGAGGAACTAAGTGGTCTAAACTCTGGAAAGAATCTGAGTTAAGCAATTGTGCTCATCAAGAATTAAATGCATGTAATCACTTCCATATACTAAAGTATTGATCAGCAGCCTTGAACACAATTTGTGCTAATATTTCAAACAATATTATGCTCCTTGCAGTGCTGGATCTTCAATTTCATGTATTCCAGTCATGCTCAAGAAGAGATAATTAGAAGATTTCCCATGGGTTATAGCATTAGAAAGTATTTTTTTTTTATGAAGCCCATGAGTTGCAATGGTACCTTTCCTATCATAATATGGGCTCTAGTTATTATGATGGCATTTCATGTTTTGTAAATAAACTAATTAAATGCCTACATATATGTAAGTACAGATACTTGTAAATACTGGATCTTAACATATTCTCCATGAGGTTACTGTTCACTGGGATAAAGAATCAATAAGCAACACTGGAGCAAGTATGAGCTCAATGAAAGACTCAGAAATCATTGCTGAGAAAGTGACCATCACAGAGTTTCTGGTAATAATGGGTATGATTATTTGGATTAACCCTCTCACTGAAAACAGTGCAAGATGCCAGGTAAAATATAAAAAAAACAAAATCTTAAAAGTATTTGAGATCTGAAAAAGACAGCAGGGGAACTTTCAGACCAATCTCCTGAATGAAAGCCTTAACTAGTGAGTGCAGTAGACCACGTGAGCACAGAGCTGATAGTGCTGTGGAGGTAACGACCAGGAACACAGGTGCACGCTCCACGGGAGCCACCAGGGCCAGGCAGTAAGGTGTGAGTCCAGAACCTCCCAGCCTATGCAGTTTTGTATCGTCTCCTACCCTGAGCTGGGCACTGAGAAGGGGGTGGGGGATTACACTCTCGGAGTAAGAGAGAAATCATTCTAGTGATATAGTGATCGAGTCACCAAGCCCTCCACACACAATCACACTCCTGGGAACTGCTGAGGAGGCTGCCCTGGGAAGTTAGGATCTCAGACCTATAGTCTATTTTACTTAAAGGTCTGTATTTTACTTAAAGAGAGCTGCTTTTTAAGTTCAGCTTTTAATAAGTTAATATGCATAATGTAAATTTTAGGGTAAGCAGTAAAAAAAGAGGGAGTACCTAAATACTAACATTCTACAGAGAAAATTTTTTTTTTAAAGATTTTTATTTATTTATTTGACAGAAAGAGACACAGCGAGAGAGGGAACACAAGCAGGGGGAGTGGGAGAGGGAGAAGCAGGCTTCCTGCCGAGCAGGGAGCCCAATGTGGGACTCATCCCAGGATCCTAGGATCATGACCTGAGCCGAAGGCAGACTCTTAACGACTGAGCCACCCAGGCGCCCCTACAGAGAAAATTTAATGAAAAAAAAAGGTAAGTCATTAGGAAGGAAGATAAATTGGAGGTGAGAAAAGAGAAAATATGTATGACAAAGTCTGAAAGAAGATGGTACAATGAAGCCCAATATACTAACAATTACAGTCAATGTAAAAGGAGTACATGCTCCATGTTAAATAAAGTTAAATACTGGTCAAATTCGATTTTTTAAAAATGCTATACAATATTTACATGACACAGATCTAAAATATAAGGAAAGAGCTGTTGGAAGGAAAAAAATGAAAGAGCTATATCAGCAAATATAAAGCAAAAGAAAGTATGTGTGATTATATTAAACGAGACAGAAGAGGCCTTAAAGCAAAAAGCATAACTGGAAATCAAGGTCACTTCACAATGAAACAAAGGTCAATTTCATAAAATGACACAAGAATTTTAAATTTTCATGCACCTAATAACATGGCCTCAAAATACATAAAATAAAAACAATTACATAAGGAGAAATAAATTCATAATGGCCTTAAAGGAGACTTATACACACCTCTCTCAGTAAGTTATAGAAAAATGACACAGAAGTCAAAATCAAAATCACAGAAATACCTTGACGGGCATTTCATAAACAAATATTCTCGAACAGCCAATAAACATTTGAAAAATAATTCAGCCTCATTAGTAGTCTTGATCCTACCATTTAAAACTATGGTGAAATAACACTATATATTCATTCATGAAAAGCCTGAAATAACAGGAGTTGAGAAGGATGTGGGGATCAGGTACTGCACTGCTGGTGTGAATATAAACTAATACCACCTCTTGGAAAACACTATGGCATTTTCTAGACAAAATGAGTTTTTAAATATTCTATAACCACTAATTCCATTCCTAAGTATGTATCCTAGAAATACTGCATGCTTACGTGGTGCAAAATACAAGAACAAGAATCTCCACAGCAATATTTTGTAAATGTCAAAAAACAGAAAGAGCCTAACATCTACCAAGAAAAAAATAAGTAAATTGTGATATCTGCATAGACTCAGATTTCAACACTGGGATACAATACACTGATGAAAAATTAAACCATAAAGATACTTAACAACACAGATATTCTACAAACACTGAGCAAAAAAAGTGAGTCACAAATGAACACATAATATTGATACAAAGTACAAAAGCAGACAAAACCAATCTATATTGTTTAGGAATGCATACACAGGCCTACAAAGGAATACATGGGAATGATTACTATGAAAGTCAGAATAGTGGCCCCTCTCTTGGGAGGAAAGGAATCATGACTGAGGGGAATTCAGGGCTATGGTCATGGTTTTTTAACCAAGTGGCAATTTCTCGAGCACTGGCTTTGCAACTATTTGTTAAACCACACACGTTTTAAGGCACTTTTAAAGAGGAGAAGAAGGAGAAGAAAACAATCATAAATTGGTAGAAATTTTCTACCCTTAGAAAATAATTATTCCCTCTCTCTTGAAACATGTGTCCTCAGAGTCCCCAGATGCCATGTAAGAAGTCAGGCCACCCTGAAGTCACTCTGCTGGAGAGACCACATAGAGGATGGAGAGAGTGCCTGAAGAGTCCCAGCTGGAGGCAGACATGTGAGTGCATGAGTCCTCAGATGATTCCAGTCCCAGGCACCACTGACTACAAGAACTTGAAAGACCCCAAGTTAGAACTGCCTTACTGAGTTCAGTCAACCCCTAGAACCACTAGAGAAAATAGGAAAATGATAACTAGGGTACTCATCTTACCTGGCTTCTTTTCTTGAGGCTTTCTGTGAGTGAGAATGAAATCACATAGCCTCTCCTCCCTCCTCTAAAGTCAGAGCTCGACTCACCTAAGGATGGCTCTAAGGCAGAGCTTCTGAAATGTGTGCAATTTCGCTGCCCAGAAGACATCTGGCAATTTGTAAAGACCTTTCTGTTTGTCACTGAAGGGGGAAGGAGTAGGTGCTACCCACATCTAGTGGGTAGAGGCCAGGGACACTGCTAAACATCCTACAATGCCCAGGAGAGCCACCACAAGGAACAGTCCATCCCCAAATGCCCATAGTGCCAAGACTGAGAAACTCTGCTCTAAGAGTTTATGTGGTTGGGTACAACAAATAACCAGCAAAGAAGCAAGAAGAAGCAAGCTGGGGGTAAGGTGTGGACCAGAAGGGAAACAGACTAATGAGCATAGGCAATCCCAAAGAAGTCAACAAGGAGGGAAGACACTTCTTATGTTCATCTTATCGGGGGGGGGGGGGGGGGGG
>NC_138369.1:59717389-59733196 GCF_054177405.1 Leptonychotes weddellii
CGATGCCATCAGTCCTAGGGATATAGTTAATTATTACAGGTGTTGATTTTCATGTGCAAAATCATGATATCAAAGTACCTCAAACAAAGACGTAAACTGTCCCATGGTCTACTCACCTATAGCTCCATCTATGTTCGTTTCTCCTGAGTCTACAGATTTAATATGACTCTGTAAAATATAAAAATTAATAAGTGAAGATTTCAAAATAACTCTGAAAGAAAATATAGATAATGTTTTCCCCAAAACAGCACCTATCCTTCTCACTGAAATAATTCCTGGAAGGTATTACATACCATATACAATTTATTAAACTCTATAATCGTAGTCTTAAAATATGATCATATGAAATAATATATATATATTATAAACCATAGTCATTTTTAAACATACAGATCACTATCCATGATATTTAATGTTGGAATAAATTCAATAGAAATAAAAGCACAGAAAGATCAACCTATAAAAGTGAGGAAAATCCAATTAATACATAACCATTTCCAATATGCTACACTTACTCACTCCCTACCTTGGATGTTAGTAATCAGGGGAAACAATCCTCTCAAAGGAAGGTCAAGCCTTATCTACCCTGAGTGCACATTGCATCGAGATGCAATAGTTCAAGGACTGCCTTCAAAGTTCACCACTGTTGTTAGTCCCTCTTATATATGTCCTACCCCAACCCCAACCCCAGCCCCATCCGTGCAGGATGACCCCCAACTCTGTTCTAGAGGCAGGCCTACGCAGCTCGGCTACGAGCTCCCTGCATGAGTTTCCCAGTCCCCAGCTGAACGCACCACACAGAAGAGGTACTCTGTGAACACGATCTGAATGAAACAGTAATAATAAGCAGCGTGGCCATGTTGGTGATGTGCGGAAACACTGCAACAGAGTTCTGGCCCCCAGCTCATAAAAGAATACATATATAATATTTTATATATAATAACAAATAGCAAATAAAGTATAAAATTACCCTGGAATAGAAAAAAACAAATAAGCAATCAGTCTGGAGGGAAAATGAGTCTACTTGGTCCAATGGTTCTTCTCAAAATACTTGGTAAAGTTATTTACTAAAATACTAAAGTATAGTAACAACTATATATAACAATATAAAAGAACATATGTGTAGGCTTTTGTGCTATAAAAAAATAAAGAAAAATAAAGAAAATCCTTAAACTCATATTTGAGTTAAGAACTAAGACATTCCAGGGGCACCTAGGTCAGTCAGTCAGTTGAGCATCCAACTCTTGATCTCAGGGTTGTGAGTTCAAGCCCTACGCTGGGCTCCATGCTATACTTAAAAAAAAAAAAAAAGAACTAAGACATTCCCAATTCTTTGCATGAGCTTCCTCACCCCATGTCATGTTTTTGGAGATAACCACTGTCATGAATTTATCATTTCCTTGGCATTTTTTAATAGTTTTACTAGACTTGTGTCCCTAAATTGTATACTGTTTGTGTATTTTTGAACTTCACTGAAATGGTATCAAACTGTACACAGTTTATACAAATAGGACAGTATATAGCCATTAAAATGTGGGGAAAAAAGAAATTTTTAAAGTTATGGGAAAATACTTATGAGTCAAAATTAAATAGAAAAAAACTGGGGTGGCTGGGTGGCTCAGTCAGTTAAGCATCTGACCCGGCTCTGGCTCAGGTCATGATCTCAGGGTTTTGAGATCAAGCCCGGCATGGGGCTTCCCACACTCAGCAGGGAGTTTACTTCCCCTCTCCCTCTGCCCCTCCCCCTGCTTGCTCTCTCTCTCACTCTAATAAAATAAAATCTTTAAAAAAGTTAAATAGAAAAAAGAATACAAATCTATATACACACAGCATAATCTCAACCACATGTATCAGTGTAGGTCATATACATATATGTTACACATACAGTTTTCTACACACAGATGCATATATATGAATTGAAAACACTCTAAGTAAACAACAATATGTTAACAATGGGGTTGTTTCTGAGAGTGGTGAAGTTATGGGTGCTTTCTCCTTCAAATCTCACTATAATTTTCTACATTTTCTTGAATAAGCATATATTTTATAATTTAAATAAGCACAAATTGCCTTTAAGACAAAATCTCAAAGACATATGCTCTTTGAAAGCTGAACATATGAGACACTAAATTTTTTTCAGTCTATGACTACAAAAACAAAAAAAGATTAAAAAAGAAATAACCATAATAAATAATAAAATAAAATTTTAAAAAGGTAAGGTAAGCCTGTCATGCTAATTTGGCTGAAATAGTTTCACAAAATTCCAAACTGGGCACATAACTTTTGCCGAGTACATACAGATTTGATGTTGAATAAAATATTCAAAGAAAGATGTCTTTTGACTTAAATAAATCTATTTAAAGATCTGCAGATTACCAAGTAAAGAAAGAAGGCACAGCACAGTATTTATACTATCATCTCTCCTGTGTATATATTTTTAAATATAGATCATACACAAACACAGATGAGGACAAAAATTCTGGAGGAAGAAATCAAAGGAAAGCACTAACAGAGGTGCTGGCCTGGGAGGTGGGTTTTCACGCTTCATTTTCTGCCCTTCTGCACTGTTGGAATTTTCTAGCCATATATGTGTACTAATTTTTTTTCTTTTTGGGGGGTGCCTGGGTGGCTCAGTCATTAAGCGTCTGCCTTCGGCTTGGGTCATGATCCCAAGGTCCTGGGATCGAGCCCCACTTCGGGCTCCCTGCTCAGCGGGAAGCCTGCTTCTCCCTCTCCCCCCCACCCCCCGCTTGTGTTCCCTCTCTCGCTGTGTCTCTCTCAAATAAATAAATAAAATCTTTAAAAAAAATTTTTTTCTTTTTTAATGTCATGAAGGATTATCTAGATAGTGAAATTATGGGCTTCTTTTAACTTATTTTCTTCCTTATACTTCCTGTTTAATTAAAAAAAATCCCTCCTGAATGTTTCATTGGTTTACCAATTTTAATGTCTTTTGATACATTTCTTCTTCAAGTAAGCATGAAGGTGTATAAATTAGGAAAATAAGCTAGATGCACCAGTGCGCAGAGAGAGGGCTCACTTGAGATAAGCAGTCATGAATTTAAAGTGAGACCAGTTACAAAAAAATAAAGAAAAAGAAAAAAAAATTAAGTGAGCCCAGTTATTTCACTGAGTTTTTCTCTAGCCATATTTAGCCCCTCAAAGCAGGAGGTAGAAAATTACATTGAGCCAGAATTAGGGTTTGCCAGAGGACGACACTGGAGGAAGAAAGCAAAGGGAGTTACAGGTTTGTGTAAGGCAATAACAGGGGCTGAACAAGGGACTCGAAGCTGAGTGAAGAGAAAAGTGAAGTCGTTGGCCCTTGAGAGGGCAGGATGGTGAGCGGAAAGTGCTAAGACCAATTTAAGTCCAGAGGAATCGAAGGGCTGCTGGACATGGGGAGCAGAGGAAGTGAGGTGAAGATCAATGGTGGTGGCCAGACAGCAAGGCGCTGGAAAGGTCATGGGTGCAGACAGCTGAGAGAGGGAAGACAAGCTCCTGAGGGAAGAGGTGCTGGAGAGGCTGAGAGGTCAAGGTGTTGGAAGGATGGTCCATAGTGAAGTCTGGCTTTCCAAGAACGTGGACAGATGCAGCACGGAGACGTTAGCAGTGAGCTCAGTGCTGGAAGATTCCGAGGAATGAGGGGCAATGATCCAGGAATCTGTATGAGCATGGCACAGGGCGTAACACAGGCCACCTTCTGACGGCACAAGCTTCAAAGCTGGGAGTTTTAGCAGAGAAGCAGAAAGGAGGGACACCTGCCCCACAGCCAGGCTCCCTGGGTGGAGGAGTAGGGGGCAGAAAATGGCACCATCTAGAAGGAAAAGCTGCAGCTCCAGGGCAGACTGGTGCTCTGCAATATCATTCAGTACTTCAAAGAAGCTGGGAATGAGCTCCTGTAGCAAACTATGTATATGATTTAACTCATGGTTCATAAAAAGCGGGGGGGGGGGGGGGGGAACCTCATAATAGGAACACCTGTGTGGCAGTGAACAAGTACATAGTATCATATTTTTAAAAATGTAAGATACACTCTCTCTGTTGTATCTACTGCAACTGAAGTCAACACTTTAAAAATCCTCAGAAGGCAGGGAGTAGGTCTCTTTTCAAATAATTATCTCAATACCCAGGATAAGTAAAGATTTACTAATAATGGAAATTATAATTATACTTTTGTATAAAAATCTATCAGAATCATTTTAGCATTTCTTGTATTTGAAAATTAGAATTGTGAGGTCTTTTTTTTTGTAGAAAACTGTAGCCACCACACTGCCATTATTGCACTTTTATAAACTAACGAGGCCAGGACTTCAGAAGAAAACCACAACAAAATCCTTTTCCTCAGCTCATTAATCAAGAGCATTTTCAAAAGGACGCAAGAAACACAGTGAACATTAGGTTAATACACATCATGAGTTCCTGAGCGTATTTCCTTAATGTCACTGCTTCCTATTTCCCAGCCCAATTCAATGGAGGCCCCACAGAACTATGGTATTCACCACAGGATTTCCCCATAGCACTTCCCCAGAGGCTCACACTATCCCTAGATACTTTTTTTTTTTTTTTTTTAAACTGGAGAGAGAGGTGGGTATGATGACACACTGCTTCTGTTAATCAGAAGGGAAAATAGCAAATATCAGCTATGTAGTCCTCTTTTGCCTGGACCCTTTCAAAGCTTAATAATGGTTTAAAGGTGCCCCGCTAAAGTGGTTCCAAATACTCGCCTCTTTAAAACATAAGACGACGAAAACTTCATTTCAGTTGGGAAAAATATGTTTACAAAATGTTAATTCCTATACTCATGTGTCCATATGTAAGAAGTATCCCGAATTTTTCTACCAAAAAAATAAAAGAGGTCTATGGGTCAAATAGGCAAACCATGCCCGGTGCCAGCATGAGGAGTGAGACCAACAGGAAGCACACAATTCCACTGCCCCCTCCAGCCCGGCTCCTTCAGGACCCTTCTCACGAGTGGCCACCTCACCAGCCTGACTGCTGTCTCCATAACTGTGGAAGGCAGCTCAGCAGTTCCTGGAGAGCTGCTTTACAGGAAGCCCAAAAGCTCTGGACAGCAACTTGCTGCCACTGGATACAGCTACTAAAGATGAACCACACCGGAATACCTCAAATTAAGGCACATTAAGCTATTCTACCAAATATATTTCAAAAAATACGAAAAAGAGTATTTATCTCCAGATAGAACAATAAGGCTTTCAAAACACAGCACCAAATACATACACAAGAATGACCTGCCCCCTCAGGCCACCAGGACAGAAGGTGTCCTGTGCTCTGGACAGTTTCTACAGGACTGCTCTACAGAACACATACAGCTGTGCAGCCCCCTTCTCTCCTCACAACAAACCAAAACAAAACCCACAAACAAAACCTCTCAAATAAGTTCAGGAAACCCTTGCCAAAGCAAAATTTAAAAGAATTATTTCAGAGGCTTTAATATGATAATCTGTACTGTGAATTTCTATGAAGCTGGAGGATGTTGGATGAGTTGACTTCGCCTGGTGGCATCAGTAGGGCACTGTGACTTCAATAACACCTTTGGCACCTTCTAGATAGATTATGAATCAATTCACAGAAGTAACAACCCTCAACAGTTCATAATATATGCACAAGAACTCTGTAGATAACTAAATCCAAGTCCTTCGTTTTAGTCAATACCTCTTTCCCTTTACTAGTTTTTCATCAAAGCCATCAACACCGAGTATAAGAACAATGAACACACACAGCTAAGGCAAATAACAGATGTGATGAGGAAAATAATGAAAAAATTCTGGGATTGGCCATGATCCAAACTAGGAAAACAGCCTGAAGAAAGCCCAAAGATCTTTTCCATTTTATTTGCCTAAACTCCCTCTACCTGAGTGGCGTTATCTAGGGAAAAAAAACTGCTAAAGATTTTCCAATATCCTAATTATCTCTCAACCAGGCAAGTTATTTTCCATTCCCTAAAGGGGCCTATATTAAGAAGACCCTACAGACTACCTCCCAACCCACAGAGTTCACCCATTCTTGTCCATAAAGACTTTTAGTTGAGACATTTGCTGGTTCCTTGAAAACTTAAACTGTACTCAGTTAATATAGGCAGAGAAAAGTACTCCACAGGAGAAAAAAAAAACAAGGGAACAAACAAGGATAATTATCCGCATCCCCAATAAACACTGTGCCAAAAGATTCCAAGATGGCTACAGGGAAAAACTACCATTTCCAGGCAACGATAGTTCAATGCAGTGGGATCAGAGAATTCGGTCATGCCAAAATGCCAAAATGATACCTATATAGTACTTAAAAACAGATTAAAAAGCAAATTAAAGAAGGTAGCAAGTGAAAATTCTAATAATCTGCAAATCCATGAATGCACAAAAACAAAATTACATACTCTGCAGAATTTGGGATTCAAGGCACTTAGGATGATAAAGATTTGAAATTAGGTACAAAAGGACCCTAATTGCATTGCTTGAACACACTTCTTAAAAAATCAGTGACCTCCACTCAACATTTGTACTTCAAAACTTCACATTTTACTCTATGATGAACCTTCTAGAAAACTATACTCTCACCTGTGGAGGACAGTCATTTTTTTTGTATACCAAACTTACAATAACATGGAGATATTTACTACATTTTAACTAGAAACCTCTATGTCCTTTTGAAAATCTCAGTTGAGTGTTTGTTATTAATATCAAAGTAAGACTGGAGATGCCATGTGACAAATGTCCCAGCTTCCTCTTTATGTAGCTCCCCATTTTATCAACGATAGATATTATAACTATTCCAGGCTAGAAAAAAAGATAACAGAATTCATGAGCCACAACCTGAACAAAAAGACGATTTTTTGCAAGCAAAAATGAAGTGAAAGGACAATGATTTGCTTTTCATTTTTACTCATCTCCTCAAAATTAAAGAAAAAGTTAAATTGAGCTTAACTTAGAGAAATGCCACCATAAAAAGAGACACTGCATGTAACTGGACAACATAAGCTAAAGTAAATAATGAAGATAATATAGTCACAGCATTCCATTCTCACAGGTTGATCATTTTAAATTTTTTCATGACGTTTAATACCAAAATCTATGAAAGTGTTTTCTATGGACTTATTTACCCTACTTGGGCAGTATCTGAACAAAATACATCAGGAGAGAATGTATTTTTCTCCAAATGTCAAATTTTATTACAGTCAACAGATAAAAATATAAAAAGGTCACATTCCTAGAGACAAATAAATACCACAAAGATTTTACTATTACTTCATTCTGACACCAAATTCCACAGACAGTAGAGACAGCCACATTTTTATTAGGAACGTGAAAAATTCAGTGTTACTCACAAGTATAGTTCCATAACTGAAAAGGAATTCTTCTGTTACAACTTGAGGTCGAAATACCTGTGTGATGAGAGTTTCCACAGATTAAATCCTGAAAGCCACGTATGAGAAAACAAAAAGAAAATGTTTTGTCTGAATTGATGTCTCTAAGATTCGGTTTACCAAGAAGGGAGTCACCTTTACATTATTGTTTTGCTAATAAGATAGTACCTGAGAAGTTACCAGGTGAAGCACTATAGGCATCAGGGGTAGACACATCTTCAGCTGCTTCGCTTGGACTGTTGATGGGTGTTTACGACCAGAAACATTGGCCAAGGCGTTAAGAATGTCACCTGCAAAGCACATCCCAGAGCACACACGACAGTTACAGACCACAAATACTTAGGGACCACTAGTCACTGCTTGAACACTCATGGGGCTGCTGCGGTAATTACTCTCCAAATAAAAGAAGTGGGTAGGGGCTGTGTTATTTTATTCAGAAATACTGAGATTATACTAGAAAGCGGTGGCCTCTGGGGACAGAATGGATATAAGCTTGATCTTTCGTCTAGCAATTTTAAATAGAGTTTATAGTAATGGTTTTCGATATGATTATTCTTCCTTTTTCTTTTCTTTTTTTTTTTTTTATTTTGGTCTTTTCCAAATTTTAACCACGAGCCTTTTTCACACTTCTGTAAACAGGAAAATGTTATTTAAAAAATTAAAAGTGAGTGGCTCAGTCGGTTAAGCATCCAACTCTCGATTTCAGCTCAGGTCTTGATCTCAGGGTCATGAGTTCAAGACCCACGTTGGGCTCCACGCCCAGCCTACTTAAAAAATATGTAAGTGAACAGATTACAGATTGCAATTTTTAAATAATAGGATGGAAGAAAAAAAAGATCAATTCCTAAAGCTTCCCATTAGATGATAAGTCCAGTCATAAATAAAACTTGTGCTGTGGACATCTGAATCTTAGCAGCACATCCTAAAACAAGATGAGTCTGGCACTAAGAAACTCAGCTACCAATTGACCAGACTGTAGTCTGCAGGTTGAAATTTTACAAAAGGTTACAATCCAAAAAGAAATTTGAAATGTTCTATTTTCAGTCATTAACAGGCAAAAAAAACCTCTGAAAGTATTAGTAAGGAGCAAAAAGATACTGTCAATCAGCCATGAAGATATTTTCATTATTCTGATTTAATACTCTAACATTCTAAGTATACTTTACCATAAGAGATTGGATCAAATTTAACATTTTAAACCTTTCTGGTTTATAGCTACACCTGCTGGAAAAGCATGGAATGGGATTTAAACAAAATGTACGCATTCCTTAGATTATTTTAGTTTCTCCAAATAACAATGAAATAAGAGATTAGCTGGAATAGACATCTTTTACAAATCATTATTAGATATTTGTATTTAAATTTTTCAAACTCAAGAAATTTCTGAACTTTGAACTTCAATATCAAAATTCTTTAATATCTAAATGCTAATACCCATGCATTTTTAAATTCTTTTAACAGTAAATAAATGTGTGGCTGTAACCTGAAGGAAAATTTTTCTTCTTCAGAATTAGGCAGAGAAAAATCTTGGGAAAGTCACCTAAAATATAAAGCCTAAGTTCAATTTTAAGCTCTTAAGATGCTTTCCTTGTGTTTATTTTCCAAAATCGCCCGTTCACCACAGATAACACCTCAGTGTGACCTTTAGCCTGCTCGTTGCCTCAGTCATATCACTGACGCAAAATAATTGCAAAAACAGATAAAGCAAATCTTGAATTGAAATCTTGAAACTACACAATCAAGAAAAGGTGTAACCGCGCTCGCCTGTGATAAGCAAGAGGCAAGAATAAAAGAGGCGAAGCCTAAAAGCCCAGGCGCAGAAAGGCAATCAGCAAGGGGCGTACGGATGAGCTTCCAATTTACCCAGGATCCGTGGCAGTTCTTGCACGATATGACGGATGAGAAGGTCCAGGCATTTGGACAGGTATTCATTGCTGCTTTGCTGCTCCTTGCCTGGAGTGGTCTTTCTGCTGTCTCTCTCGATGTACATCACCAGTCTACATACAGGAAAGTGCAAAAGATTACCTCTCATGATAAAACAGTTGATAGCATCTGTCTGAAAATGCCACCAAGGCAAGTGTTTCCAGGGGGCACAGTCCCAATCATGCTGACATTTGGATTTGTAGCAATTTGTCAGGCACAGTCTAGTTTTGCCTTAGAAAAATCTAAATGTTTATGCAGTAAGAAAATAAGGCAACTTTGAATGTATCTGCCAATGTATTACAAAATAATGCCCTGATTTCATTTGGCCTTGGCTCATGAAAAGAAACCACATTCTTTAGATGACAGAGGAAAGGCAGAAAAAGGCATCTGGGCAGAAGAGCGCTCTTGGAGTTTCAAAGATTCAAAGTAGAACCACAAATTGTCTGCACTTCTGTTGGTCATCAGTACTAAACTTGCTTGGAACCTCAGGCAAGTCACATGAATTCCGGCTCCTTCAGTAAATTGTGTACATAAATCCAAAGAAAAAGTTTCATTTCAGCACTGGGCGATACAGATAGCAGACACTATATCAAAACATCTGGATTTCACATGTCCCTTTGTCCCCTAGTTTTATGATCTCTGCCCTTTAACGAACATATGACTTCTTTAACCCACTGACATTCAGTACATCAATCTCTGACCAACTGTGCCCAGCCCAGACCCAAGGAACATACTGACCATCACTCCAGATACTGAGAGTGTGGTTGAAAACTTTTAGGCTCACGTTTCATCCCCTTTGCTGAACCCACCAGGCACCTTCCCAAATGCCCATTTCTCTTGATTCTTTTTTTTTTTTAAAGATTTTATTTATTTATTTGAGAGAGAGAGAGAGAGAGAGAGCATGAGGGGGGAGGGTCAGAGGGAGAAGCAGACTCCCCACCGAGCAGGGAGCCCGATGTGGGACTCGATCCCAGGACTCCAGGATCATGACCCGAGCCAAAGGCAGTCGATTCACCAACTGAGCCACCCAGGTGCCCTTCTCTTGATTCTTGAAAGGGCAGTGAGTTCACTGATTCCGTCACATGAAAGCCCCTTTATATCTCCCATGCCATCATCCCTCATCATTCCTCTTCTCAGCTCCCTTGTTCTCACTCATATCACCCAACTTCTACTTCCCAGAGGGAACTTCGAACCAACTCCTACTGTCAGTGGGAAAGAGGTGGTTTTGTACATAACACAGATATACATAAAGTATACTGAAATCATAATGCTTAGCATTCATGTGGCTCTCTTCATAGATCTGGTCATGCTTTTTGCGGTTTTTGCTTACTATTACTTGGAGCTCTACATGAACACATGCGGACAACACCGAATCAAAAGTCTGTTTCCATCAGCCAGTTAGTATCCTTTGTTTGAGTCACTGATTACAGCACTGGCCACACTCTAACAAATACATGGCATTCGTCAAAATGCAGGGAAAATACTCATGAATCAGCAGAAATGTATCAATACTACTTAAAGAATTCACAGGACAAAACTTCTTGATGATGAGTAAACCACAGAAATAAGACCCTGAGATTTCATGATAAGTGGAATCTAAGAGCTTCAGGAGATGTGATACAATGCGTGGGGGCAGCCTGCTCTGCCAGCCAGCCTGGGCTCCCAGAACATGCAGCACCACACACCATCATTATGGCCAGGAGCTTCTGAGACAAGAGCAGCAACTTCAAGAACCTCTTGATTAGTTGGCACTGGTCCCTCAGCCCAATCCAAGGAGCAGGACCTGAAAATACCAAGGACAGGGAAACTTAACCTTTTCTGCTCCCCAAGAGGGGTTACCTGACATCTCCTTGCCCAGCCCCACCATCTGCCCAACGGCTTTTCCAAAATGAAAGAATATGGCGTCTCCTTCAAGATGAGTATTTCAAACACACCTTCTAACCATAATCTGCTCTTGATCCTACTTGCCCGTTCTTTCACTGTGACCGTTCCTCAACTTCGGGAAATCTTCTTCTCCTAATTGAATCCATGACATTTTCTCCCAATCCATCATCCTTCTCTCTTCTTCACTTACTTCCTGATTCGATTATATCCCATCATCCATCATTTCGATACCCTTTTGTCCCCTGTCTTTTCTTTGTGCCCATCTAGCCAAATGAACTCTTTGGCTAGGTCTGCTTTCTGGATGCCTGCAGAGAAGGCTGCTGCAGCTAAACTCCACCATAAATGCGTGGCACCAGTACTGAACGGCCCAGAGCAGTAGCAGCAATCTGACTGTACTGGTCAATGTATGTCCAGTCTATTTTCAAATTTTTCTTCTCTTCAAACCCCCAAGGGTCCACCCTCTCATGAGACTGTGAGTGATTTTGCCTCCTGTTGTACAGAGAAAATAGAAAGCATCATGAAGGAACTCTCCTCCCTAATTCTCGACATGGACACCTACTGTGCATCCCATCCTAGCTGCCTTTCCTCCCATCACAACAGTGGACCTCTCTCTCCTTTGCTCCGTGCTTTAGATCTCATTCTCTCCCACCTTCTCAGAACCTTAAAACTGCCAATTACTCATTTTCCCTTTTATATATTTACTTCCTCCCACTTAACAAAATAATTTTCATGTTCTTCTAGCAACTTCTTCATTGCCTCTCTAGGCCCCTTCAAATCTCTTAAAAGAGAAATCTATACCTAGCACCTCCACAGTTCCTCCTACATGTTCCTCAACCCTCCCCAGTCTGACTCACGCTCATCACTCACTTGAAGGTCACTGACAATCTCCATGCCATCAAACCCAGCGGGCACCTGTCAGCAGCGTTCAGCACTGTTGCCACCTCTTCTTACTCCTCTATATATCATGACACCATACATTCCTAGTTTTCTTCTCCAGTTTCTTTAGTTGGTCCTTCTCTGTGTCTTTTGTTGACTCATGCTCCTAAATGCTCAAGTTTATCAAGACTCAGTTCTAGATCCACTGCTCTTTTCTTACTACCATTTGACCCAGGTGATCTCATCCCCACCAATGATTTGACTTCCACTATGTACAGAGATGTTTTCCAATTACATAGCTGCAGCCCAAACCTGGTCTCTAAGCTACAGATCTACATATTCCACTGCTGATTTGACTTCTGTTTTTGTTTGTCTCAAAGCACTTCAAAATCTACATATCCCAGATAAACATGATTATCATCCCAACAAACCTGGTGGTCTTTCAGAATATAATGTCCCATTGTAAGGCATCACTCTCTACCCTATTAATACAGGCCAGAAACCTAAGAGTCATCCTTATCACCTCCCTTTCTCTTACTTCCCATACCATGTCAATCATTAAATGCTCCCCAAACCCTTACACTTTTCCACTCCCAATCAAGTGCAAGCTTCCATACTGCCTTCTCCCGGGCAACTACAACAGCCTCCTAGCTAGTGTATGTCTTTCTACTCTGTCATTTTCACCCTTACACACCATACATCTATGTGGATCTTGTCCATCAAGTTGCTCCTGTTCTTAAAACTTTTCAAGGGAATCCCACTGTCCTGAAGTTCTTAAAACTCCCTATCATGAACTTTAAGGCCTACAGTGTCTGGCCCCCAACTGCATCTCCAGCTTTGGCTTGCTTGCTTCCCTCCGGTTACACTGTTCTTCCAGCCCCTCTCACCTTCCCCAGCAATAAGGTATTGCCTCTCTGCCTACCTGGCTCTTCTCTTCTCTCCTGGCCAGTGAGATTTTATAATGTATTTTTATACATTTTATAATGTATTTTTATATATTTTATAATGTATTTTTGATTATCTGATAATGTTTGGCATCCCAGGAAATTTAAAAATACCGTAGGGCAAGAACTATATCTGATTTTGCTCACCACATCTTTCCACTTATGAGCACAGTTCCTGGCATGAAATAAGTGCCCGATAAATATTAGCTGACCAGATACATATTGCTGTTGAAACTGCCCTAAGACTTTACCTAGTTCTCTGAAGCAATTCCTTGGTCCTTACCTTTCCCAAGGCCTTTTTCTTAATTCTACTGTTTGATGTATTTGGCATTATATTGCTGGGGAAGGAAGGAAGGAAGGAAGGAACGAAGGAAGGAACAAAGGAACGAAGGAAATTTTTAAGACAAGCTTTTTCTAAGGAAGAGATACCATAAGTAAAATCAAAAGACAAATGAGGGAAAAATATTTCCCCATTTGGTTCTTCAAGGGATGAATGGTTAAAGAAAATGTGGTATACAAATACAGTGGAATATTATGCAGCATGAGAAAGAAGGAAATCCTGCCATTTGAGACAACATGGATGGATTTTGAGGGCACTGTGCTAAGTGAAATAAGCCAGACAGAGAAGACAAATACTTCATGGTAGCATTTCTATGTGGAATCTAAAAAAGGAAGGAAGGAAGGAAGGAAGGAAGGAAGGAAGGAAGGAAGGAAGGAGAGAAGAGAAAAAAAGAGAAAAAAGAAAAGAAAAGAAAAGTCAAACTCCTAGCAACTGAGAGTAAAAAAGTAGTTGCTAGATGCTGGGGGTGGGGGGGAATAAGGAGAGATAAGTAAGACAGTACCAACTTTCTGCTATAAGAGCAATAAAGTCTAGAGGATTTAATGTAAAACATGGTGACTATAGTTGAGAACACTTTATTGTATAACTGAAACTTACTAAGAGAGTAGAACTTAAATAATCTCAAAAAAAAAAAGATAAATCTGTGACTGGTGAATGTATTAATTAGCTAGATGGGGGAGTCCTTTCTTTCACAATGTATCAAATCACCACAATCTACACTTTAAATATCTTACAATGTCAATTATACCTCAATAAAGCTGAATTTTTTTAAAAGACAAATTGGGAAATATTTCCAACTCAATCACAAAAGACTATTTTATATGTATATACACACACACATATATACATATACATATCTATGCCTCCCAGATATCAATTAGAATAAAACAAAGAGGGGTGCCTGGGTGGCTCAGTCGGCTAAGCGACTGCCTTCGGCTCAGGTCATGATCTCAGGGTCCTGGGATCGAGCCCCGCATCGGGCTCCCTGCTCGGTGGGAAGCCTGCTCCTCCCTTTCCCACTCCCCCTGCTTGTGTTCCCTCTCTCGCTTTCTCTCTCTCTCTATCAAATAAATAAATAAAATTAAAAAAAAAAAAGAATAAAACAAAGAAGCCAAGAGAAAATATGAAGGATAGGAAAAGGCAATATACAGAGAAGATAATATAAATGGCCCAAGCAAGAAGATGCTCCACTTTGCCCATAATAAGAAAAATGTACAGTTAGCCCTTGAACAACGTGGGAGTTAAGGGTGCTGAGCCCCTGGCACAGTTGAAAATCCACGTATAACATTTGACACCCCCACCTGAAAAAACCTAACTACCAATATTGGAACCACAAGAGATCACTTTTTACTGTGATACGCAATTTCCTACAGAGATGAACTGCCGCTCAAGCACAGACTACTAGTGTCACATGTTTTAAGCAGATACTCGCAACACTTGAGCTCACTGCAACTGCACCAGGAAGTAGCTACAAAATTCTTACAGTGATACAGTATGTGCTACAGTGAGTTTTATGTAGCTATGATTTAATACTGCATCTTTACATTTGTTTATATCTCTCTCAACTACAAATGGCACCCTGCATAGTCTGTATGCTTGAGTTGTGATAAATTTTAACATCTTTTAAGATTTATCTACTTCTTTTAGAGAGAATGAGTGAATGCACATGAGTGGGGGTGGGGGGCACAGAGGGAGAGAGAAGGGGGAAGCAGACCCCGCTGACCACACAGCCCTGTGCAGGGCTCAATCCCAAGACCCCAAGATCACAACCTGAGCCAAAACCAAGAGTCGGACGCTTAACTGACTAAGCCATCCAGGCGCCCCAAATTTTAACTTTTTATAATAGATTTATATGTATTTAATAGCAGTAAATGATAAAGTAGACTAGTATCTACATATATTTTTTCCATTCATGACATACCCAACTTCTTCTTAATTTTTTCAATATTTCTATGCTATATGCTTTGTCCATAAGTTTTTTTCAAATTGTCACAAATCTCAAAAAAATTTTCCAAAGTGTTTATTGGAAAAATCTGCATATAAGTGGACCCATACAGTTCAAACCCATGTTGGTCAAGGGTCAACTGTATGTTAAAATAACGGTTTAGCCTTCAAATGGCCAAATGCAGAAAGTTTGGTAGCGAAGACTGCTATCAAGACTCTGGAGGATACCAACACCCTGGTACTGCTGGTGGAAGTAAAACTTGGTGTAAATCCCAGAGACAGTAGGTTGGCAGTATCTTCAAAATTTAAAAAAATCTAGCAAATCTACCTCTAGGAAGAAACATATATACTTGTATACATGTGACGCATCCATATTTTTCTGCTTGTAACAGTAAGATATTAAGGAGGAAAGTGTCCAGCAAAAGAGAGCTGGTTAAATAAAATATGGTCCAAAATAAAATATAAATAAATAAATAAATAAATAAATAAGGTCCATCATTACACCGTAACTATCAAAA
>NC_138369.1:59733296-59752868 GCF_054177405.1 Leptonychotes weddellii
GATGGACTCTGAAAAACAAACAGGGTTCTAGAGGGGAGGGGGGTGGGAGGATGGGTTAGCCTGGTGGTGGGTATTGAGGAGGGCACCTTCTGCATGGAGCACTGGGTGTTATGCACAAACAATGAATCATGGAACACTTCATCTAGAACTAATGATGTAATGTATGGGGATTAACATAAGAATAAAAAAAAAAAGCCTAAAAAAAAAAAAAAAAAGAAACACTGTTAAGTAAAACAGGCAAAGTTCAAAACAGTATTTTTGTGTATAAGGAGACAAATAGGATCTATACTCACGTTTGCTTGAATAAAAATTCTCTGGAAGGATACACAAGCCAAGAGCAACTAATAATAATGCTTAATTTTGCATGATGGTGCTCTGGGGCTATGGAAGACAAGGTGGAATAGATTTCTCACTTTTGAGCTTTCTTTAGTTTGTGAACCAAGAATACAAGTTATCTAGTCAAAACATGGAGTAATATCATTGTCCTACAGAGTCCATTTTTTTAAGTCACAGGAATAAAAGGCACAGTATAGGGAATATAGCCACTGGTACTGTAAAAGCGTTGTATGGGGACAGATGGGAGCTACACTTGTGACTTGTGGTGGGCACAGGATAATGTAGAGTTACTGAATCACTATGTTGTACACCTGAAAGTAATATAACATCGTGTGTCAGCTATACTCAAAAAAAAAAAAAAAATTGTTTCAATGATGTAATGCTCAATAGCACAAGATACTCTACCAAATGATAAATGCTGAGTGCAGGCAAAAAGACTATCCCTCTCTGTAAGATCTATAGAGTTATGCTTTCTCACAGTGCCAAGTGTCAGGGTGACTCTTTTTTTTTTTTTTTTTTAAAGATTTTATTTATTTATTTGAGAGAGAGAATGAGATAGAGAGCATGAGAGGGGGGAGGGTCAGAGAGGCAGACTCCCTGCTGAGCAGGGAGCCCGACGTGGGACTCAATCCCGGGACTCCAGGATCATGACCTGAGCCGAAGGCAGTCGCTTAACCAACTGAGCCACCCAGGCGCCCCAGGGTGACTCTTAAAAAGTAAGCCAACAACAGTACCACAGCAGTACCCCAAAAATTTATTATGGTCTGTGGCCGCATTAGGATTTCTAGATTTTTTTTTCTACTTTCCTTCAGCAGGCTCATTTCATCTAACAATACTAAGATGGAGCTGTCACCCAAACGTGTATATAATTCCCTGCAGCACTATCTAAAACTGTGATCCTGAACAAATTTCTTAAACTCTTAAAAGCTTCAGTTTTCTAATTATAAACAAGATAATAATGCCCACCTTGTAGGATACTGCTATGAGAATTCAATGAGCTAGTAGCCTGGGGTAGGATACACAGTCAACTCTCAAGAAATGGTAGCTAGTACTGTTAATTATTATTAATATTAATAATTATTATTACCCCTACCACCAAACTCAAGAAACTGCTTTCTTGAGTGCACAGGTCTTAAGAGAAAGATCCCAGAGGGCAAACTACTCCTCAACCTACTCTCTTACTCACAAATCATCATGGTCAAAAATCTCACCTCCAGCTTCCCCTGCATTTGGAGCCCTGCCTCAAGTGATTACAGTAAGAGGGAGTATGCTGTCTTTCAGTAGATGATGTGGAAATACAGGTCATTAAAACTTTACTACTCCTTTTGATGTAAGAAAAAATGTAAACATTTCCTGTTAGGAAATAAAATAGCTATCAGGTCAGTTTTGTTTTAAATGGACATGCAGAATGTACTGCCATTTATTTACCCAATCTTCTACTAAGAGACATTATGGCTGCACAGCTTTCGTTCTTACAGACCATTCTGCTGTGAATGCTGCTGCATATGTCTTCTGGGGTACAGGGGCAAGAGTGGCTGAGGTACATATATAGGAACAGAACCATGAAAGTTCTACATCATGGTACTGCCCCACTGCTTCCCAAAGTGGCTGTCCCAATGTACTCCCAACAGCCAGGTAGGAGGTGCCTCTGAGTTACAAGCTCATTGATGTCTACTGGTGTCAGATTTCATCTTTACCCATCTATATCTTATGGTCTTCATTTGAATTTTCTTTGTTATTAACATGGTAAGCATATTTTTGTATCTCTTTGTTCATATTTCCTCTTTTGTGAAATTCCTATTCAGGTGTTTTGTTCATTCTCCCACTGGGTTTTCAAACTTCTGTTACTGACTCGTAGGCATTATTTATATGGTCTATATCTTTCTTCTTCCCCTTCTTTTCCCCTCTTTCTCTTTCTTCTCCTTCTTTTGGTCTTTCCCACTGAAGTCCTCCAATCACTGGAAACTGATTTATCATACAGATTGGGAAGGAATCCAAATCCATTATTCTTCCAGGTAGATAACCACTTGCCTGGTACTACTGACTAAAAAGATTCTTCCAAAACTACGTGTGAAAGACAAAGGGTAAAATAACAAATATATGGCAAAGTCTGATTAAAAAGCAGCAGATTCCTAGATTACCTCCTCTACCCAATGAGTCCAGGTGACTGCCACTAAACTTGCACCCAAGCAGACATTGAAGTCTGGAGGTTTATTCTCTACAGAAAGTAAAACAGCAAGTTTCTACACTGGGAGAAAGTAGACCAAATCAAAGAGACCACTACCAAAGCACAAACAGGGAGAGACTAAATGAATTCTCACTGGGGTTTCCATCCCCTTTTCCCAGCAGGCTCCCAGGATTCTGGGTAGCCAGGTCCCTGCCTTCCAGCTGATGACTAGAATGCTCTTCATGCTCTTTAGTAAAACTGGCCCAAGACAAACATATTAGAGATATTAATGCTGAAGTTCAAATAAAAATCCCTGTACAGATGATCTTAGTGTGAAACTCAAAGTCAAGAAAATTCATTCATGCACTGAGAACTTTTAAAACAGGTTGTCACCCTAATCATAACCAGACCAAACATTACCACTTATCTGCAGCCATGGTTTTGCTTGACATTATATTTGCTGATATTCATCCATGCTATTTTTCATTGCTGGATAGTATTCCAGTGTGTGGATATACCACAATTTATATATTATTGATGGATGTTGGGGCTGTTTCAATTTATGAATAGTGCTAAGAATATCTTATGCTTGGCACATGTAAACATTTCTGTTGGGTATATACCTCAAGTGAAATTGCTGGATCACAAAGCATTCTTAGATTCAGTTTAGTAGACACTGCTGATGATCAGTTTTCCAAAGTGATTAAGACAATTTACATTCCAGGGCGCCTGGGTGGCTCAGCTGTTAAGCGTCTGCCTTCGGCTCAGGTCATGATCCCAGGGTCCTGGGATCGAGCCCCGCATCGGGCTCCCTGCTCAGCCAGAAGCCTGCTTCTCCCTCTCCCACTCCCCCTGCTTGTGTTCTGTCTCTCCCTGTGTCTCTCTCTGTCAAATAAATAAAATCTTTAAAAAAACAAACAAGATAATTTACATTCCAACAGGCAGATATAAGAATTCCAGTTGCTCTACATTTTTGCCAAACTCTGCATTATCAGACTTTTTAATTATAGCCATTCTGGTGGGTATTCATTGGTACGTCATCAATCAAACTGAATTTTCCTAATGACTAATAAGGCTATGCGTCTTTTTGTGTGTTAAATGGCCACTTGGAGATAACTTTTGTAAACTGCCTATTCAAGTATTGTGCTCATTTTCCTGTTGAGTTATCCCCTTTCAGTTCTTTAGATATTGTAATTACGAGCCCACTGTTGGTTATGTGACAAAAACCTTCCTGTACCCTATGTCTTATTTTGTTATTCTCTTAATGATGTCTTTTGATGAACAGAAGTTCCTAATTTTAAGGTAATCCAATCTATCAATATTTTCCTTTCGGACAGTGCTTTTGTGTCCTGTTAAAAAATGTTGATAAAGGGGTGCCTGGGTGGCTCAGTCATTAAGCATCTGCCTTCAGCTCAGGTCACGATCCCAGGGTCCTGGGATCGAGCCCCGTATCGGGCTCCCTGCTTGGCGGGAAGCCTGCTTCTCCCTCTCCCACTCCACCTGCTTGTGTTCCTGCTCTCACTATCTCTCTCTCTCTGTCAAATAAATAAATAAAATCTTTAAAAAAAAAAAAAAGTTGGTCAACTCCAGGATCACGAAGATATTTTTATTTGCTACCTACTAGAAGCTTTATTGTTTAAATAACATTTTTATATTTAAACATGCAATCTACCAGAATGGACTTTTTTGTACAGTGTAACTTAATACAGTCTCTCTACTGATATCCAAAGTAATCCAGCACCATCTATTGTAAAAACCACCATTTCCCACTGTCCTCTCCCCATCTCTTCTGCTCTTCTCCATGTTTTCCATCCTCATATCTCTCTATCCTGACCCCACCTTACTTCAGTAGATTAATTCTCTATTCAGCTGTGTCTGATCCACTGAACTCCTACTTTCAGTTACTGTATTTTTTAGTTCTGAAGTCTCCATTTTGTTTGTTTTTATAGCTCTAGCTCTCTACTGAAATGTCCCATCTTTCAAATTCCTTGACTATACTGATCTAGTTATTTTAAGGTCAACATCTGATAAGTCCATCGTCTGTATCCTCTGTGAATACTATCTTGTTTGTTTGTTTGTCATATCATCTTATCTCCTCATAGGCCTGATTACTTTCTATTGAGGGTTAGATTCTATACATGAAAACTGGAAGAATATTTTGAGGCCTAGGATTAGACTTCTCCAGACAGGATTTACATTTGCTTCTGGAAGGTAGCTGGGGTATCAATGAGCCTGGATCACCTGAATCCACTCAGAAATTTAGATGATTCAGAAGTGGGCTTCTTTCCTTGGTTCTAGAAAATCCTTTAAATAAATAACAGGTAGTCCAGAAACAGAAAACAGAGAAGATGGAAATGTTTATCTATTGGAAATCAGGGGATCCAAAAGAAACCCTGCCAAAATTCACAAGAGTATAAAAAAAGCAAATTAACACTTGTCTATAAGGAACTGATTTTTTCCTTAGTATTTAAGTGTATTTCCTTAGTATTTAAGTACTCTCTGTTACAAAATGTAATAATGTGTTACCTAACTACCATAGCTTGAAACATCTTTTTTTTTTTTAGGCAAAAACTACTCAAATCGTTTCCAAACACTAGCACAGACTTTTCACACATAAGAAAATATCCATTACCTCTGCTGAGAGAAATAAAAGACTGATGGGATCCATAACGATATCAAACTAACTCTAGAATCACGCTCCATCTCTTTGTGCTCTCCCCAGTGCCTTCCCATTACAGGATATGTTTACACAGGCTGTAGTAGGATAGATTGACTTTACTGACAAGGGAACATTAGCTCCTAAAAGGATTCACATTCTATGAAGAAAATAAAATGTGGTAACATTTGAGTGTAGTATCCATAAACACTTTACAGTTGCTCTACAACAAAACTGTAAATTATATTTCTTAGCATTTTACAGAGAGATCAAGTTAAAAAGACCAACAATCTGAACTGTAAAATTACCCTGGATGCCAAACAAAGTACTTCAGAAATACAGGGGAAGAAGACAGTGGACTTCCAATTTCTGGTAAAGGCAAGTTAGGTTATTCAGACAAGCCTTCCCACTATAAACAATGCAAAAAAGAAACATGCTGAATAAAAGATATATCCATTTAATAATCACATCAAATTATGTAGAGTACAAATAAGCACAGGAAAAATGCCTAAGCAACTGTCTACTGTTATACAAGAACAGCATGGTTCATACAGAATTTTCAGTGACAACATCATACTTGGGTACAAAAGTGTTGTCTCAAACAATTTAAATGGAAGAGAAGATGATACTTTCTGGAATACCGTGTCAGTTGTTGCAGAAGAAACTCAAGGAACTGATGTCAACTATGCTATGGTAACACTTCAATAAAACAACTTAAGAAGATGCATGTGGAGTGTTGAAATAAATCCTTTTTATGAAACGCAAGAATGGAAAAAAATTTCTAAACCAGTACATTTTTTTATGTAATTGTAAGTACATATGTGTAACCACAATAATAAGTTAAATATTTAGAGTTACAGGTAGATATGTCTATTTTATCAAATTCCTAAAAAATATATATATGTTCTGCCATGGTCCCAACAAGCCTTTTTGAACCTACCATTGAAACACTGAGTGTTTGTGTTATAATCAGAATCGCCTTGAATTCAACTAACTCCAAGATGTTTTCATCAGATTATTCTAGCTTTCGTATGGAAAATAAATCAGGGGAGGGTGGGAGGGTGGGATGCAAGACTAGAAGCAGAGAGACCAGTTAGCAGGCTAGAGTCATAGCCAAGGAGAGATGCTGTTGGCTTGGACTAGGATTAGGAGCGGTCTGGATGGAAAGAAGTAGATAAATGGGGAGGTGAGCATCTTTTGGAGAAAGTGTCAATATGACTTGCTGATGAAATGGACTGAGTGATGAGAACAACAACAAAAACATGGGTTACTCAGAGGTTTGGGATCAAAGAACTAGATAAAGAATACTACAGAGCATGCTGGATGTTATTGAGATGGTGGAGTCTGGGAGTGGAAATGAAGGCGGAAAGCAGATCTGGTTGGTACAGGTTAACTTGAAGGTTCCTCTTAGGCAGGCCACTGAACATTGAACACGTCGTGATCATATAAGCCTGGAGTAGGAAGAGGTCATTTAGGTGCTTATCAGTGGATAAAAAGTTTTGAAGCCATTGGATTAGATGAAATCACCTCAGAACAGTAATGGTAGGGAAACAAGGAGGGCCTGGGATGAAGCAGAAGAGGGAGAACTAGCTAAGAGAGCCTGAGGTAGAAAGAAAGCAAGGACTGTCTATCAAGTTCCTACTGTGAGCTCTATAACTACAAAGGGAAATTCTGGGTCCAGTTGGCAAGTTGAACCCAAGCATTTTACTTCCCATTTTTGCCTCTTCCCACAGGAAATCCACCTTAGCCCTACAAACAGGAAACTGTACCATTCACAACCAGAACCTTGAAAGAATTTCCTAAAGATGATGGTGCAGATATAAGTGCACCAAGGGAAGGCCCAAGTGCCCAGGGTGGAAAACCTGGCTGGGAAGTGGGGAGAACCCCAGCAGCACACAAAGCTCTAAATGGCAGGGGAACAAGACAGGTTTATAGACATAGGGGCAAATAAGGAGAGGGAAGTTTCTCAACCCTATGAACAACTCTTTTATTTTTTTTTTAAGAGTTTATCCATTCGTTTGAGAGAGAGAGAGAGAGATCACATGAATGGGGGGAGGGGCAGAGAGAGAAGCAGACTCCCCACTGAGCAGGGAGCCCAATGCAGGACCCGAGCCCAAGGCAGACGTTAAACCAACTGAACCGCCCAGGTGCCCCCCTATGAACAATTCTTAACTGGAACAGGCATACTTAGCAACTAGCAGAATCCATCCATTGGCTATCTGATCTGTGCGGTGAGGGCTATTATGATGGGAAGGGACAAATGGCAGTGTCTGGCATGTCCCCTAACAAGATAGGAACCCATACCAGCGGAAAACCAAATCACAGGAATTCCACCGATAGCAAAAAATTGAAAGGTGCAGTGGTGATAAAATCTATTATGTCCCCATTTAAACTGTCTAACTTGGCCAGTGCAGAATCTTAGAAGATGGCTATGATAGATCTTGAATGACTGTAGGTTATCCAAAATAGGAACAGGCTAGGACTCCAGCTACAGCTGTGATTTAAGATTTAGGATCCCTACTGGAGCAAATCAACACCACCCTGGAATTGTAGTTGCTATTGGCCTGACAAAGGCTTTTTACTCTGTTACCAGTTTGGAAGAACCACCAGCATGTGTTTGCTTTTACTCAGCAGGGTAAACAGTAAATGTTCACTGCCTTGCCTTTAAGTTATGCCAACGATCCTGCTCTCAGCCATAAAACAGTTTGCAAAGACCTAGATCATCTTGACGTCTACCCAACACCACACTTGTACGCTACTTTGTTGGCATTAAGCTGATTGAACCTGAGGAACAGTTAGCAGTGGGTACTTCAGTTGGCTTAGGAAGACACGTGACAGACAGATAAATTCCATAAAAATCCATGGGCCTACGAGTCCTCAGTGAAGTTTCTGGGGCTCACTGGTCTAGAGTATGTTGGGGCATCCCTCCAGGTCCAAAACAAGTTATTGCATCTTCTACCGACTATGACCAAAACAAGTGGGCTCTTATGAACTTAGGAAGCAATATATACCACTTTTGAATGTGTTCTTAACTCATTTCCTGAGGAACCCATTTAAAAACGTGCTAGTTTTGAACAGAGGTGGTGTGAATAAAGGCTCTGCTGCACTTCCAGACTGCAGTATGAGCTGCTCGGCCCCTCGGGCCTCAGGACCCAGCATAGCTACTGACACTGAGCGTCTGTGGTAAACAGGGTTGACAGAGGGAGCCCCAGGGAAGCACCAAGAAGTGAATCACAACACAGGTCTTTAGGGTTGCTATGATCTGAAGGGTTGTATCCACCCCAAAATTCGCATGTTGGAATCCTAACACCCAATGTGATGGTGTTAGAAAGTGACTAGGTCACCCATGGGAGGTAATTAGGTCATGAAGGGAGAGCCCTCATGAATGGAATTAGTGCCCTTATAAAAGCGATCCCACAGAGCTCCCCAGTTCCTTCCTCCACGTGAGGACACAAGGAGAAGCCTGTGACTGGATGAGGCCCTTCATCCAACCATGCTGGCATGCTGGTGTCACACTTCCAGCCCGGAACTGTGTTTCCATTGTTTAGAAGCTACCCAGTCTCTGGCATCTTGCTATAGCAGCCCAAACAGACCCAGGGGTTTTAGAGCAAAGCCACATGCTCATCTGCAGGTTACTGTTCTTTTGAGAACAGCTCCTGATTGAGAAGGAATGAATGAGCACTGACATCAAATGATTACATCATCTGAGCTACCTCTCATTACTTGTATTATTAACCTGACACACCAAGCCACTAGGTTGGGCATGCAGAGCAGTAACCCACTAGGTAGACTGATCAGTAGAAGAGACTGAGCTGGAAGAGATCCAGAATGTACTAGTAAGTTGCATGAGTAGGTGGCTGAGATTCCTCTGACACACACTCTTCTCCGTTGCCCCCCACCCCTTGATCCTGACCAAGAATTGACTGAAGAGGAAAAGCATTGAGCCTGGTTGCTGAATGGTGCAGTACAATGTGCTGGCACCAAATCGAAGTATACTGCTGCAGTTTACAAAGCGAATCGCGAGAGTTCCTGAAAAGGAAATCCTCCCAGGTGGCAGAGCTTCAAATATATTTTGTTGTGCCCTGTGTTTAAATTGCGATATAGCTACAAGTACAGATGCATGCTGATTCACAGGCACTGGCTAACAGCTTAGGAGGATGGTCGGGGACTTAGAAAGAACAAGATATGAAGACTGATGACAAGAAGTGCTGGGAAAGGGGTATGTAGGTAGACGTCTCCGAATGGGCACAAAGCATGAAGACATTTCTGTACCATGTGGATGACCTTTCTTGGGCATCCACACTCAGAGAAGGCTCTCAATAACAGGTAGACAAATGACATGTTCTGCAAACATCAGTCACGACTCCCTCCAGCCACCCCGGGACTTGCTCAATGGGCCCACATGCAAAGTGGCCCAGGTGGCAACAATGGAGGCTATGCACGGGCTCAGCAAAAGGAATGCTCCTCATCAACCATAACCTGGATATTGCCACTTCAGCCAACAGGAGAAGCCAATGCTGAGGCCCCTATTTGGCCCCATTTCCTGGGGAGACCAGCCAGTCATCTAGCAACAAGTAGAGTTATGGAAGAGGCTGTAAACTCTCCTTGGTGTAACAAGTTACATATCCTGGATACAGATTTGCTTTCCCAGCCTTTAAGCGTCCGCCTGTGCCACTAAGTGCGGATTTAAGAAATGCCTTATTTATCATCATGGTAATCAATATAATCCTATATCTGCCCCAGGATCTTATTAACAGTAAAAGAAGTGTGGTACTGTGTTGATGAATCACTGACCTCTACCTCTGAAACCAATAATGCATTATATGTTAATTGAATTTAAATTAAAAAATAAGTGGAAAAAAAAAAGTTTCCAATCTATATATAGCCAAAACATCAGTATTTCCTTTTACAGTTTCTTTCATTGCTTTTCCACTCAAAAAAGCTTTTGCTACCCATATTTAAACATATTCTCTTCCAGCTGTTTATGGTTCCTTTTTGGTATCTAATTCTTTAATCCATCTGGAATTAGCTTTTGTATGGTGTAAGCTGAGAAAATTTTTTCCCATACAGTTAAACAATGATACAGAATAAATGTTTCTTTAAAAAAAAAATCCTCCAAGATCAAAGTAGGCTTTTTCTTTATTTCACTAATTACCATATTAATAGTAATGCTATGGGGAAGGGGAAAAAAAAACCTTGAAGAAAAACGTGATCCCTCAGGAGTCACTGAAATTTCAGGCTCAGAGAGCAAATCTATACAATGAGCTTACAAGACTATTCATCCTCGGAAAGGGTTATCATTTCCAGAGACAACTAAGACCCTATTTTATCACCTGTCATATTCAATATGAGTATGAAACCATTTGGAAAAATAGGTGGACATTTTGGGGCCATCATATAATTTTTATCTGATCCTGACAGATCAATTCCACTGCCTGTCATGCAAGATAGATTTAAAAGCTGACATCATAGAAAATGTGCTGATATTTAATCCAGAAAAGGCCAATGGTGATGACAGTAAGCAGGAAAAAATATCTACATAATGTAGCAAAGGTTATCATGGGCTTTTGATGTGAGGTTTCAAGTTCTCAGGCAGATGGACAGCATTGTGGTTAGTTCAGGATTCCAGCTGCGAGTGGAGTTCCAGGGGACGGGTAAGGAAGGAGAAACAATTTTGCATATAAACTCATCACAGAGAATTTTAATCTCTCTCTAACCTGAAGTCTGCCTTCCTTTTGCATGCTTTGGTTCAACCTTGCATTTTATAGATATCCTAATATAATACCTGGGCTGCAAAGCACAAAGCAACAAGTACCAACCATTTTCCATACTCTGGACTGGCTACCTCTGTGTTTCTGAGAGTAACATATTCATAAATTTAATTTATAAAGTCGAAACAAATTTGAGCTTTGACTGCCTTAAGGATTCCCTTAATCCTTCAAAATCACCTAGTGTCTATTACTATCATTTTTTTTCTTCATTAGATTTTAATTACAGGAGTGAAACATTATTATAATAAGGCTAAAATAAAAATGAAAAATAACAATCTCCTGAATAAAAATAACAATCTCCCTATCCCACCCTCTTCACTAGCTTTTTTAAAAATAATTTTTTATACAAATAGAAGAGTTTTTGCCATTTTTATTTGTTTTATAAAAACAACTTCATTATATGTGGCTCTGCCCTTTCATTTTGCCACTTATCTATATATAATGAACATACCTCCAAGTTAATGAAATGAATCACTTACTTATAGCTTTACCAGCATTTCAATATCAATGGATAGTAACTGTATTTCCAGATATTAACCACTACAAACAATGCTACTACATTGGACACCCACAGGCACACATCCTGAATAATTCATACTTCTACTTCTAACACCAAATGCAGATCTGTTAGAACCAAAGTGATGTGTATTGTTAACAGTCATAGATGTTTATAAATTACTTTCCAAAAAGTTGCACCAATTTGTATTTCCATGAGCAGCACTTAAAAGTGACTTTGGATTTCCAATTATGCCAAGATGGAATTATGCTCCATTCCTCCCAGATCTTCCCTCTTATAACTAAAAATGCCTGGACATAATATAAAGAACAAGCATAAGGTGACTCTAAAATATGGAAAAAAGGAGCCAACCTGCCTGGAGAATAAAGGACTTGAGGAACAACACAGCTATGAGTCTCCTCGGTTTCCTTATTGCTGCTCACGTATTCGGAAAACGATGTTGCAGAAGCTGCCAACCCAGAACTATCCCCCAAAAAGAAAAGACCTGCTTCCCTTAGCCAAAGCACCAGTAAAAAGATAGTCTAAAGGGAAATTTTTGTGAGAATACCTACCCTACTTTGGCAAAACACCAACAGAAAACTGCACACAGCCCTCTCCCTCCTCTACAAGTGGCCCACTCTGATTCCCCAACTGGGAGGTGTGAACAAGGCCAACAGGGAGCTAATCTTCCATCCTCTGCCAGGTGGGAGCAGGCAGCAATGATCTGATCCCACCACCCACCATCGCATCCGTGAGATGAGCCCGCAACTGATCCTCTACTCCCTGCCAAACCAAAGTAAGGCACCCGCCAGTTTCCCAGAGAGGATGGTGTCAGCATATCTGAGCAGGATACTGTTGTCCCAGACCCCAACCAGCAGAAGCAAGCAGCAATCAGATTCCCCCATTGGGTTAGTGTCAGTGGGGTCCAGTGATGAGCTGAACCTCCATTTCTTAACAAGCAATAAGACTTAATGACACAGAGTTAAGGTGAAGACACAGAGTCTCCTAAGATAATAGGCCAAATGTCCAAGATACAATCAAAAATCATTAATGGTATCAAGAACCAGGAATATCACAACTGGAATCAAAAAGACAGTCAACAGATCCTAACACCAATATGAATCAGATGCTAGAACGACCTCATAAGAATTTTAAAACCGCTATAATACAAATGTTTCAAATTCAATGAAAGAACTGAAAATTTCAGGAAAAATAAAGGTTATAAAAAAATGTAAAATATAGACCTGAAAAATACAATAACCAATACAAAAAACTCACTGGATGGGGCTCAATAATAGAATGCAGATGGGAGAGAACATAATCAGTGAATTACAAACAGAATAATTATATTTACAAAATCTGAAAAACTGATTTAAAAAAAGACTTAAGAAAAAAAAAAGAAAGAAAAGCAGCAGGGGTCCTGCGTGGCTCAGTCAGTTAAGTATCCAACTCTTGATTTCAGCTCAGGTCATGATCTCAGGGCTGTGAGATCGAGCCCCACATTGGATGTGGAGACTGATTAAGATTCTCTCTCTCCCTCTCCCCTTCCTCCTCCCCATCCCTCTCCCTAAAGAAATTAAAAAAAAAAAAAGCAGAGTCTCATGGCCTGTAGAATAACCACAAAATGCTTTATACAAGGATACCTCATTTATTGGGCATTGCAGATATTGCATTTTTTACAAACTGAAGGTTTGTAAAACCTTCAGTTTGTAAAACCATCCTCTGCATGGATCAAGTCTATTGGTGCCATTTTTCCAATAGCATTTGCTCATTTAGGTCTCTGTCACATTTTTCTCACAATATTTCGAACTTTTTTGTATTATTTATTATATTTGAATTGCTGCAATCTCATGATAAAACTTTAATGAATGAGGAGTTGCTTCTTATGGATGAGCAAACAAAGGAATTTCTTGAGAGGGAATCTACTTCTGGTAAAAATGCTGTGAAGATTGTTGAAATGACAATGCATTTAGAATATTACATGAACTTAGTTGATAAAGTAACAGCAGGGTTTGAGAAAACTGACTCCAATTTTGAAAGAAGTTCTACTTGGGCAAAATGCTATCAAACAACATCACATGCTACAGAGCAATCATTCATGAAAGGAAGAGTCAATCAATGAGGCAAACTTCATTGTTGGATTATTTTGGGAAATTGCTATAGCTACCTCACCCTTCAGCAACTACCACCCTGATCAGTCACTGGCCATCAACATCGAGGTAAGAACCCCCTCCATGAGCAAAAACATTACAGCTCACTGAAAGCTCAGATGATGGTTAGCATTTTTTTCTTTTTTTGCAATAAGGTATTTTTTAATTAAGGTATGCACATTGTTTTTTTTAGACATAATGCTACTTCACACTTAATAGACCACAGTATAGTTTAAACATTACTTTTATATGCACTGGGAAATCAAAAAATTCATTTGACTCACTTTATTGTAATATTCACTTTACTGTGGTAGTCTGGAACTGAACCTGCAATATCTTTTATCCTCAGACTCCCAAGAAAGAAAGGAAAGGAAGAATGGAACTGAACAAGTATTTGAAGAAATAATGCCTGGAAAATATGCATATTTAGCAGAAGAAATAAATCTACAGATTTAAGGAGCTGAACAAACTCAAAATAGGAGAAACTCAAAGAAATTCACACCACAGATAAATTACAATTAAGCTTCTAAATCCTAAAAGACAAAGAAAATATCTTTAAAAAAAAAAACCAACCAGAGAGGAATGGCCCATCACTTATAAATAACATCAACTGTAACAACAGATTTTTTCATATGAAACTATGAGGACCAGAAGAAAGTGTAATATTTTGGGGGACTTTAATAAAAATTGTCAACCAAAGTTTTAAATGCAGAGAAATATGCTTTGGGAATGCAAAATTATAAATAAAGATTTCTCAGAAAAAGGAAAAGTAATAATTCCTTTATAACAAACCTATCTTTAAAGAATGGCTTCAGAAAGTTCTCTAAACAAAGTAAACTACATCAGACTATCAAAAAAGAACATCAGAATACGTAAAACTAGGGGTATATGTAATAGTCTAACCTACATTAACCTAAAATAAAGGCAGACAGAAGTGGCTATATTGACACTAAATGAAGTAGATGTCACAGAAAAGAAAACTCTCAGAGACAAAGAGGAACTTAAATAATGATAAAAGCATCTATCCAGGAAGACATAATAACCCTAAATATATATGCACTGAACAATGGAGCCTCCAAATACATGAAGTAAAAATTGTTACAGATGTAGTGAAAAGAAGGGCCACATGCACACCAATGTTCATAGCAGCAATGTCCACAATAGCCAAACTGTGGAAGGAGCTGAGATGCCCTTCAAAAGATGAATGGATAAAGAAGATGTGGTTCATATATACAATGGAATATTACTCTGCCATCAGAAAGGATGAATACCCACCATTTATATTGACATGGATGGAACTGGAGGGTATTATACTAAGTGAAATAAGTCAATCAGAGAAAGACAATTATCATATGGTTTCATTCATATGTGGAACATAAGGAATAGTGCAGAGGACAATAGGGGAAGGGAGGGAAAACTGAATAGGAAGAAAACAGAGAGGAAGACCAACCATATGAGACTCTTGGCTCCAGGAGGGTTGTGGACAGGGAGGTGGGTGGGGGGATGGGGTAACTGGGTGATGGGAATTAAAGAGGGCACGTGATATGATGAGCAGTGGGTGTTATATTCAACTAATGAATCAGTGAACATTATATCAAAAACTAATGATGTACTTATACCTTGGCTAACTGAATTTAAATTTAAAAAAATAAAATTAAAAATTAAAAAATTTTTTAAATTTTTAAAAATTGTAAGAGCTGAAAAGAGAAATAAACAAATCCACAATTATAATCGCAGACTTCATTATCCTACTTTCAGTAATTGCCAGAAATACTAGAAATAAAAACCGTAAGAGTACAAAATATCTAAACAACACAATGAAACAAGAGAATCTAACCAACAGAGAAAGAACACTCCACCCAACAAGTAGCAGAATTCACATCCTTTTCAAGCATCCGTGGAACATTCACTAAGATAAATCATTTACTAAACCATAAAATAAATCCCAACAAATTTTTAAGAACTGGAATCATACAGGCTATGTTCTCTGACCGTAACAAAATCCAAACAGAAATCAATAACAAAATGAGAGTGCCTGGGTGGCTCAGTTGGTTAGGCGACTGCCTTTGGCTCAGGTCATGATCCTGGAGTCCCAGGATCGAGTCCCACATCCGGCTCCCTGCTCAGCAGGGAGTCTGCTTCTCCCTCTGACCCTCCTCCCTCTCATGCTCTCTGTCTCTCATTCTCTCTCTTGCAAATAAATAAAATCTTTAAAAATAAATAAATAAATAACAAAATGATAACAGAAAATCTCTCAGCATGTGAAAATTAAACAATACATTTCTAAATAATCCATGGATCAAAGAGGAAGGGTTTTTTTAAAGATTTTATTTATTTATTTGAAATAGAGCAAGAGCAAGTGAGAGAGAGAGAGAGCACAAGCAGGGGGAGAGAAAGAGGAAGAGGGAGAAGCAGGCTCTCCACTGAGCAGGGAGCCCGATGCGGGGCTTGATCCCAGGACCCTGAGATCATGACCTGAATCGAAGGCAGACATTTAACTGACTGAGCCACCCAGGTGCACCCCAAGAGGAAGTTTTAAGGGAAATAAAGATGCATAGAACTGAAAGAAATTTTTAAGCACAACATAAAATATATACAAAAGCAGCAAAAGTGTTGCTGTAAACAGGACTTATAACACTCAATCTACATGAGAACTTTTATAGAGAAAGGTCTCAAATCAATAATCTCAGTTTCTACTTTAAGAAATGAAAAAAAAAAAAAAGAGCAAAACAAGTCCAAACAATAAGAAGGGAAAAATGATAAAAATCAGAGAAGAAAGTAATGACAGTGAAAACAGAAAAATAAAATTAATGAAACAAAAAGCTAGTTACTTTTTTAAAAATTGATAAATTTCTAACACAATTGGCCAAAAAAAGAGGCACAAATTACCAATATCAGGAATGAAAAGATCCTTCAGATCCTTCAGCAGTTAAAAAATATAATACCAGGAAAAAAAACTTTATTCTCATAAACTCAACAACATAGAAGAAATCAGCCAATTCTTCAAAAACTGTAAGTTACCAAAACTCGACTAAAGACAGAATTAATAACCTGAATGGCCCTGCAATGATTAAAAAAATTAGATTTGTGTGAAATGCTCCAAAAAAACTAAATAAATCTCCGGGCCCAGATGAATCCATTGGAGCAATCTACCAAACATTTAAAGAAAACTTAACACCAGTTTTATACAATCTCCTCCAGAAAACAGAGGAGGAAGGAACATATCCCAACTCACTTTATGAGGCCAGTATTATACTCAAACTAGAAAAAGAGAGAGAGACAAAGGAAAGAAGGAATGGGAGGGAGGAAAGGATGCCCCCGGGAAGAGGGCAGATTTATTTTCCAATCAGGATAATGAAGATAATGTTTCCTTCTATGGGTAAAAGTTGGGCAGGTTTGCCAGCACTCCTCATAAAATGAGGGTTTCCTAATCATGGAGCTCAGCAATGACACAAACCACCTCCCCGTGTGCACAGCATCCACCTGGGCCTGCTTGCACATTGTTCCCTCCACTGTGGGACTTGGGAGTCAAGGGGAACCAATTCAAACATAACCCTCATGCTGTCCACTGTGCCCTGGGGTGATAAAGTCCTGTCTCTGACCCGGGAGTCTGTGTCTTCCACCGGCATCTACTAAAACCAGCAGATTTGCCTGTTAACTTTCAAGTAGGATAAAACCTTTCAGTCCTAAAAACTACTTATTGCTAAGTAGTTATTGCAAAGTAAGGCTCCCTTGTATAAATAAGCCAGTTTATCCATGTACATTTGGACATTTCTGCTCTTTGAAAGACACTCTTAAGAGATTAAACAGACAAGCCACTGACTGAGAGACAATATTTGCAAGTCACACATCTGATAAGTAACTTCTATCACAAGTATATATTTTAAAACCCTCAAAACTCACTAAGAAAACAACCCTTTTTAATAAGAAGATATGCATAGATGGTTCAACAAGGAAGATACAGAAATGACAAATAGGTACATGAAAAGATGCTCTAAATCATAAGTCATTAGGGAAATGCAAATTTAAACCACAGTGAGACAGAATGACACACCTGGTTGAACAGGTAACATTAAAAAAAGACTAGTCATAGGGAGTTGGCAAGGAGGTGGAAAAACTGGAATTCCCATACACTGTGGGGGAAAATGTAAAATGGTACAACTACTTTGAAAAATAGCTGGTCTGTTTCTTAAAAACATAAGACCTACCATAAGACCCAGCAATTTCACTTCTAGAAAGTTACCCAAAAGAAATCTTAAAGTGTATATCAAAAGATTTATCCAAATGTTCATTTTTTTAAGTTAATTAATTTATGAGTTGAAGACTTGCAAATGGAGATTTCCTAATTCTATCATTTCTCCTATATTGCTTAGCTATGAGATTTCTATAAAGAAGAACTTTACCAAATCAACTATTTGATTATTCTGAATTAAAGTCTGTTAAATGCTGGGTAAATACTGATTTTGGCCCCTGACTAAACAATTTTCAGGATAATAGTCACCTATCCTAAAAAAGGTTATTTGTTTATTATAATCATGACCTCAAAAATTTTTTACACTGATATTTTAATGTATTGCAGTCATTATTCTTTTTAATGCTCAAAATGCCATCTTGGGCCAATAGAAGCTCCTTCATGTTGGATCTTATATTCTTTTGATGTAACCTTAGCAGTTTCTGGGAATTTCTTTGCTTTTTCAGGAATGACATGTCCTGGGCTCTATTTTGCTTATCTCTTGCATGAATGTGTAGCTGTGTCCACCACAGAGGCCATCTGCACAAAAGGCATGGTTCCTTTTAGTGGAAAACAGCATTTAGGAATTAAAATTTGTGCTGGATTTTTAGTAGATAAAACTATAAAATAAAAAAATAAATAAAAATAAACTATAAAATAAGTGACTTCTTTCAAAAGAGACTAAAATAAATAAAACAAAAATAAAAAGACTAAATCATGAATTCATCCTAATAATTTTGATTTCAATTAAGGGTGACAGGATTTTACTTTTTATTTCATAATTGTATGTTTTCTTTTATGCTGAAAATCCTTAGTTCCTATTACAATTGGCATAATTATTAGCTTTCTCTTCCTGTACATATAGGTATATACAATAGTTTCAAGCCAGAAGTACAATTATTAACACCACCAACAAGAACAAAACACAGCTGTAAGTTTATTTTTTTTTTTTTTAAGATTTTATTTATTTGACAGAGAGAGCACAAGCAGAGGGAGAGAGAGAGAGAAGCAGGCTCCCCGCTGAGCAAGGAGCCTGACGCGGGACTCGATCCCAGGACCCTGGGATCATGACCCGGGTCGAAGGCAGCCACCCAACTGACCGAGCCACCCAGGCGTCCCACAGCTGTAAGTTTCTTAATGGGGTTTTTTAGTCCCTAAAATATATCCCAATAGAAATATACTGCCAAGTACTGTGATCTAAAAACATGTTTATATCTCTTCTCTGGGTAGTTATACCACAAAGTTGATACCAGGTTATTTTTTCCATTTTTACACTACTTTCTTTTTATCATTTTTATTTTTAATTATGTACAACCTTTACATGGTTTTTAAATCTAAGTCATAAACCATTTACATTCAGAGAAGTAGAGCTTTCATCCCTGCCCCTACTCCGTATTCTCTTCCTTTCCCTATAAATTGTTATTTTTTGTTAATTTTTCATTTATCCTTCCACTGTCTTTTTGAAAATATTAGTAAATGCATGTATCTTTTGTTTCCACCCCCCCTTTTTTTTCAGATTTTATTTATTTATTTGTCAGAGAGAGAGGGAGAGAGGGACAGAGAGCAAGCACAAGCAGGGGGAGGAAGGCAGAGGGAGAAGCAGGCTCCCCGCTGAGCAAGGAGCCCAATGTGGGACTCGATCCCAGGATTCTGGGATCATGACCTGAGCTGAAGGCAGACACTTAACCAGCTGAGCCATTCAGGTATCCCTCACCCCCTTTCTTTTTTTTTTTTTTTTTTTATTCTTATGTTAATCCCCATACAT
>NC_138369.1:59753368-59785225 GCF_054177405.1 Leptonychotes weddellii
GGAGGAATGAAGCGGGGGAAATCGGAGGGGTGGACGAACCATGAGAGACGATGGACTCTGAAAAACAAACTGAGGGTTCTAGAGGGGAGGGGGGTGGGAGGATGGGTTGGCCTGGTGGTGGGTATTGAGGAGGGCACGTTCTGCATGGAGCACTGGGTGTTGTGCACGAACAATGAATCATGGAACACTTCATCTAGAAATAATGATGTAATGTATGGGGATTAACATAAGAATAAAAAAAAAATGAAAAAAAAATAAAAAAATAAAAAAATAAAAAAAAAAAATACATGTTACAGTGTCTCTACCTTCAAGTTCATTTCTAAAGAACAAAAGGAAGCTTAGAATCACAAATGATACCAAAACTCAATAAATGTAAACTAAAAGATGTATTTCACTGGTAGTCATATTGTTAGTAAACACCAGAATTTTTTTGAAGATTTTATTTAAGAGAGAGAGAGAGAGCACAAGTAGGGGGACGGGCAGAAGGAGAAGGAGAAGCAGACCACCCCTGCTGAGCAGGGAGGTGGTGGGGCCTGATCCTAGGACCCCGGGGATCATGACCTGAGCTGAAGGCAGATGCCCAACCAAATGAGCCACCCAGGTGCCCCAACACCAGAATTTTTGAAGTAAGAATTCCTGCATTTCAAGAAAAAAAAATCACAAATGAGTATCTATGAGATGTTACCATGGTTTTCCTTTCAGACCATACTGCAGATGGTAAAAATTATCCATGTGGTAGCCAGACTATCACACCTAACACCATAGCCACGATCACCACACACACAATCTCAAGGAGAAAACTACCAAATGTTCCCTAGAGATCATGAGAAACTTCAAAAGTGAAGAAAATGTAAATTATAACTTGAGTGCTATAACATGAATCCTTTTACCCAAATTATGAAACATTTCAAGGAATCAGAAAAGTGATTTTAAAAATCCGTTCAACTTTATCGAATCTTAATATTTAGAAAAAAATAAACCCAAATTCCTTTTATTTTTTTTTTTAAAGAAACAACATATTACAGAGACAGAGCTGAAGCTGCTGCCCTCCATTACAAAAAGGCACTCTCAGAACTCTGGTGGTTACAACAGAATTATGTACCCATAAAAAATAAATATTTTTGCATATTTTAAACTTTGTGTATATTATTCTTTTGTCCATATCCTTTTCAGCTTACCTTTTTTGCTCAGTTTTATTTATGAGATTTATCCAAATCAATACATTTTCAGTCTAGTTAACTCATTTTTACTTGCTATGTATTGTTCCATCATATGGATATATCACAATTCAATTTCCCAATCTTTTGTTGATTGACTTTTACATCACTTGCCACCTTCTGACACTACAAAAATGCTGAGACAAATACTCTGTTTCTGCGTACAACTGTACAAGGATACGTTCCTAATGGAAATATTTATTGCTATGCTATGTGCATCTTCAACTTCACTAGAGAGTATGAAATTGCACTCCAAAGTGATTATACCATCTTACCTAGGAGGGTTCCCACTGGTCTATACCTTCACCAACAACTCTGTCAGACTTATATATTTGCCAACCTAAAATGTATGAAACTAACTCATTTTAACCTTTATTTTATTCATCAACTTCAGTGTGAGCATCTTTTCCCAACATTATGGATCATTCTAGTTTCTTCTTCTATGAATTAAGTCTTCATAGCCTATGTTCATTTTGTCTTGTCTTTTCCTTTTTATACATAGGCTATTTTTTACATGCTGGACACTAAGCCTTAAGAAAAACTTCCCCTACAGCAAGGTCACAAAGATAGCCACTTATATTTTCTTTTAAAAATTTTTCAAGTTTTCATATTTTCATCTGATAATGTAAGAAAAGAGACCTAACAGCCAAATATCTTTCAAAAGCAGAATGGTTGACTAAAAGGTGGCACATCCACTATGAAGCATCATTTTTAAAAGAATGGGGTGGGGGGGCCACACACAAAGAACATATCTATTAACAACAATGCAGTGATCTCTGAAATATATACCAAGTAAACAAAAAACAAGGTACAAAATGGCATATGCTGTCCTTTAGTCTAAAGAAGGGAGAGAATAATACAGCACCCACCAGAGGTCATTTTAGAGTCAACTAGACATACTGATGCAAAAGACAACCATAGATCACATTTTCAACCGGTTTGCTCAGAAAGCAGAACTTGCTGGGAAGGCAGCATCAGAAGTTGCTCTGGCCACAGCCTACCGAGCACAGCTTGGCATAGTAAGAAAAGAGCCACACTGGGTGGGTATGGGAGTCACCCTGGCTTAGAAGCTTCATACCCCACAGGCACCAAACTCTCTTGTAACAACTTCACAGATGACAGGTTGGACTTAGGTTTCCAGAAACAGAGCTGGAAAGTTAACTGAAAGTACAATTCTTAACCCTTTACCCATAGATAAATATAGGACCACTGGGGGCGGGGGGTGAAGGTAGATAAGATGAAGGAGATATATCTATAAAATAAATAACACATTAATAAAAACTTTAGAGATAAATATAAAGATAAATACATTGATATAACACATGGATATAAAGAGAGAAATAGAAAGATACAGGGAGAGAGACATAGTTGCTTATATTCGATTTTTTTTTTAAATAGAAGATTTAAACAGATACTAATAAAAATGTTTACATTCAATGCATAAAGAAGGAAACAAGTGAAGAGGGTAGAGATGGAAAACAGTTTCCTCTGAATTGATTCTTTGTATCTTGACATTAAAACCATATCAACAGGGCACCTGAGTGGCTCAGTCATTAAGCGTCTGCCTTCAGCTCAGGTCATGATCCCAGGGTCCTAGGATCAAGCCCCGCATCGGACTCCCTGCTCAGTGGGAAGCCTGCTTCTCCCTCTCCCACTCCCCCCTGCTTGTGTTCCTTCTCTAGCTGTGTTTCTCTCTGTCAAATAAATAAATAAAATCTTAAAAAAATAAGAAAGAAATCTTTAAAAAAAATATCAACATTTTACATGATTTTAAAACAAATTAAATCAAACTTTTAAAAAGCAATCCCCTCAAATCAAAAAGAAAATGATACTTAAGGGTATATTATGTTAGTGGTTTAAGAAGACAAAAAAAAAAAAGAATTATTTGAAAAGAATTTACCACATACTAATCTGACAACACATCGAGTTAGACATACCCTAAGCACTAAAACAATTGCACAAAAATCCTAGGTTGTATTCAGAAATCATAACAGTATTAATAATATCACTGTTATTCTGAGACTTCTATAAATATTGTAAAGCAAATAATGTCAATAGAAAACAAGATTTTTAACTTAAGAGAAAGAATTACTCATATAAAATAAATAAGGCAAAATACTGCAATTGGAAATACCAGTATGAACAGATGTATTTTTAAAAGAGTTATTTCCTGGCTCTATCTGCTGGGAATGCCTAGAAACAATAACCAACCCAGTAGCAGTGAGTACTCCAATCAGATTATGGTCTCTAAACATTATTTCCCACTAGAGGAACCGGGGCTCTTTGGAGGAACGACTGGTTCCAGGTGCAGAGCAGAAAACGTGCAAGAGAAGCCTAAAACACACTGTTCCATCAGAAGGCAAGAAAGTAAAGACTATTGGATTTCTGACAAAAGGACCCAGGAAGCCACTTATGGAGGCTTCCACTGGCTAAAGCAGCAACACTATTAGTACTGAAAATAACATCATCCACAATGGAAACATACCAAAATATTAAAATCCGTGAGTTTATAAGGGAACTAAAGTATCCTTTAAGGTCCCAGTCCTAAAAAGTAAGTCTTTGGAGACTGCTAGGGAAACCAACTCCTGATTCCAAAGCCCGGTAAGTAAGTCAATCTTACGTAAACTACTCCTCAGGGTAACCACACAGTTGATAAGAGCTTTTTCTCTATAGAGCAATTTCGATTAAGACATGAAGTCAGAATGATAATATATCAGTATATTTTCACCCGTACCAAAACAATATATCTCAGCAATTATCATTGACAGCTGCTAAAACCATTACAAGGAGAGCTGGTGAGGAAACTTATAATGAGTAGACCGGAAGTGAAGCCACTGCTCATTCTTTGTATCGGAAAAGGGAGATCCAAGTCATCCGTGTGTGCATTCTGTTATGAAAAACACACACCACTGCGGCGCCTGGGTGGTTCCCCAGTTAAGTGTCTGCCTTTGGCTCAGGTCATGATCTCAGGGTCCTGGTATCCCCCAGCTCAACGCCCAGCTCAACTGGCAGTCTGCTCAGCAGGGAGCCTGCTTCTCCCTATCCCTCTGCAGCTCCCCCGGCTTGTGTGCTCTTGTGTTAGTTTTCTGTCAAATAAATAAATAAAATCTTAAAAGAAAAGACAGGGGCGCCTGGGTGGCTCAATTGGTTAAGCATCTGCCTTCAGCTCAGGTCATGGTCCCAGGGTCCTGGGATCAAGCCCCATGTCGGGCTCTCTGCTCAGCAGAGGGCCTGCTTCTCCTTCTGCCCCTCCCCCTGCTTGTGTGCATGCACTCTCACTCTCTCAAATAAAATCTTTAAAAAATAAAAAACAAGGGGCGCCTGGGTGGCTCAGTCAGGTTAAGCGGCTGCCTTCGGCTCAGGTCACAATCCCAGGGTCCTGGGATCGAACCCCGCATCGGGCTCCCTGCTCAGCAGGGAGCCTGCTTCTCCCTCTCCCTCTGCCTGACTCTCTGCCTGCTTGTTCTCTCTCTCTATCTCTCTGTCAAATAAATAAGTAAAATCTTTAAAAAAAAAAAAAAAACTTCTGATCCAATGTTTAAAAATAAATTAATTAATTAATTTAATTAAATTAAATAAAAAACAAAACAAAACCAAAAAAACCACCAATGAACTGTCTTCAAAAAAAATCTAATTTGGGGGCACCTGGGTGACTCAGATGGTTAAGCGTCTGCCTTCGGCTCAGGTCATGATCTCAGGGTCCTGGGATCGAGTCCAGCATCGGGCTCCCTGCTCCTTGGGAGCCTGCTTCTCCCTCTGCCTCTCTCTCTCTCTCTGTCTCTCATGAATAAATAAATAAAATCTTTAAAAAAAAAAATCTAATTTGGATCTGATCAAACCTATAAATTTATACAAGAAATACAGGAGCAGCAGTTTAAAGGACACAACACTATGTTGTTTGCTAGATTCGATCAGCAAAATCCAAACGTGAAAGGCCCATGAACTATGACTGTTTTCCTTATAAAAGACTCATTTCAAGGACTAAAAAAATAAATAAAAAATTAAAAAATGATAAGGGGATCTATAGATTTAAAGAGAATTAAGAGACAAATTAACCTGAATTAGAAAGGAGATATACAGACCTTGATTTGATCCTGATTCAAACAATCTAGAAAATAATCATTGATGAGCCAGTCAAGTGAACTCTGACTGGATATATGGCTGTATTAAGAACTTATTCAAAAAAAACCAAAAACAAGAAAACCCGGGGGGGGGGGAGAGAACTTATTCATTGGTTGGTGTTTAATAATATTGTGAATATATCTATTTTAAAAGATTGCTATCTTCTACAGATATAGATGAAATAATTACAAATGATATGATGTCCATGTCTTGCTTCAAAATAATTCAGAGGTAAAAGGAGTGTGTAGAAATGAAGTACAAGTAAAGAGGGAGCAGAGATGAGACGTCATCAGCATGTACTGAAAATTGATGATGAGGATGATGGGTATATATGGGCCAATTACATTGTTCTCTCAATGGTTTTTAGGTTTCACTCTTCTTATTGAACACACACACACCCTCGCGCGTGCGCACACACACGCACACACCATCCATAACCCACACCCCCCCGCACACACAAACCCTGCACATACCCCCACCCCCCACACACCCACCCTGCACACATACACCACACACCTACACACACACACACACATACACACCCTGCATACCCGAACCCTGTACACACACTGCACACTCACCATGCCCTATACACACCCACACACAATACCCACACCCCACATACATGCACAAACCCTGCACACACACACACCCCACACTCCATACACACACATATCCCCACCCCATACACATATGCTACATACATACACACACACACACACAGACTCCAGTCCCCTGATAACCAGTCTGTGGCCCCATCACTCTCACAGTAGCCCTCCCAATTTTCATTTCATCTTCACTGTTAGCTTCCGCATCTTTGTTATTTTCCTGAAAATTCAGTCTTGTCCCTGCAAGGACAAGTCAGCCATACTGGCAAAAACAGATACCTTTTAAGATTCTGTTATTGTTCTGGTCAGATTTCTAAATTCCATAACCAGTCACCTTCTATCAGACACCCTGATGTTACAAGAAATAGATTTCATAATTAGCATGATTTCTAGACCAAAGTAACAGAGCCACAACTTTCAACAACCCAGAAATGACTCACTGTGGTTCAGTGAATGTCAAAGAGATTATGAAAAAAAGAAAAAGAGAACTTACCAAGTGATCTCTAAGTATCCAGGCTGAAATTTTCAAAGACAGAAAAGTAAATCAAAAGGAATGATGGGATTGTAGCCATGCACTTAATACTGCCTGAAACCAAAACATTTTGGCAGATGTGAGAGACACATAATCTGGATGCAACATTACCACACTCTTTACTGGCACTGAGTCTATCTGCAAACATACATACAACCATAGTGGGGTTTTTTTAAATCTATAAACTATGAAGAGAAAGGAACTTTCTAAAAATGAGACTAACCTAGCAATTTTACTTAAAAGTTTTATCCTAAAGGAAAAATTAAGGATGGCCACGCAAAAGGCCATAAGAATGTTCTACCTGGGAAAACAATGGCAAAATAATTCTTAGATGGGGAGTAGTGAGCTGCTGGGCTAACTGGTGATACCTTCATGTGATGGAATGTCATTACTTCAAAAATAATATTGAAGAGTTATACTGACTTAGACACACATTCCTAACATGTCATGGAATAGAAAAAATATGGATTACCAAACAATATATAGTTGATCCAATTTCTGCAAAGAAGATTCTAACAGTATGTGTGTGACAGCAGAGAGGAGGGAATATGGGAATGCATGTGCGTGTGTGTGTGTGTGTGTGTGTATCCATGCACAACAAATATGAATTTGAAAGGGATAGAATATGAGAATTTTTACAGAGATTACGTCAGGGAGGTAAGCACATCAGTTGTCTGTATTTCGTACATTCTGAATTTTCTATACTAAACATGTAAACCCCAAAATTCACAAAAGTTATAAATATAACCTGATAAAAATACATTAGATTAGCATTTCCTACTCTACATTTCTTGCTCTGGTAATTAAGGGAAATTGCGATGACCTCATCCAACATCTTTCTCCTCAATAAAACAGCAGGAAATACATTTATGAACTCCCAAACTAATCCAGCCCCAGGTCTTAAATATTGAATATCTGTAGGACACATTAACAGCTTGGAAGAACCACAAAAATAAAACTAAAACAGCAAGGAAAACCAAAAAAAAGTTTCTAGGGCAAGGATTACTAAATGAACTCACACCTAACCTACATGTTTTTCTCTTACACCTGGTCATACCTTCCAGAAGCCTCTTGTTCATAGCCACTCATGTATCTGAATTGTGAATAAGTTATCAATTCCTAACCTCTAGGAATGACACAGGAATTACATATAAATTACCATCTACTGGGGTGCCTGGGTGGCTCAGTCAGTTAAGCATCTGCCTTCGGCTCAGGTCATGATCCCAGAGTTCTGGGATCAAGCTCCATATCGGGCTCCCTGTTCAGCGGGGAGCCTGCCTCTCCCTCTGTCCCTCACCCCACTCGTGTTCTCTCCCACTCTGTCTCTCTCAAATAAATAAAATCTTTAAAAAATAAATAAATAAAGTACTATCTACCAATGGTACAAAAAGTACCGTGTTGAGTATTTGGGGAGGAAAAAAAAATGGAAAAACTACTTGTCACTTGTTGTTTTGCTCAATTTCTCCAGTTACTAGAATATTCAGAACACATGATTTGTGACTCAGAGAGTCCCCTGTCACCATGGCTGTGATCGCTCACTTTTCACATCCCAGTGTATGGAACTAACCCTTGTTTTTGGATAAAGGAATATTCTGCCATTTAGCACATTTATGGGAAAGAAGATCATTTTGAAGATGGCAATACAAAACAAATTAAACATCACCGATACACATGGGTGCTGGATACTGGTCAGCTAAGGGCACAGACATGCAAGTAGCTCGTACAGGTAAGAGAGTAACCTGAACAAATTCCTTTAATACCTCGCTACCCACTCGAGAACATGAGCATGATTCAGAAGGGAATAATAATCTGATTAGTCTAGTTTAAGATGAAAACCTGGCTACAGTTACATAGTTCAAATGGAGAGTCAGGTTAACTGCTAACTGCAAATAACTATGAAAACATGCAGTATGCTGCTAATAATCCCAAACCCCACGTTTTATTATAAGAGAAAGATAGCATGTCTCTAATGATTGCTGGTTAAATTTCAAGTCATTATACTCTCATCATTTACCTTTCTAGAGAATAGTCTAGCACTGTCTAGGCAGAGCCTTCTAAATGTGGATAATACCTGTGGTAATCCATTAGCAGTGAACACAAAGATGTATGCAACAGCATGTTCACTGCATCGGGGTCAGTGGAAATCAAAAAATGAGAAGCAAACAGTTCAATAGTGGAGAAAGAATTAAATTATTGTAGTACCATAAAATGAAAAATTATATAATACTCTTTAATGTTCTTGGGGAATATTTAATGACAAAGTGCCATCAAGATAAATCTACACATTGGGGCGCCTGGGTGGCTCAGATGGGTTGAGCATCTGACTCTTGGTTTCGGCTCAGGTCATGATCTCAGGGTCATGGGATCGAGCCCTGCACTGGGCTCTTCAATGGGCGTGGAGTCTGCTTGTCCTTCTCCCTCCCCTTCTGCCCATTCCCCCCATCCCCTTCCCCCCACACATGAGCATGAGTGCACTCGCATTCTCTCTAATAAATTTTTAAAAAAGATAAACCTACACATTTGGATCTTAATTTTATAAATGTGTGCATAAAATACATAGACACACAGACAAAAGACTAAAAAGAGACAGACCAACATGTTCATAGTCATTATCTCTGGGCAGTGAGATTACAGCTGATTTTGTCTTATTCTTTAGCTTCCTCTAAATTTTCAGCACTAAACGGTAATTTCTTTTATTTAAAAGGAATAGCATGAACCTCTTCTGGGGACTCATTTTCAGTTTTTAAAAGATCATGATATACAGTCCATGGTTCCCCAAAAAGCACACATGCAGCTCTTCTTCTGTCCAACAGGAAGTAGAGCTGGTACTTGTTGTTCCCAGGTCCTCTCCTCTCTCACTTATTCTAACCTGTTAACAACCAAACACTCAGAAAAGCAGCTCAACTTAGCAATAAGAAGGTTGCTAAACCTGCCCCTGAAATACACATGTCTATTTTTTTAAATGCACTTTTAAGTAAAAATAAAACCCATGAGGAAGGCCAATATCATGATCCTACATGATCTAGGCCTCCCTCCGTTCCCAGCCTCTTCCCAATGGCCTCTTCCCCACCCCCTGCTCACTAGGTTCAGCTCTGTGGGCCTTCTTTCTCTTTCCAGACCTTCCCAAGATCTCTCACACCTCAGGGAAGCTGAACTATAAAGTTCTCCCCCTCCCCCTGCCCCAGGGCTTCACAGAGCAAACTCCTTGTCATTCAGGGTTCAGATGGAATGACACCTCCTCAGAGAAGCCTTCCCTGACTTCTCCCCACCCCCCCCCCACACACCCAGGTAATATCATTACCTGCACTCCTTGCACGCTATTACAGACACTCTATCACATTACTCTGTTTTACGTTCTTCAGAATATCAACATTATCCAAAACTGTTCTGCGTCCCTCATTTGTCTGGCATGAGCATTAGCTCTAGCACTTACATCCTCCATTAACTTGACAAAATTACTCAACACACTAAGTTTCATCCACGAATACCCCAGGATTGCAAGTCACTAACTGGCCCATAGTAAATGTTCAATAAATGGTAATACTTTTTAATTAATAAAAAATAGAATCTTACATTTTAAAAGAGAATTCACTGCATATTATTGACCTGTCACAGAAACATTTTAAAAATTAAAGGACAAGAGAGAGGAGATGCACTTTTTCCTATTCTTCCCACTAAGCACAACTAAAAACCCTGGAAGTTGGATATAAACAAACATAAGACAACTCTGAAAGGTAGAGAGAAGACAGAACCAGTAGGAACCTCAGGACCTGAGCATCAACATGGCAATGAACTGACTGGGTTTTATTTTTTGCCTCAGATATCCTGGATTGAGTGCTGGATAATCCAGGAGCCTAGAAACATCGATAGGCACAAAACAGAAGAAAGATCAGCTCTCTCAAGCCAAAGGACCAAGAAAGGGGCAGCCCAGAAAGATTGAAAACTTTCAAACAATAGCTACTCTACTCTAGCCGAACATCATGGAAAAACCATGACGCCATCCCCATCAGCCCAGGGCAAGTGGGAAGCCTAAACTCCTACCCTCAATAGCCAACACTCTCCCCACAAGGGCAATACCAGAAAAGAGCAAGTGGAGAGCTGACAATAACACCCACCCAACAACAGCCATTCGCCCCAACCCTGGTGTCAGTACAGACCACGTGGGGAGCCTGGGTCTCCGCCCATATACAGCAGTAACCAGATTCCTTTCTTGCTCCCCACCAAGATGGCAGCAGAGAAGGCGAGTGGGAAGTCTGCACCTTCAGCACCTTCCCCCAGAAATGAGGCTCACACTCCCACCCTATAGTGGCAGGCGAGACAGTAAATGAGGAGCCCTCCCCACTCCCAGCTAGGCGGGCATCAGAGGAGGCCTATGGAGAGTGTGGACTCGCACCCTTGCCCAGCAGTAAAGAGGGGCTCTCTGCACCCCCGGGGTGTCAACAGAAGCCCACCAAGGAACATGGACTTTCATCCCAGTGAGGCAGGCACAGGCATCGCCCTCCTTTCTCTGCCGGTTCCATGTCAGAGGAGGCCTACTAAAACAGGTTCAAATAAAGCCCCAAGTCTTAGAACACAGCACCCTAAATGGTTAGTGGGCACATAGTTTCAGTTTTGCAAGATGAAAAGGTTCTAGAGATCTGTTCCACAACAATGTGAATATACTTACCACTACTAACTATAAGCTTAAAAATGGTGAAGATGGTGAATTTTGTATTATATCTTTTCTACCACGATAATTTTTTTCAGTACCAGTATTAATCAAAATCAAAAGATTACTTATTCAATACATTTCGGTGTTCAATCATTCCTTTTGTTAAGATACATGGAATATTATATATTATAAAACAATTACAAAATCACATTAATCAATGCATCTTATTTTACTACCTTGTGAAACTAAGTCAATCCATACCTGTTCTGAGAGTGGAAAAAAAAACAAAACTGCAAAAACTCTCAGCCTCTCTTATCACAGTTTACACAGAAAACTACTCAAGTGGGGCTTTTTCTAATACAATGTAACAATATTTAATGACTTGGAAAATTTAAAAGCAAAAATTAGATACACAGACTGTTGGGAAAAAACAGGTTTCTCTGAGGCTCAAACTTCATAGCAGAATCTAAATCAGACTAATCAGAGTAAAGACAAGAAGTGGTTTACTCTCCATCTTGACTCTGACAGATCAAGTTTACTATGTAAATCAGATAATTATTCATAATTACTGAAATTTTAAAAACCAGAATTTAATGTGTGGACCATAACACACAAGAACCAAGGCAAGTAGTGTATGTAAGTGGTTCCATTCTCCACATGTTAGGAGCATTACCTTCCCCACCGAGTTCTCAAAACTCCAATTTGATAGGCATCTCCCCTCTAAAAAAAGGACAATTGGTCCAATAAGGTTAAAGAATGCCACACACTACATTACCCTTCTGAAGATTCAAAATACACATGAGCATATAAAACACTGGGAAAGGCTGCACAGTTAAAACTATCCCTTTCACTTTGACTCATAGCTTTCCAAACATGTATATACAAACATGGTCCACCTTTTCTACCTGGTAACACCTCACTCAGCACTAATACTCTAGGACAGGGCTTCTCAAATCATAAAGTTCGAACAAACAACCTAGAGATCTCATTAAAATGTAGATTCAGATTCAGCAGGCCCAAGGTGGGGACCAAGGGGCTGCCTTTCCAACCCTCTCCCAGATGATGCCCATTGCTTCTGGTTCTCGGATCATTCTTTAGCGGGCAGACACGCTGAGGAGAAGACATGTTGAGGAAGGCTACCACAGAGACTTCTTCACAGCTGTGCAGTTTTGGGATCAGAACTGAATATTTAAAAACTCTACTGTACTGTAAAGGATTAGAAGGAAACTAAGTTAAAAACAGGAGAAAGGGAGTTGTCCAGGTGATTTGTGTTAGCCAAATACTGGACAAGGAAAGGGGCAAGAAAGGAGTCCAAGTAAGCAGAGAATATAAAGGGAAGACAAAGCATATGGGGAAAGAGATGGGGGCTGAAGAGCCAGAGGCATAAGAAATATCAGCATATAGGAAGGACTCATAAATTTTCCAGCTTTTCATTAATAAAATGGGACACGCAGGCAGAGCCACTTACTGGATTTCTATTTTAATCACTAAAAGACTCTTACAACATCATCAGATGAATGGCTTGTGGTACAGGGGGTTAGCAAAGTTCAAAAAGGTCCCCTGAGAAGAAAAATAAATTCTATAGAGATGATATTACTTGTTTTCTCCTGCAACTGCAATGGTTCAACAACAATTTTTAAAGTACAGTAATAGGTGAAATCTAAGTCAAACCTTTTCTTGGATTAGTCTCTGAAGATGAATCCCACAAGACAACATTGCAGTAAATAAGGTCAACATGTACTGCTGAACTTTGCAGATGGCTGAGGCCAGGGAGTTTATCACGGAGTTCAGTCCCACCTTCTCAATAACACTCTGGAAGGCAGTAGGAGAATGACGGGTGATTCTACACAAGGCCTGCAGAGACAGAACAGATCCATCAGACAACTCCAAGTACAGTAACCACACCTCAGAAAGATAACATCCACTTCTGGGGTGCTTACCTTGCTCCTTCATTACTTATTTTGGCATAAGAAAGTTGGAAAACATCAGCATATTTAAAAATAAAACAATAATCCAACTGCCAGTAAAAACTGAAGTTGTTTTAAGACAACAAAGCCTCTTATGATAAGCATACAAATTATAAAGGGTTAACTGAAATGACAAACTATAAGTCTGTATGGAAAAACTTCCCTTTAAGAAATAAAAAACATCAAGTGCCTTCTTTTTGCAGACACTAGTAAAGGCGGAAGAAACAGCCATAAAAATAAATATCTAACATTTATTGTTTAGCATGTGAAAAATGGTATCTCAGAATATTAGAAGACTATCAGATTTAGTTCTCCCAATAACATATAAGAAAGATGTTAGTACTAACCTACTTTATAGACAATAGAACTAAAGCATAGAAAACTTAAAAGTTACTTGCCCAAAGGCATGTACCTAGTAAGTGACAAAGCTAGAATTCAAACCAAGATAATCAGACATCTGAACTTTTCCTAACTTGTTCACAGATCAGAGATGAAACATAATTAATAAACTAACAGAATGTAACAAGTGTTATAACAGAAGTGAGCTCACTAAATTATGCTTGAAAAGGAAGGTAAAGCAAGTCAACAACATAAGAAGATGATCTTGAACTGGTTTTTGAAAGGTAAATGGGAAGTGGATAGGCAGAAAAATAAGTGAAGACAATTCTAGCCGGGACCTAAATGTGAGACCTGAAACCATAAAAACACTAAAAGAGAACACAGGTAGTAATTTCTCCAATATAAGACATAGCAACTTTTTTCTAGATATGTCTCCTGAGGCAAGGGAAACAAAAGCAAAAATAAACTGTTGGGACTACATCAAAATAAAAAGCTTCCACACAGCGAAGGAAACAATCAACAAAAAGACAACCTACAGAACGGGAAGAGATATTTGCAAATGACACCTCTGATTAAGGATTAGTACCCAAAATATATAAAAACTCTGGGCACCTGGGTGGCTCAGTCAGTTAAGTGTCTGTCTTCGGCTCAGGTCATGATCCCAGGGTCCTGGGATCGAGCCCCGCCTCGGGCTCTCTGCTCAGCGGGGAGTCTGCTTCTCCCTCTACCCTACCCACCCCCCCGGCTTGTGATCTCTCTCTCTCTCTCTCTAATAAATAAAATCTTTAAAAAACAAAACAAAATATATAAAAACTTGTTACAACACCCAAAAAACAAAAAATTCCAATTAAAAAATGGGCAGAAGACATGAACAGACATTTCTCCAAAGAAGACATACAGATGGCCAACAGACACATGAAAGTTATCATCAGGGCAATGCAAATCAAAACCACAATGAGAGATCACCTCACTCCTGTCAGAATGGCTAAAATCAAAAACAGAAGAAACAGCAAGTGTTGGCAAAGATGTGAAGAAAAAAGAACCCTCATGCACTGTTGGTGGGAATGCAAACCACTGCAGCCACTGTAGAAAACTAGATGGAGGTTCCTCAAAAAGTTAAAAATAGAACTACCTTTTGATCCAGTAATCATACCACTGGGTATTTACCCAAAGAATACAAAAACACTAATTCAAAGGTACACATGCACCCTTATGTTTGTTGCAGTATTATTTACAATAGCCAAATTATGGAGACAGCCCAAATGTCCACCAACTGATGAATGGATAAAGAAGATGTGGTATGTATATATACACATATATACCATGGAATATCATTCAGCCATAAAAAAGAGTGAAATCTTGCCATTTGCAACAACTTGGATGGAGCTAGAGAGTATTATGCCAAGTGAAATAACCATGCAGTTTTCTGCATGGTTAATCATATTGCAGTATATATTTGAAATTTGTCAAGAGAATAAATTGTAAATGTCCTCACCACAAAAAAGAAATGGTAAGTATGTGATATGATACAGAGGTTAGCTAGCACTATCATCTGGTAATCATTTTGCAATATATACATGTATCAAATCAACATGTAGTACATCTTAAACTTACACATTATGTCAGTGACATCTCAACAAAGCTAGAAAATGTAACAATAATCATTGACTCTATTTCAAACATATACCAGGGATCTATATTCATTTACCAGAGCAGAATGAAATTATGGGGGAAAAAAATCACTTTTGGACACCTTTCAAATCATATTTCAGTCTCTCCTCTTCCTTCCATGGGAGTTACAGATGGCTAAGTTAGACATGATGGTTTGGAAACCATGACAGTAGGGTTCTTCAAGTCTAAAGCTCAAATTGTATATGTTTCAGTAGAAAAGTAGCAACTAATATCTGAAAATAAGAGTATGAAAAATGAATTCACTAAAAATAAAGCTAGCTCTGATTCTAGAATGTGAAAGTTTTTAAAACTCATTTATAATGGATCTAAGAAAACTGCACTGTATGAAATCAAAACAGAATTATTTCATTATTTTAATCCAAGAATTAAAAAACAAAATAGCATTTTAAACAGAGTCCCTAAGGGTTCTCCCAACAGTGACCTCAAGACACGAAACACTGTCATTGACATTTTAACAATTGTTGGGGCAGCTCTCATAGCAAAACTGACTTTCTACCAATATAAAATCCCCACCTGATCATAATGATCATGATGGGGACATTTCTTGATAAAAGATTTGTCCAGACTACTTCTAAATGTATTCAAACCAATATGAAGGCAACTAGAATGTCTCATCTTCAGAACACCGCTCAGAAGCCTAACAGACTCTCCATTTTAAAAAGCTCATGCAGAAAATAACCTTTACCCCAACACTTCTGGATATCAAACACAGTTGAGAGTTTCATGGAGGCTTAAGAGCACATTAGTGCTTGTATTTTCTGAATCAAAAAAATCAAATCTCAAGTCTGATCTCCAGTGAACTGATTTTGAAATATTTACTTATTAAAATAGAGCTTAAGGGGAGGGGGGTGGGAGGATGGGTTAGCCTGGTGGTGGGTATTGAGGAGGGCACATTCTGCATGGAGCACTGGGTGTTATGCACAAACAATGAATCATGGAACACTTCATCTAAAACTAATGATGTAATGTATGGGGATTAACATAAGAATAAAAATAAAATAAAAAAATAAAAAAATAAATTAGAGCTTAAGACTACATTTTAAAACTGGGGAAAACACCTCCCGTCTAAAATTCACTTCAAAATTTGCTTCAAAAAGAACATTGTGTTACCTCCAGAATTCCTGATAGTCTATATAAATAAAAGCAATTTCTAGGAAATAGACTAAGCCAAAATTGGAGGATGCATATCTAATTAGAAACATGGAATCACCATGGAATAAAAACTTTAAAAACCATTTCTATTTTGTCTTTTGAATGGTTTTTTCCAAGTCCTATCAAAATTACCCTGGGAGCTTTTCTAAACTCTCATCTGACTCCGGGGAGATCTTAAGATACATCAGAATAGGGGCAGGGTGTGAGTAAAGTGGAGGAAGTAGTCAATGTTGCTTGAGGGGCGCCTGGGTGGCTCAGTAGTTAAGCGTCTGCCTTCGGCTCAGATCATGATCCTAGGGTCCTGGGATCGAGTCCTGCATCAGGCTCCCTGCTCAGCCGGGAGCCTGCTTCTCCCTCTCCCACTCCCCCTGCTTGTGATCCCTCTCTCACTGCATCTCTCTCTGTCAAATAAATAAAATCTTTAAAAAAAAAAAAAATGTTGCTTGAAAAGCTCCCTGCCAACCCCAGTGAGAACCACTACACTGCAAAATTCTTCACTTTTTATCCCCTTCATCTCAGCCCATCAGTAATGTTTACCCCAGTTATCGTCCTCGTCGGGGCCATCTCGCTCAATCTAACTCTACAGGTTTCTCGGTCCCCACTATGGTTCATAGAGAGTTCCTGTAATCCTAATAATTCTAGTAATCTTTTATCCATCCAATATATTTCCTAAGTCAGGTCCACTCCTCCCAACAACCAATCCCTAAGCCATGGAGCCATTCCTGAGTGGGAAGGAGAAATTCACCATCTTCCACTCCACACTGTGCCCATGTTTTCCAAGAGCTTCAAGGACTAGGGCAATGGTTCTCCCTCTTCAGCAGGTATTAGAATCAGCTGGAGGCTTGTTAACAGGCAGATTACTGAGCCTTCCCCCTAGAGATTCCTATTCAGCAGGTCTGGGTCAAAGGCCAAAAGCCTGGATTTCTAACAAGTTCCCAGGTGATGTTGATGCTGCTGGGCCAGGGACCACACTGGTACAGGGGAATCTATGCGACCAAGAGATGACCAGGAGATCGGTGGCAGAGACAGCAGATGCAGACTGTTACAAACAGAACAAGGAGCAGGTCAGTGCCCCAGCACTGAACACCACTCTTCCCCAGCCAGAGCTCAGGCATTCATCTGGTTAACGGAGACCTGCTAAGTACCCACCATGTGTGCTCAGGAAGGGAAGAAGAGGATAAGGGCTCCTACCTTCCTGGAACTGACACTAACAGGGAAAACCATGCTTCCATACTTTAGATAAATAGAATTGTGGTCATTGCTATGAGCAAAAATACAAAGAGATTTGAGGGGCCAGGGGATGTCCTATTGGAGGAGGAGACATTTAAGCTGATAGCTGAAACATGAAGACTCAGCCATGTGAAAAGAGCATCCAAGCACAGGGAACCAGCAAAGGGGAAAATCCTGAGGCAGCAAAGTGTTTGTAAATTCTAGAAAATGTCAGAACAAAGTATGGTTGAAGCACAGAGAGTGAGACAATGAGCTTTAGGAGATGTGACAAAAAAGGGAGGCAGGGGACAAACCATCTGAGATCTTGAAGGCTGTTATAAGAATTCTCATCTTTAACACCAAATGGGTACATTAACCTCCAGCAAACATTCCTGAGAGAACAATTTGGAAAAAGAAAAAGGAAGTTCAGCTCTATAAGGCATGATAGGGAGGAAGCAATTGTCATTCCCTGCTAGGAATTTGCATAAAGTGTTTTCAGAATGCATATTTTCAGTTTCTGTCACCTCAATCTTTAATAAATCCTCATGTAAACCTGTTAATAAGGCAGAAACAATTTTTTAAGATTACATTAGAATAACTTTATTTTAGGATCCCCCAACAATGTTCTCATACTTTTATATAATAAAATATATTTATATTTTATATAATAAAAGTGATCACCCCACTTTTCTTATTAGCAGGAACTTTGTGACCTATTTTTCTTTGTCTCACCAGTAAAGAGGGATGGTAAATGTTATTAAACATCTACTCGTGATGCCCACCCCCCCATTCATAATGTGGGACAGAAGGATCCCTCCATCTCAATCTTTGCAGGAAAAATCCTAACTTGAATCAAAGACCTGGCTTCAAACAGATAGAGAGATGAAAAAATACAGTCCTGGCTTTATAGGAGTTTTAATCAATATAATATAATTATGTTATAATAAGCTAACACAACTAATTTACTAAGCAAAATGTGTTAACTGCTTTAAATAATAAATATTGTCCTCAAAGTGAAAGCCTCACCAATTCTTAACTTCTACCTGGTGCTTCGCATAAAGTCGTACCAATCCTTTAAGAAAAATGGTAGAGGGGCGCCTGGGTGGCTCAGTCGTTAAGCGTCTGCCTTCGGCTCAGGTCATGATTCCAGGGTCCTGGGATTGAGCCCCACATTGGGCTCCCTGCTCGGCGGGAGGCCTGCTTCTCCCTCTCCCACTCCCCCTGCTTGTGTTCCCTCTCTCGCTGTGTCTCTCTCTGTCAAATAAATAAATAAAATCTTTAAAAAAAAAAAAAAAAGAAAAATGGTAGAAAGCTATTGAAAAGTTTCAGCAGAGAAGAGAGAAGAGATATGATTTTAGGAAGTGTGCTCTGTGTGCACAATGATGTCAGTGGAGCAAACTGGCCGTGGGAAGACCAGTGAGGAGGCCACTCGAGTGGTCCAGGGCAGAGACGGTGGGGCCGGGACTATGGCAGTAGCAACACAGCGGCAGAGAGAGGCAGACGGACCTGAGAAAGACTCAGGAAGGAGCTTCCCAGGAAGGTTAAGCACCTGAATGTGAACAGTGAGGTGGGAGGAGTTAAGGGAAGGGAAAGTATGAAAAAGAACACCTGACCCTTCGTTTTCCTTAATCCATCTCTTCTCACCTTCCCCTCCCAAGGTCAGCATGTCAGTGCCTGAGGAAAGGGGGCAGTGAGGGGGAGGGGGAACCGAGCACAGTGGTCAAGGAAGCAGGGCGGCAATATCAAGGAAGACAGAAGAGGACACAGCGGAGTAGCCTGAGTAGACGGAGTCTGTTACACAGAAGTAAATTCACTGACTGAACAAATCAGTACACATACTGAGAATAACAGGAACCAGTTTGTCTCCATCTGAGAAGGGATTTACAAAGAAAGAAAGTGGGAACGCTAGAAAGAATCTTAAGGTATTGGATTAAAATTGGAAGTATCGATACAAATGCATGAGTTTTGTTCCAAATATATATGATGATACATATAAAAGCAATTATAAATGTATGTGTATGTGTGGATTTTTTTTTCTAACTCTGAATATTAAGAAGGCCTAGAAACAATGGCACCCCATAGCAATAAGCACAAAGAGCACCCAGATCTTGGCTTCTAAATACCAAATGTTCCCCCAAAGAAATGACTGATTCCAGAACTGGCAGAAAGTAAAAATTAGCCCAGAACATCAGGTGGTGTCAGAAAATAATGAAGTGCTCAAACAATGATAGAAATGGGTCCACAGAACACAGAAGCCAGCTTGAAGGGATCACACTGGCCATATCTAGGATGACCTCAGCATCCCCACAAATAACAATAGTGGCAGTAGTACCACATTATGATCCACTGCATAAAGTACTTATTCATCAAAATAATGATACAAATACACACATACACATGGGAGAAGGGAAAGAGCTTCCTTACAATAGAATACCAACCAATACCAAAGGCCTGTTTTTCCGCAGCTCATGAGGTATACAATAAGAATGGTTTTGGGGGTGCCTGGGTGGCTCAGTCGGTTAAGCGTCTGCCTTCGGCTCAGGTCATGATCCCAGGGTCCTGAGACGGAGCCCCGTGTCAAGTTGCCTGCTCAGAGGGCAGCCTGCTTCTCCCTTTCCCTCTGCCCTTCACCCCACATACCTCCCCCCACACCACCAGCTCGTGCTCTCTCTCAAATAAATAAAATGAAAGAAAGAAAGACAAGAGAAGACAGAAGACAAGAGAAGAGAAAAAAGAAAAGAAAGAAAACCTTCTCCCCCCACCCCAACCCCAACACTCGTGCATGCTCTCACTCTCTCTCTCTCAAATAAATAAATAAAATCTTAAAAAAAAAAAAGAATGGTTTTTACATTTTTAAAGGGGCTATAGAAAACAAAAAAAAAGGATGTACAACAGAGACTACATGTGGCCTACCAAGCCCAAGTTGTTTATTATCTGGCCCTTTATAGAAAACATTTGCAAACCTCTGCTAGAGAAGGAATAATAAAAATAGGTGATCCTCCTATGGCTCCCATCACAGACTGGTTACAGGCAGGGGTCGTCAATGGTGCTAAGGAGGTTTCATGAGGAAGCACCAGACAGACCCAGGTCAAGTCTCCCTCTATAAAATAAAAGTCCTATATTCTTTAAAATTGTAAAGGGCATGAAGTACACAGGAAGACTGAGGAACTATTTCATATTGGAGGAAACTAAAGAAATAGGAAAACAATACATAACACATGATACTGAATAGAATCCTGGAGCAAAGAAAGGATAGACTTTTTTGGGACAGCAGGCAAAATTTCAGTGAAAAATTAATGATTCAGATGAATGCTAAGAACAAAATATAAGAACCCCAAGATGAAGGGTGAAGCTTAATGTCTCAGATGAAGAAAGGGCTAGAAGGTACACAACTTTGGTGGGAACTGGAAAAAAATTTGCCGAGAAAAGAAATCATGTTTGAGTATAAAGATGAAAATAACATAAACCCAATTAAAGCAAGACAGATTTTTTTAAAGGCCCAGGATTAAAATGGATGTTCTTTTTTAAAATTTTTTAAATTCAATTAACATATAGTGTATTATTAGTTTCAGAAGTAGAATTTAGTGATTCATCAGTTGCATACAACACCCAGTGCTCATCAACATCACGTGCCCTCCTTTATGCCCATCACCCAGTTACCCCATCCCCCCACCTCCCTCCCCTCCAGCAACCCTCAGTTTGTTCCCTATAGTTAAGAGTCTCTAAAGGTGGGAGCCTGGGTGGCTCAGATGGTTAAGTGTCTGCCTTCAGCTCAGGTCATGATCCCAGGGTCCTGGGATCGAGTCCCGCATCGGGCTCTCTGCTTGGCAGGGAGCCTGAGCAGGGAGCCTGCTTCTCCCTCTGCTTCTGCCTCTCTCTCTCTCTTCTCTGACTCTCATGAATAAATAAATTAAAAAAAAAAAAAGAGTCTCTGAAGGTTTGCCTCCCTCTCTGTTTTCATCTTATTTTTCTTTCCCTTCCCCTATGATCCTCTGTTTTGTTTCTTAAATTCCACACGAGTAAAATCATACAGTATTTGTCTTTGACTTTTTCACTCAGCATAACACCCTCTAGTTCCATCCACATCACTGCAAATGGCAAAATTTCATTCTTTTTGATGGCTGAGTAATATTCCATTGTATATAGAGAAGATATAGTATAAAATGGATGTTCTAAGATAGGATTCCAAGATGCCTTGAGAAAGTTCATTGGTATACTTTGTAACTCTTTCTGACAGTCTCTCCGTAATTACTCATATCACAATTAGGGGTTTTTTTCTGTCATTTTGAAATCATGTGACTCCAGAAGTGTGCATGCATGCGTGTGTGTGTGTGTGTGTGTAAGAGAGAGACAGAAACAGAGGCAGAGGCTACATATCCTTTGCTTAATAATATTCAACGAACAGAATGCTTAGTGCTTGTTACATAGGTAAATTTAAGAACTGGAAAATACCCCTAAATATTCCCAAGATTTAGCAACACAAAAGTCAGTGGAGATTGTAGCAAGATCAGCTTCATCTTGGGACAGATACTGCACTGGGTTAAAGAGGAAACAGCCAAAAAGGAGTAATAGTTTGTGGCAATAACTCTTTAAAGAAGTATGGCTGTGAGGGGGATGTGCAGCCCAGAGACTCTTTAATATGTTTGCATGTGTGCTTTTCTTTTTTTTTAACGGGGTAAAGAATACCTCAATGCTGATTAGAATGATCTAGTAGAGAAGGAGGGTTAAAGATTCAGGAAAGAGCAAAAATAACCATTTGAGTGAGATTCCCAAAAAGGGAACAGGAAGAAGATGGGAAGAAACATGGAGAGGTTTCTCTCTACCAGGAGAAGGGATAGTTCATCAACTCTAACAGGAGGGAAAGACGAGGGCGAGGCGGGGGGATGTAAACAGGTCTGCAGACATGGCAGTTGTACAATGGGATAATTACCATTGGAGGTCTCCATTTTTCTCTGGGAAGTACAGAGGAAAGTCACTTACTGAGCACGGAGGAGGAAAATGTGGGTTGGAGGTCTAAGGAAAGAGAATAAGGGACAAAAGAAGTGCAAGAATGAGCAGGGGAGAGAGAGACAGCAAGGCTGCCATATAATGTTGAGAGTCCAAATGAGACCGGTGATCAAAAAGAGTATTTTAATAAATCATATGAGCAAGGGCTGTATTTGTTCAACAGACTATTAAATTGATACAACCATGTTAACACCTCTTCAGACATAATTATCTTTTACACTAAGTCAGCAAAGTAGGAGACAGCCAATCAAAATACAAAAGCTGCAAAACCACAGATGCCTGAATACTAACATGAATTCACTTTATAATTAATTCATGATAAATGTATTTAGCATAAAATCTGAAAGAGGGAACTAACAGGAAAAGTCAGGGAACACTAAACATAAACCAAACCAAATGCTGTACCCCACCTATGAGCACAGCGTCCCACTGTCACTTCCCAATCGTTTCTGAAACCATATGTTATGGTCCCACAAGGTCCTACTGCAATTTCCCCACAGTCCCAAGGTTTTCCAACCCCAGTTTTGAAAATTTTGTTTTAATATTTTTTTTTAATTTTTTATTTATTTGCGAGAGAGAGAATGAGAGACAGAGAGCATGAGAGGGAGGAGGGTCAGAGGAGAAGCAGACTCCCTGCTGAGCAGGGAGCCTGATGCGGGACTCGATCCCAGGACTCCAGGATCATGACCTGAGCCGAAGGCTTAGGCGCTTAACCAACTGAGCCACCCAGGCGCCCGAAAATTTTGTTTTAAAAGAAAATTATTGTTCTCACCAACTATATTAGTCTGAGATTTCTGTGTCCTACTTATCCAATGAAATTTATCCTATTTCTGGCACAGTTCTTCAAACTTGGTGTTTAAATATACCCAGATATATCCCCCAGAGATGCTCCATCTTACCGATATTGCTGTGATCCTGAGAGAATCAACAGTGGAATGTTTGAATAGGTACCATAAAATGGGTCCAATTTCCCCTGTAATAAAGCCCTGGGCCTGAGCAGAAAAGGTAGTGCAGACATTTTCAATAATCTTTGCTGCCATGTGATTCACAACACGTTCTTCCTAGAGAAGGAGAGAAGAGTGAAAGAGTTATTTAATAGGAGAAATACATACGTGCAATTTATTCATAACCAGTGCAAATAAAGGCCTGATACTAAGAGTGTATCATCTGCCCCCACATGCATTAGGTTAATTAGGAGGTGTGATCATTCTTTCAGGGTATTATGAAATTATGACAATTTAATCACTAAATTTAATCTTTCAATCACTAAAACTTAGCATAACATAATTTTAATATATTTTAATAAAAATAGGACAGACTCTGGAAAACAGTATGGAGGTTCCTCAAAAAGTTAAAAATAGAACTACTCTACAATCCAACAATTGCACTGCTAGGTATTTACCCAAAGGATACAAAAATACTGATTTGAAGAGACACACGCACCCTATATGTTTATAGCAGCATTACCTATAATAGTTGAATTATGGAAAGAGCCCAAATGTTTATCAACTGATGAATGCATAAAGAAGATGTGGTACACACACACACACACACACACACACACAGGAATATTGCTTAGCCATCAAAAAGAATGAAATCTTGCCATTTGCAATGACGTGTATTATGCTAAGCAAAATAAGTTAGTCAGACAAATACTCAATGATTTCACTCATATGTGGAATTTAAGAAACAAAACAGAAGAACATGGGGGAAAAAAAGAGAGGCAAACCATAAAACAGACCTCTTAACTATAGAGAACAAACTGAGGGCTACTGGAAGGGAGAAGGGAGGGATGGGTTACATGGGCAATGGGTACTTGTGATGAGTACTAGGTGTTGTATGTAAGTGATGAATCACTAAATTCTATACCTGAAACTATTATTACACTATATGTTAGCTACCTGGAATTTATATAAAAACTTGAAAAAGAAAAAATAAAATAAATTTAAAAAATTAAAATGCTAAAATAATCTGAAAAACATGTAATATGAGTATAACATAAAAATGGAAGATACTTTTAAAAATCAAAAGCACCAATCGGAACAATCCTCATGAATCACTCAGGGCTGGGAATAATTAGCATACCAATCAGCCAAACACCACCTAAAATACAAGGCAATGTCCCAAGAAAGCTATTGCCTCAGCAGTGTGACCAAATTAACACTAGACTAAAGGCTGTTCTGGATTGTCCTAACAACGCTTAAAAGCTAGCCTCAAAAAAGGATCAAACTGTTTCCACGTAACTTAAATGATCCAAGAAAAAGCACAAAAGTACTTAAAGGAATAAGAAAAAAAATTTACAAATTAAAAAAAATTTTTTTGGGCGCCTGGGTGGCTCAGTTGGTTGAGGGACTGCCTTCGGCTCAGGTCATGATCCCAGGGTCCTGGGATCGAGTCCCACATCGGGCTCCCGGCTCACTCGGCAGGGAGTCTGCTTCTCCCTCTGACCCTCCTCCCTCTCATGCTCTCTGTCTCTCATTCTCTCTGTCTCAAATAAATAAATAAAATCTTAAAAAAAAAAAAAAAAGAAATGACAAGTATGATGGATTTGGAAAAAAATATATTAAAATGACTATTATAAATATTGTCTATACACTAATAAGGAAGAAGAAATCATAAGCATGATAAAAAGTGAAATAGAAGATATAAAAATGGCCCAAATCAAAAGGCCAGACACTATAGAGTCTTACATGAAAAATACACTGAGTTGGATTAACAGATTAGATTCTGGAGACTTAATGATTACTGAATTTTAAAACACAGCAATTAGCAATAAAAACTATCCAGAATAAACACAGAAAGAAGGTTGGCGGGGGAGAATGGAACAGAGCATCAAAGCATCAGTGAACTATAGGGCAACTTCAAACAACCTAATGTATGCACAATGAAATCCCAAAGATGGCAAGAGGGGGGTGGAAGGTTGAAATATTGGGTGAAAATTCATAAAAACTAGTAATTCTCAATTTAAGAAATTGAATGAACCTCAAGTGGGAAGGAACCAAGCAAAAATAATCACACCAAGGCACATCATAATCAAACTGCTAAAAACCAGTACTAAAGATAAAGACTTAAAAGCAGCTACAGTAAAAAGACACATTTTGTAGAGGGGAACAAAAATAAGGGTGGCAGGAAACTTTTCTCATCAGAAACAATGCAAGCCAGAAGATGGTGGAGCAATATCTTTAAAGTACCAAAAGGGGAAAAAAAAAAAAAAAAAAAAGGTAACTGTCATTCTACAAATGTAGATCCAACAATAACACCTTTCAAAAACAAAGATAAGGGGGGGGAATAGGGAAAGGTTTGTGATGGATACAAACTTTCAGCTATAAAATAAATAAGGTCTGAGGATCTAATGTAAAACACTGTGACTGTAGTTGATAACCCCGTATTGTACAATTGAAATTTACTTAAAGAGTAGAATACGAATGTTCTCATCCAAAAAAGAAGAGAGAGGTAAATATGTGAGGTGATTGATGTTTTAATGACCTCAACAGGGGAATCCTTTCACAGTGTATGTATGTGTATGTATACATATACATATATGTATATACATATATACATATATATACATATCAAATGTACATATCAAATGTATCAGTGTATGTATATGTGTATGTATACATATACATATACACATATATATACACATATCAAATTATCACTATGTATACTTTAAGTATCTTGGAATTTTGTCAATCATACCTCAATGAAACTGAAAAACAAAACAGAACAGGGGCACCTGGGTGGCTCAGTCAGTTAAGCATCTGCCTTCAGCTAAGGTCATGATCCAGGGTCCTGGGATCAAGCCCTGCCTCAGACTCCCTGCTGCTTCTCCCTCTCCCTCTGTCCCTCCCCTCCACCTCCCCTGGTCATGCATGCGCTCTAATAAATAAAATCTTTTAAAAATATAAAATAAAATGTAGAAGTAAAATGTACAATAATAGGCTAGAAAGGGAGTACTAGATGTATTCTGGTGTAATGGTCTTATATAGGGTTCTTATATAGGATATATAAATTTGTATATCGTTATATACAGTAAGCTCTGGTGTAAGCTTCTTATACAAAGTTCTTATATATATATATCAATCTATATATCATTACTTGAAGGTCAACTGTGATAAGTTAGAGATGTACACTGTAAAAAAAATGAATAATAAGCCAATAAAGGAGATAAAATGTAATCACTTAAAAGTCAATTAATTTCAAAAGAAGGTAGGAAAAGAAAAAAGAAAACAAAACGGTGGACAAATTGAACACAAATGGCTGATTTAAACCTATTTCAACAATCACACTAAATATAACAGTCTAAACATACTAATCAAAAAGTAGAGATTCTCAAATTAGATTTTTTTAAAAACAAAACTCACATATAGGTTATCTGCAAAAAACCCCCTTATAAATAAATTCACAGGTTAAAAGTAAAAGAATGGAAACTATACATCATGCTAATGTGAATCAAAAGAAAGCCAGAGTGGCTATACTACTTCAGTAATGTAGATTCCAGAGCAAAAAGTATCTCCAGAGATAAAGGTCATTTCACAAAGATAAGAGTCATTCAACAACAGAATATAACAATCCTATCTGGGGGCGCCTGGGTGGCTCAGATGGTTAGGCGTCTGCCTTCAGCTCAGGTCATGATCCCGGGATCCTGGGATCGAGTCCCACATCGGGCTCCCGGCTCAGCGGGGAGCCTGCTTCTCCCTCTGACCCTCTCCCCTCTCATGCTGTTTCTCTCTCGCTCGCTCTCTAAAAAATAAATAAAATCTTTAAAAAAAAAAAAAAAAAAACAATCCTATCTGTATGCCTCTTAACAACAGAACTTCAAAATACCTGAGGCAAAACTTGACAAAATTGAGAGAGTAAACAGACAAATCCACAATTTTAGCTGGCAAATTCAATACCCTGTCTCAATAACTGACAGAACAAATAGCCAGAAAGTCAGTAAGGATATAGAAAGATAGCACTATCAACCAACTTTGACACGGATAGAACACTCTACTCAACAGAAGTAAAACACAATGTCCTTTTCAAGATCACACAAAACATTACCATGTTAAACTATGCTCTGAACTATAAAACACCCCAGGAAACTCTATACTCACAAATTAATTTGAGATGAGTCACAGACTTAAATGCAAAAGCTAAAACAAAAAAGCTTCTAGGAGAGATCATAAAGAATATCTTGGCCATTTTGAGGTAGACAAAGCTTTCTTAGGAAAAAAGGGCACTAAGCATAAAAGAAAACATTGGTAAAGTAACCCCCATAAAAATTGTAAATTTCTACCCTTAATGACACCATTATGCCTCATAGTGTTTTACAATGGGAGAAAATATTTGCAAAACATACACATTAAATATCTGAGTTTATTTAAGTTATAGGTCAAAAGAAATATTGAAAACTACATTAAAAATTGTATGCAGAATATAATCCCATGTTTAACAAGAAAATATACATATGTAAATACATAAGTAAAGGAAAGAGATACAACACCTGTTAATGGTGAGTATAGTATGTGTGAGTTGTGGGAAGTGGGGTCCACTAATTCTACTTTGGACATTTTTACATTATTTGAATTGTTACAGTACACATGTATTACTTTTTCAACCAAAAAATTATGTATTTTTCATGAAAATGTAAAAAAAAAAAAATAGAAGATACGGAGTTAGATCTAGGTTCACACCATTATTTTACATTCTACTAGCTATATATCCTTGGGCATTTTCACCTCTGTGCTTCAGCTTCATCATGTATAAAAATAATAAAACACAAGGCAGTTTGGAAATTAAACAACATACATGGACACTTAACCTAGGTCATAAAAAGTAATATTTTTTAAGTAGAATATTTTAATGTTACTTTTTCTTCCTATTATTAATATCATAAAGTATGAATTCTAAGGCTGCTAGAAAAAAAGTTTTAAAGATACCTGAACTTCATTGTTTCCTCCCCAATCCTGATGTTTCCTTCTGTGTGGCAAGAATAAATTAATACAACCCTTTCATCTTCTCTCTGTCCCTTTATTCATTCTACCCAAGAGAAAATGTTTCACCTAGGGGTGCCTGGGTGGCTCAGTCATTAAGTGTCTGCCTTCGGATCAGGTCATGATCCCAGGGTCCTGGGATAGAGCCCCACATCGGGCTCCCTGCTCAGTGGGGAACCTGCTTCTCCCTCCCCCACTCTCCCTGCTTGTGTTCCCTCTCTCGCTGTGTGTCTCTCTCAAATAAATAAATAAAATTTTTTAAAAAAAGGCTTCACCTAGTTGGCAAATTTAGAAGAATAAACTGAGCATGCCTAACTGCTCAGCTCAACTCCTGCCCCTTTTTCCTTGAGCCCAGGCCCAACCACCTAGAGCTGTCTTCTCATATTCCCCATCTTAAGTCTTACCTAAATGGGTACTCCACATGGAGAGTGCAGCTGTACCTTGATGGTGCAAAAATTCCCTACAAAGGAGTGCAATATAAGGGTACCTACTTGCCCAAAGATATTAAGCTATATCCTCCATCCTCCCTAGCTCTCAGTACATACACATATGATATTTGTATCCCATATGCCTTGTTCTGTGTCTTCTCATTAGGTTCTGAACCTTTGCTCTGCATGTAGGGGGAAAATGCAATTTGAGAGGGGGAAGGACTTTCTCAAATATCTTAACATGTGCTTTACATCACAACTGTCAGTCAGTTCCTAGAGGACTCATTCCCAGTACTGGAAAACCACCATTTTAGCACTTAGGTTGGAGAGGAGCCATGTGTCGTCCCAGCTCTCTATGAACTCAGTGAGGCTGTCAGGCCAATTCAACTTGCTACTACCCAAAATGAGCTATCCTAGTCCCTCTGAAATCCCCTGTGGGACACGATACAAGCAATAAGATTGGTGCTATTTTCTGCTTAATTAACTCTTTGGAAGGGATAACTGGACTGAACTAATATCTGTCATTCAAATCAAAGACCTATTTCATCATATTATGAGGATAAAAGCTATGATGATTAGAAATTATCCTATGAAAATAAGCCTATGATGACTAAGCTTATTAATGAAGAGCTGAACTATTTTTTAATAATGTTAAACAATTCTAATGTATTGTGGGTAGTCTTAACAAAAAAGTTTTGCTGCCAATGTTAGTCTACGTGCCGACTTTTCCAAAAAAGAGTACCAAAATTAACACCTAAAATACTGACATTAATTATTTTCACATTTGTTGATTTAGTAAAACCATGATCTTTCTTCTAAAGACTTCAAGGTACCTGGAGTTTATTTTGTTTGGTTTACTGTTTCATTAACTCATTCAATCAAGAGACTAGGATTTCTATTTCTTACAATAGATACCTGGACAACTCTCTCCCTCTAAAAGCAACTAAAAATGCTCGATAAAAAATAAGAAAATAAACCTTCTTAAAAGCATCAATGAACTAGTACCAAATGCTTAGGCCAGTGACTGTATAGGCAAGAACTCTGAGAGCTACCCAGAGCTCTCAAGCTGGGATGTTTACACTGAGAGCATTTGTCTGACAAGATGAACAAGAGGAATGAGAGGCAAGGTGATGGCCCACACAAATCAGAAGTTAGATGAAGACCCAGCCCCAGTTAAAGCTAGAGCTTCCTGTGACTACAATCAAGTATAATAGAGATGAACAAAAAGTAACTCTCCCATCTCCCTGACCCCTCACTGATCTGAGCTGGGGGCTGAAGGTGTGTGTTAGGGAAAGGATACTGCAGGAGGGGAAGTCCAAAAGCTAAAAGCATAAGTAGGTCCTCACTTGATTTACAGTATCTCTTTCAAAAGAGCCACAGTTGTTCTAACAGCTAATTTCTTAACAGCAACAAGTTCAATCAGAAGACACTAAAACAATATCTTTAATTGTTAAAAATACTGTCAACCTACAATTGGGTTCACAGAAATAACAGATTTCAAAAACAAGAGCAGGAGAATAACTACTGAAAGAATAAAAGGAATTATTTAAAAGAAACAAACCAAAAAAACATGAAAAAAAAAAAAACACAAAACAGAATAAACAAAAGCACAAAATAAGATAGCAGCTATAAATACAACTACACCAACAACTAAGATAAATGTAAATGGACTAAATACTCAAGAAAAACTGTAAAGCAGAAATTTTTTTAAATACAGTATGAAGAGATACATCAAAAAAAATAAAGTTATTCAACCAGAAAGGCTAAAAACAAGAGAATGGTAAAAGATATACCAGTCATATCTAACTCGGCAAATGATGGTATAACTAAATTAGTATAAGACAGAATAGGCTTTGGACAAAAACCATTACTGGTTATTTTTTTAAGTTTTATTTATTAATAAGTAATCTCTACACCCCACGTGGGACTCAAACTCATGACCCCAAGATCAAGAGTCACACGCTCTGCCAACTGAGCCAGTCAGGCACCCCATACTGGTGAATTTTTAAGTAACAAAATAATGATAAAAATTTCAATAAGCCAAGGGAAATATAATCTAAATTTTTTATATATCTAATAACTAATATTCAAAATACATAAAGGCAAAATACAACAAAATTGCAATTGTACCAAAGAAAGCATTTCAAACCTATCTCAGTAGCTGATAAAATAAAGAGAAAAGAAGCAATCAGCACAGATACAGAAGATTTATATCCCTATCTATCAGATTAACAAGCTTGACCTATGGACAGGAAAAAAACATATTATCCAACAATGGCAGAATTCACTTTTTTTCCCCTGAGTATACACATACTGAGTCATGAAAGAAGTCTCAACAAATTCTAAAGGACTGAAATCATACAAACACCCTTTCCTCTAACCATAATACCATAAGCTAAAAATAATAAAAAGATAAATAGAAAAACTATAAGGACAGGTATTAAATGAGTAAGAAACAGAAGAGCTACAGGATTTGTTAACAGTGCAAAGCATGTAATGGGATAAAAAGAAGTCAAATGAAAATGAAAATTTACACCCAACCAATGTAAATCCTTGAAAGGTATTACAATTGATATTTCACCAGTTCTCACATACTGAACTCAGCAAAGCCAAACTCTGAAGCCTCCCCTGTGAAGTTACCGGCCACAGGAGGAGAGGAGATGCAACCTCAACCTTGCATGGAAAATGCCATGCTTTGTGCTTCTTACCCTACACCAACTCTCTGGAAGCTGGTCAATCTCACTTTGTACTAACTTAGGATCACTTCCTCATGCCATTCTCAAAGGTTCACTTCAAAACACATTAGGTAGGGGGGCGGAGCAAGATGGCGGAGGAGTAGGAGACCTGGATTTCGTCTCCTCTCAGGAATTCAGCTGGATAGGGATCAAACTATTCGGAACACCTACAAACTCAACAGGAGATCGAAGAAAAGAAGAGCAACAACTCTCTCAT